>NC_090214.1:12898750-13245000 GCF_033026475.1 Channa argus
AGAGACTGGCAGCGCGCATAAAAATATCAATAAAAAAACAATGATAATTAAGCTAAAACCCTAAATGCGAAGAAGCAAACCTTAAAAACGGAACACTGAATCCTCTGACATGACACCGCTGCCTACATTCAGTTTGGTTTGAGAAGTTGAATGAAGTTGCGCGCTGATGCTCTGCAACAGGAAAACGCGCGGCCGCAGATGCGCGGCTTCTGTGTGAGTGCGAGTGTGGATGGAAAGCCAAACGAGAGTGTCAAGTGTGTGTGTAGCAGGGGGCCTTCTGGTAAACGGTGACGTATGAACCAATGGAAATTACAAATGGGTGGAGGACAAACGATAACGTGAAAGAAAACAGTAATATATAAGTTTAAATCAAACATTAATATTCACATATATTAAGTGTTTAAGTACATAAAAGGCAGCTGAAAAAATGTGCTTTGGGTTCGCACCCATATGTGTTTTCTTGAAAAAAAAAAGATGTGCTCGAAAGTTCACACATAGCCTACGCTTCAGGGTTAGATGCTGAATGCAAACATGTTCATTTTGTATTTCCGTGCAGCTGCACCATATCATACGCGTAAAATATCACAGGCTTTTATGACACTTTAGCTTTTAATGAAATGTGTGCGTAAATACTACTCTGCTCGGTTGACATTGTTTTTTGTTTGTTTGTTTGATTTTTGGTATTTCCCTTGTGCTCACATTAAAAGGTGAATCAATATTCAAAATAAAGTCACTAAGTAACTTCTCAGATGCCAGGACCTGCCTGAGTGGGAAGGTGGTAGATACCTTTTAGAACTTTTAGCACAGGAAGAACGGATCAATCTGAGGCTGAAAGAAATCAGTGTCATTATAAATGAAAAAATATATAATTAGTGTCTACATTGATATTGTTGTTGAAGTTATGATGGCATTATGTCTGTATTAATGTTACTGTAAATGGTGGTACTATGCACCCTGACATTTGTCAGGAAGTGCACTTAGTTCCATGATGAGAAATTTTCCCATAGTGAGCAATTTTTGCTATTTCACCAGAGGAAACCTTTGCCCCACATGACATGTCAATGGACTCAGGTTCCAGAGTGGAATCATTGACTGACAGCACTTATTGGTACAATATGGCAATGCTACAAATATAACGATGTAAATCATACACACTGTAACATCATACATGATAATCTCTGTCAAAATGTTCAGTTGTTCCATGACATCATAACAAGATATGTATTCATTAGAAAAATGGGCAACACTTTTTCTTTACAGGTTCTGATTGATTGACTTAGTCCTTAGCAGCTGTGCTGAGGTTGTGATACAGGCTCAGGTCAATGTTGGACTTGCTCAGTGGATGGTTCCTAAAGGTAATGAGAACCATCTGAAGCATAAGTCCTGGTGTGAGCAGAGCAGCTACATGAAAAGATAGAAAAACACATTTTCAGTAAAGAACTGATGGGCTTAAAAAAAAAATGGGAATTTTATTCAAATTAGTGAAATATGTATCAGTGAAGAACAAAAGAAACAAAGCGTAACTCTGATTCTTTCACATAACAATTTGGTATCTCTGCAGAGACATGCTTACAGTAAAAGCAGCGTTCTTTCATGTTTTTCATTCACTAAAACACTAATAAAAAAGACACACAGATTCTTATGCCAACTGTACAAAGCCTGTACCAACCATCTTCATGATCCCAAAACATCTGTCTTCACTGCTTGTAGCTGCATGATTGTTGACCTTACCCTTTACACCAAGGCCACTAAATACTAGATGAATCATCACACAGCTAAAATCATGTACCAATATGGAGTTTCTATTCCTGTTTTGTTAAACTTTCCCAGATGTGATTTTATAGATTTGCTCTAATCTAGCACCAGAAATTATAACTCCACTGACACGCTGACATCAGCCGTCTACCTCCTATTCCAATACCTAATGTCGTCTCCATGGAGCCTGGAATATACCTAGTTATTGGCATTTTTTAAGAAATGTTCGAGTCGCCATCTTTGTCACTTTCAATGTTAACTTGACGACTCATTTTCACCAAGTCAAAATGATGTGACTCTCAAAACCTACGTTAATAATCAATTTTTTTCCACCTGTCAGGTGTAAGCTTATGAGATATTCTCATGTGTAAGAATTTTACAAATAAATGACTTTAATTGGTTTTAGTGTGGCCTTAATTGTGCTCCACTTCATTTTTTTTACCATAGTTGTCATCCAGCAAAGGGCCACTTTTGGCCAAATGTTGTTTTATTATTGATTTTGCTCTCAGGTAATAAGTTGGGAAATTCATGTGTCAAAGAGGTCAGGTGAATAATGACATCAGATCTGTGGTTTTTTCTTTTTTATGGTCAATTCATCACCAGTGCCGAATTCGTGGCGTTGGTTCATAGTACCATGAAAGAGTCAAAAAATTCAGAGAAATCTCTGTAGGATGGGGCCAAAAGATACAGAAGTGCAGTGATATTTTGGCAGCTATGGTTACAGGAAACACTGATAGTAAACACAGTTTGTTGCTGATTCCCCAAAATTAAAACTCTACCATGCAGAAACACCGCCGTCTTCTCTGAACCTGAGATCAGACACAGTTTAAAAGCCAAAAGCTGTGATGGTGTGGGGTTGCATTATTGCACACAGCACAGATACCTGGCACATCTGTGAAGGCTCCATTAATGGACTTTACATATAGGTTTTGTTGCCACATATGCTGCCATTCAGATAGCATCTTTTTCACAGAGGGTCAAACCAAATGCTGCACCTATTATAGCACCACAGCTCAGTTTAAGAGTCTGTGGGATAAATTGGCCTTCCTTCAGTCAAGACCAGTCACCCACTGAAATAATATGGTGTTTTTGTTTGTTCCACAGTGGAAAACATGCCCATGTCCATCTTTTTGGAGGAGATTTTAGCTGGCATAATCTTCAAATTTGCCAGGCAAAGCAATGAAATTAAATTTTTTGGCTGCAACATTTGATATGTTGTCTGTGTTGTATTTACAATCAAAAATAGGTTTTAAATGATTCCCACATCATTGCACTCTTTTTACATATGTCAACATTTGATTATATTTATTTTGTCCATCATTAATCATGGTGTTTTGGTATTTATTCTCTCTGGGACTCTTGTCAAGGTTCATTGGCTTAGCTGAAGTAATTTAAAGTTGTCATCCGAAAGGCTACCAGGCTGCAGTCTTACTCCAATTCAGGAACACAAAAATCACACGTCTCATTGTGTGTAGATACAGGAGATTTTATTTTACATTTTTGTGTACAAACATAGGCTGCAAATGCCTTCCAAATATGTTTGCCCTCAGAATACAGTATTCCTTTTTACAATTCTACAAGCAGAACATTAAATATTGAACAAGGACAAGAATCAAAAAACTGAGGACGGTAAAAAGGGAAAGTGTTCATGGTTGGTCAGCATGTATCATCCTCAGCTTCATGTTATATTTCCTCAGAGGTCAGAGTCGGCTCATTTCACGTCAGAGGTGTAGGTCATTGAAAGTAATAATCATAGCATGGAAATATAGTGATAATTACTGGGGTCATGTACAATAAATGTAACTTTCACATAGAGCAATATGAGCCACATTTTCAGGTTACTGCACAGAAAAATCAAACAACCTTTGTTGTATTTATTCTTTTATGTACAGAACTAAAGGAGTGAGGTTATGGAGGGAAAGTGAGCTACAGTATGGAGGTTACATGCAGTTACACTGACAATCAACAGACCAAAACAATGCAAATTTTAGAGTAATATTAAACTCCTTTCTCCTCTACCACATGTTGACAGTTTGGCTTTTTAAAGAGACTAGAGGTGTACTGGTTTGATCAGTCCTTCGTGATCATACAGTAGGTCGGTGGACGTCACAATAAATAAAACACAAATTATGTACTCTCTAGTATAATACATATTATACAACTCTCTGGAATGAAAGGGGATGTTTCCTTTACGTAAACTTAATCTACCTGTTAAATTGCCAAGAACCTGCACTTGCTAGTCAGTTATCTAAATCAGATAGCTAAACAATCACAGTGGCCAGTCTGTTGTACAATACGAAAAACTACCGAGGTAAGCCAATGATGGACGTGGGGGTTAAAAGATGTTTGCAGCTGTACACAGTGGTTGTGATTCTGGGGACAAAATGGAGACAAACAGCTGAGACTTTAACAGACTGCTCCATAAGACTAACATTTTCCCAAAGTAGGTACGTACACTTGTTTCGCTTCAGATGACTTTATATATCATCAATAAATAGATTCAGTAAACCTTATTATAGCAAACTGAGTGAAAGAATAAATAAAAATAAAAGGCAATAAAGGAGCTAAAAAGTTAAGAGATAAAACAAAGATATGTGCCCATTAAGACTGACATAATAGTATGAGCTAAGACAATTCTTAGGCTTAAGGTCCTGTCTAAGTCTTTGAGAGATGAAAGGTATGTGGCTGTGCTCAGAAAAAGGCAACGAGAGCCTGAACAATGTTTCCACCTTCAGATGTGTCACTGGCAAGCGTCGAGGCACGATAGGGCAGAGTAGTGTAGGCAATCAGGACTTGCTCTAAAGGTGACTCATTATGAAATTTAATTAAATGTAGACCATTCTTTGTTTCACATCCAAAAATATAGATAAAACATATGAGCATGCCACACCGGGTCAAAATGAGGGAGAAAAAAATGTGCATGAAGGCACATAGACTAAAAGCTGAAAACGTTATTATTAATGGGATTGGCATAATAATTCTATATTAGGAAGCAATTATGCTGTAATTGGGATTTCCTTTTCTTAAGAAAGAAACAAAGAAGCAATTACCATTCAAAGCCTAAAGATATAAATTCAAAATTTTGGTGCCAACAATTTCCTCTCATATACCTTCGTTTGATACCTTAAACATGGACATAATGACACATAAGCCCTTTACAGATCTATCAAACTGGTCAATTTTATGCTTTGATACTAGCATGTGTGAGGGCAACTAGCCATAACATTTGACCTTAAAGAAGACATACTGTAATAACGTCAAGCAGTTCTTCACAAGTAAAGTCTCTGAAGACACAATTGTAAACTGAACTTCAATAACAAGACACAAAGAAACATTAAATGAAACATGCCAGCATGTTAAATCAAAGACAGAGACTCAACTTACTCTAACAAAATTACTGAGGAGCGTTTTCTTTAATTTGACAAATGAGTTGGACGCCTTTATATTTACCAGGATGGAGAAAAGTTAAAGGGATAAGAAACAAAAAACAAAAAACAAGTACAAACAGAAACAAACTAAGATTCCTTCATTAAAGCCAACACATCTGCTCTTCAGTGGACATAAATGCTGAGTGCTCAGGTCACTTGAATTGTAATACAGTAGTTTAACATTACACGAGTGCACTTCTGCAGCCACAGATTAAATGGTACAAAAAGAGACAGCATCAAATGGATGTGGGTGTCGGTGTGTGTGAGTCGTATTCTGACATTGCATAATGTCTACACTAGACAGGCGATGGTCTCTGGATGTGAGATGTTCTGCTGAGGAAAACCCAGCAGTTAAAGAGCTTGTGCCTCTTCCACAGCAGCATACAGTATGTAACTACAAAGCGTGTTACTTTCATATTAATATCTAAATGAGAAACTGATAGGCTGGACAGAACAGCTGAGGAGTTTCTATAAGAGCAAGGCTAAATCCTGCTTATTTACTGCAAGACTAGAACCTAACACTTTATCAAACCCAAAAAGTCATATTAAAAAACAAAAAAAAAAAACAGATCAATCTCTCCCCAGCGCCCCAAATAAATTACAATAATAGCAAGGATGATTATACTGTTAAAAGGAAAAAAAAATACATCTTCAAAATTATGTACATACTGTAAATACAATTGCTTAATTTTACCTAAAAACAAACAACATATTAATTTGGCAAGATGTCCTATGTTACAATAGGAAGGACATTTTGTCATCAAAGATATGAAGACAGACAGTTCCTATGGTACAAAACATATTGCTTTCTGGGCATTTAAGCTAAAAACCACCTTGAGACAAAAACAACAGGAATAAAAGAAATTTGATTTGTGGTTGGATAAACCGCAGGCAGTCAGATTGCAGTGGATTACTAATCATCGGGTTACTTTTATCCTTATAGTCCTTCATCTGGTGGCAGAGTTTGACTCCAGCTGGGGCTTGTTACGTTGTCAACACATACAACACAAATGTTTGCTTCCTGTGGCTTTTCGTTAAAAAAGGCCAGTGACATCAAAGCTCTTGACATCCACATTGACCCCAACACGAAACCAAAACACTTCCTCTTGTCTTCTCAGAAACAATGTACTGAGATATTAAGACACATCATTTTCCTAAACAGGATACAAAGACATATTTCAGATGGGTAAACACGCTACAGTTTTTCTCCATTGTTCGAAATAAACACAGATATGCCCAATGCATGCGCACAGATGTACCTGGGAATTCTGATTTGGCGAACTGATTCCATGATTCAGGACAGATATATTTCAATTTCTTCAGCTCAGAACCACAACTGAGGATTCAATGCTTAGACCAATACAGTGCAAGGTGACGATTGGTTGATGTACAAGCAATCGCTGAAAGTATAAGGAAATATATGAAATATGAGCAATGAGTGGTATCGGAGAACAAATTGTCTGATATTTAGAGGCCCAATGTTGCCCTCTGGTGTTCATGTGAGGCAAACATCCCCAGAGACAATCCATATCACCTGCAACAGCCCAGAGAGTCCAGTCCAATTCAAAAACATACTACTTCAGGCTCACTCTGAACCAAGGTCCGTCTCTTGTTCACTCTATGGTGGTAGACAGAGCTGATGATGTGTCTATACTTCAGTGGAGAAGAGGATGCTCTGTCGTTTACTGTCTGGGGTTGGGATGGTCTCCAGCTGGAGGAAATACAGCAATACTTGGACCTGCAGGGAAATGGACATGAGGAAGAGACTAAATAAAACCAACTAGCATTTTAGATTGTGAAGCTTATTATTAGCATAAAAAAGCTTTTCGATGCTCGAAGATCAAAGACCGACGGAGCAGTAAAACCCCTCTGTGTGTCTCACCTGTGCCATAACTTCCAGGGACCAGCTGTCTCCCATGCTGATGGGCTGTGTGGGGTTAGTGGGGATCTTGCTGTCCTTCTCGGCAGGCCGCAGCAGGGTTGGCCCAAACACCGTTGCCAGGTTGTGGAGAGACATCTTGTTAATACTTTCCTTTTCTGCCACCCTAGGGAGAGGAAAACAGATGTGTCCATGAGTGGCACAAATTATTATAAAATGGGCCTGAACCTGGCTTGGGGACACTGTGGGGACAGTGCATTAACATAAACTCAAATTGCCAGGTTACACTGGGCTTTCTTGAGAAAGCTGATTTTAAAGTCTAATATAAACAGGAAATTGTGTTTCTTTAATTGCAGTAGGGGTTTAAAAAAAAACAAACATGTTTTTTCAAGGTAGATTTTTCCTGGAGAATGCAGATTTCTGCCATGTATGTGTGTAACCAGGTTACTAATCAGCTTTTTAAAAGAGAACGTGCAGAACAAAAGGCTGCAGTGGATTAGAGTGGCTGAATAGAAGTACTGAAGTCCAAAGTGTTACTAAAACTGAAACTAACAATGTGACCAGTAGAAGGTTAAATAAGTTGCTTTGAACCTTTACACACACACACACACACACACACACACACACACACACACACACACACACACACACGGATGATTGGATGATGCACAGAAAACACCTTTTTGCACTGCTTACTCCATTACATAATATATTTCAGTATTCAACATTTTTCATATTACTTGATAATATGTTCAAGCTGTAACCTAGTGGCATCTTTTACACTCTGCTTTCAAACAAACACAGTATATCTACACTATTACTCACATACTATAATGTTTGAGCTTGGTAACAAGGGCACATGTTGCTGTAAAATTAGCATTGGTAAACCTAGTAAGCAAGGTGAAAACAGCACATAGCAGTACAGCTACTTGAAAGGTAATACAAGTGCCCCACTGTACACTGTAAGCCTTAAACCTTAAAGGAATCTGAAATCTTATCCGTTTGTGAAAATTAAATGCACATGTATATTAACGGCTTGCGGTTCTGTGGGTATCATGAAGTGCACAACAAGCCCATGTGTGTTTGTTTGTTCCTACCTCTTCAGGTGATCCAAAAGGAAAAGGAATGTGACCAGGTTTGGCTCTGGCAGTGACAGTAGTAAGTTCAACATGCAGCTCTCTTTAGCAACACTATCAGACAGGGCTACACAGGAGAAACACAAAGATTGTCACATGTCCAAAAAAAAAAAGGACTGCAGTAGACATTTCTAAATTGCACTTGCTTTATCATGGTCAGTAAGTCTAAAAATTAGTTTGCTTGAATAATTTACAAGTTGACTGAAGTGCTGACAAAGTCAATAGTCTAGTGACTTACTAATGCCACCTGCAAAGTTGGGATAGAGTTCATCAGTGAAAAGAGGTTCTGGCAGCTCTCTGAAGTACAGTTTCAAGGTCCCAGCGATGGCGTTGACGTCCATCTCACTCATCATCACTGACACATCTTTATTATCTGCAGGAGAGAGATGAGGAGACTAAGATGGAGGTTTCACAATGACAAAGGAAGATAATAAGTCTTACAATAAGGGAAAACACACAGGCAGAAGCAGGCAGTTGTCATGCCTTGTAAATGTCAGTAGATGTCATCAGTAGAAATGCAGGGTAGTAACAGTATTACAGTGAATATGCACCGGATAATGTGAATGCTTTATTTAACTGGCTTTAAACTACGCTATCAAATATTAATAGTTTATTTAGTGAAAATCATGTTTCGAATATTCCTGATATAGTACAATGTAATGATTTAATATTACAGTTTCTCCATGGAGATGGAAAGTATATTTTCATATTAAAATGTATTAAAAATGGCAACACAACAAATAAACATAACAATAAGAGTTTATTATTTTTCAGACTGTGCACAGCTAAAGGCTGTACTTACTCGTGTCAAATGCTGTCTTCAGGGCCTGAATATCAGTGGCTACTCCTGATACTCTATAGATGCCCACCTCTTCCATACCCCTTCGTTCAATCTCCTCTAGGCACTGCCGGACGATGTAGGGCACCTTGGAACGCTCTCGCCTGAACAAATGAAAAAACAAACAATAATGTCCAACAACTAACATATATTAAGAGTAAGCATAAATCATTCCACACACGGTTTTGTTTTTAGAGGCAAAAGAATGAAATGAAGAAGCTATGCTTTACATCTTTTTTATTATTTGTATCATTGCCTTAATGTCACTCATTATCAACAACAGTAGGACATGCACATCTACATGATCTCTTTTTTATGTCCCCACCCCTTTTCTTTCTCTTTTCTTCTTCAACCTCATTTTCCTTCTTCAACACTGCCCTTTCACAGTGGATGAATGAACACTGTGTGACTGACAGACGATTTATAGCTGAAATCTTATGTTATCTAGCCATTCATAAAATAACTGCTTATCCTCTTCAGGGTTGCGAGGCGGCTGTAGCCTTTCCCAGCTGTCATTGAGTGAGAGGCAAGGTAGACCCTGGACAGGGCACCAGTTTATCTCAGGTCCAACACAGAGAGACAGACACAGACAGACAACCATTCGCACTCACATTCACACCGACTGGAAATTTTGAATCACCAGTTAACCTAACACGCATGTCTTTGGACTGGAGAAAACTCACACAAGCAAAGGGAGAATATGAAATGAATGCCATGAAATTTGCAAAGAAAGATCATGAATCAAACCCTGAGGAATGTCAATAGAGAATACAAATGTAGCCTTGATGCCTGAGAGACCAGCAGCACTAAGTTTTTAACAATTTCTCTTTCGTTAAGAAGCTTTTGTGTGTTGTCAACTTACTTGGTCACAGTGGAGATCTTGACTCCAAACACACCCATGGGTTTCCGTGAGGGCATCCTCTTCAGGCTGAACTCTCGACTGGTGAACTTCATGGAAAGTTTAACCTCAATCTGACAGAAAAAAAAAGAAAAAAGAAAGGAAAGGTAAAATGTTTTTAAGAGTAAAAATCTAATCTACAAGACTGAAGTCCATCTGCCACAGCTTTTACTGATTTTGACAGGATGTAAAACCACGTGTGGAGTCTAACAGCTGAATGTGCTGCTATGTGCTGCTATAAAAACACAAAGCAGAGTGAAACCTAATATTGTGAGATAGCATACAACTTTTCAGTTCAACAGCTGTTTAACAGAATGAGAGGAGGTAGGAAATAAAAATAAAAGTTAATATAAATGTAGAAAATGTTCTCCCAAAAAGGTTTAATTAATAGATCCACTCACCCCGTTCATGGGAATAACTGTTCTCTGCCAGTCTTTGCCTTGAAGACTCTGGGGGTCAAGCTGATGGTAACACAAAGCAGAAAAGTTATCATACTGTAGTATTAGCATTGGATTTAATGCATGGGCATTTTATGGTGCTATTTCGATTGACTTTAAGACACATTCCATTGTATTCCTACACTGATACAGATACTGTGTCCACAAAGTATCCCAGGACACCAAAAAACAGAAAAGCCATAAGCCTCTTGCTTGCTGATAGTGTTTCAAGAGACGATAAGTGAAGCAGATGTTGTATGAAACCAAAAACTTACAGCACTATGTGCACGTTGTATTTTGGCATAGTGAACCCTTGAGGGGAAATACATTACTTATTGTAAGATTAGTAGGGATAATAATTTCCTAATTATTTTCTGTAGCCACTTCTGAACCAAAATAGGTTTCAGATTCAATAGTTACATACATTCATATACACAGAAATGGGCATTTCATACAATAAATTATAAGAAAACACAGATGCTGTAAGATTGAACTGATAAACATATGGTTGGCTGTTTAAACAGCTAACTTGAAGGGTAAAGCGTGGGATTTTTTTGCTGCTGTGGCTTGCACTGTTGAAGGGAGTGACTGTTTTTGCCTTGGCTTTATGAAATTCGTTGTGCAGTGACTTTGTCACCACCCTGGGTAGTTTGTTTTGAATTACGTCATCTGTCAAGAAGTGATCATGTCACAGCATTACCACAGAAGAAACCACTAGGTGGAGCATGCAACTGTGTTTCAGAGTTTGGCAGTGAACATGATTACTGCAAGTGTAGATGTTCGCTGCAATTTGAACAAATTGTTCCAGATAAAGGCTGTTTGACATTTAGTGTGTATAAAAGTACGGTAACAGTATACATATACAGTAAGTTAAGAAAATTGTTTTCTATGAACAATTGATTTAAAGTTATGTAAGCAGCTAAGGTAAAACGCATTTTCCGAATAGTTCGCCATTACGCATCTCTCAGCGTGTTTGTATCTGTCAATGTGAAGAGAAACAAGCTTACAGCAGTGCTCTGCATATAAATGCTGTATATCCACCTGTCTGCTGTGGTTGGAAGCGTAGGAGAAGAATGTTTTTGATGACAGATGGTCAAACACACATTAAATCTTACTGTTTCTCCTATCCTTATCTTCCTCTCTGCTGATTCCTAGAGTGACATTTGGCATTATTATCCAGGCTGGTGTTGTCTTGGCAACCTAATCACCTGCTGTCTACATCTGTTATCAACCTGTCAGTCTCAGGGCCAGTTTCCTCAGATCAGGATCGGTGTTGATTTTTCATGGAGTATTATCAGGATTTTGACTTTTTAATGGACAGTACTTAACAGTATTGATGTCATTTCTACTTGTGCAGGATGATATCTGTGTTATTGATATATGTGAATGGATGAATAAGAAGCAGTGTAAAGTGCTTTGAGTGCCAATAGGTAGAAAAGCGCTATATAAGTGCAGACCATATACCATTTATTCAAGATCAATTATAGACCCTGGACTGTGATAAATGTTTTAAACAGCTAATCCTGGCAGCAAAATGATCAGAACGATCATTTATTCAGCACGTTCCCTCATAATCTTAACAGAGCAGAGTAGCACATCACCACTTAAGAACATGTACTGAACAGCAATTTCTCCATTTTGAGTAATCAATATAATCAGCCAGTTGCCACATTGTGCAAAATCTAAGTGAAAATATTCATGGCATGCAATCAGTAATGAGTCATGGTGGGTTTGCTAGTGAAAAAGTGGGGGGTGACGTCATGTCATACCAGGATCTGTCCTTTCCCCATGATGCGGTCTGTGCTGTCTCCATCATCTTTGTTCTGTTTGGTCTTGTTGTAACTCTTCTCGTAGCAGAGCAGTCTCAGGGTCTGAGAGCCCTCCAGCTCAATCTCAAACTCCTAATAGTAAGAAAAAAAAGTTGTGAGGAATAAAAAAAAAAAAAAACAATCAATAAAACCCCAAGATAAGAATAGTATGGAAAGAAACTAGAATAATGACAAACAATGAGAAAAAGAGGCATCACTGCACCGTTATATGTTTATTTATTACTGTAATAGTACAGTACATCTTACCACTACACACAGCTGAGCAACATTCCCTCTAATTATGTAAAGGAGCACTCTGCATATGGTTTGCACATCATTATAAGGCCCATACTCTGGTGGACTGTTGGTTCATTTAGCATTTGGACATATGTGAGTCATCAGCAGCAGCTTCTCATTAGCTCATATTATTTCCACTTTGCTAAGCAAAATAATAAAAAGTGCTGTAGAAGAACCAAACATCATTTTCCTCTGTAGAGCTAACCTCAGAAATGCAGCGGTGCCATCAATGCATACATGTTTGTGTGATTGCATGCATGTGCAATAAGCATATGGTTTGCTTACTGCTGTATGTGTTTTCAGGGGCTGCAGATACCTCTATGTGGGTTCCGTTAAACATTTCATTTCTCAAAAGGATGGATAGCTAACTGATTACAGCACCAGATGTCACGTATTTATGACAGACCCCTCTATAAATATAAATTGCGCATGAATCTTTTAACTACGAACATGCCTGTTTGCATCTATTACAGTACCTCATTCCATTTGGGTTCAGTGGTATATCGATACACTCTCGTCTTGGCTTTATTTGAAAAGAAACCAAAGGAATCCACCTCCATTGTGCAATACAGATCTGACAGAGAGGAGAGGGTTGAAAACATACTACATTTATATTTAAGCCACAATGAATTTGCCAAAATCATCTAAACATCATTCTTCCTACATTTTATTACTAAACTCACTAAATAGACTAAAGCAGCAGTTGAAAACATTCATTTTAATAAAATAAATTCCTATCAACAAACCAGTAAATCAAGTAGAAAAAATTTAAATTTTAACCTGACTTAAATAAAATGCTGAAAGAAACATAGCATTGCCAACAATAACTGCTGCTCAGTGGTCACATCATAGTTAAACTTTCTCAGGAACTCGTCTCGTTTGTGGATCGGTATTTTCTGTTGTTCACATGAAGGCTAAAGGTGAGTGACTCACTCAGACTCTGTTTGAGGCCGGAGGCGGAGTGGACGATTACATTCAGGAACCCATAGAGACCAGAGGAATCATCTTCTGGAAATGGAATCAAAGGGAGATTTAAAAAAAAAAAAACATTATGAGGAAGAATTAGAAAAACACACATGTCTCACTTTTTTTGGAGCAGAATCAGACATGAAAGGAAGTGATAGAACAGCTGTATTCAGTATAAACATAAAGGCTTCATTTTTGCATTCTTGTCTTACCCACAAAACTGAAATGAAATTTGTTTATAATAAACCAACAATATGCCCACATGGGTATTGTTTTGTAAGATTTACATCAGAGCTGTTGAACACTGTTTCCCATAAATTTGGAATAATATATTTTTTACCGCTTCTTTGGAAATTATTGTGACAATGTGATTTATTCATGATAGATAAGGTGTATATCTTCTCAAAACTTTAGTGGCCAATCTCTACCAAACATATCACAGGGAAAATTAAAACACAATTAACATTTGCAAAAAAGAGGAATGTGTCTAAAAACAAAATTATTCCAACTTTATGGGCAGAAAAAAGCATACAATCAAGACAGTTTGAAAAACCACACTATTTGTACATAGAGCTGCAAACACTTTATGATGTTGGACTGCAGAATGTCTTCTGCATCTATCATCTGAAATCCTTCAAGACTAACGCTTGACTTCGACTTAGTATGAAAAAGAGAAATAAAAACAACCTTTAAATACATGAACATTCATTTACCTTCTTTATTTATACTAAGTGGAATGTGATGGACAGTCTGTAGTTTGAGACAGGAGCTGGTCAACATTTGCAGCTCCATTGAGGACAAGGAGGACGTTTTTAAACCTTAAGGGAAGACAATACATTTATGCTGTTGTATATCCAAAGATCATGAGTTGTGAGGCCAAAATATTAAACAAAAATATTGGTTTCTGGTTCATTACTAGAAAATACTAGCATTTTGGATGGATAGTAAATGCATCCAGAATTAACTAAAAATGTTACAAGTGCCTTGGAATGAGAAAATTCAAACGTTTATCACAAGTAGAAAATTGTTTTGTATTGGACTAGGTTCAGCTTGACACTTACACTTCTTCTGCTGTTCTTTGATTATCTCCTTCCACTCTGCACGCTCATAGTCTGACGATATCAGGAAGCTGTAACTCTGAAACAAGCACACACACACACACAAATGGCTGTTGTTTCATCACTGAAGGAGCGCAGAGAAGCACGCTGAACAAATAAAAGATAGGTGTTCTTTTATTTGTCACCTGCACAAACACAAAATGTATAATCTGCAGCCATGTATTCTTCAGCCAGCATTAAAACATGTGAGATCTCATACGGCAGTTGCCCCACAGTGATACAAGCCTGCGTATGATACAGATCAGGCAGAATAATCTTCAGAGTTTAGCATAATCACCTTGCCATTCTTGTTGTAGACTCTGAGGGGCATGCTCGGTGATGTTAACAGGAGCAGAGACTCCTGTTCAGACAACTTCTTCCTAAGACGGTCGATGACTTTTGAACCCTTATTGGCTCTCTAAAATCACAGAGGTGAAAAACTTGAATAATAACTGGACAGGACAAATTCAACATTGCGCTTTAATAATTTAGCTCCTTTTTGGTAAAACAAGCTACTCGAACATTAATGAATATCTTAAACCATTAAACAAACACATTAAAACATCTGAATATGTGTATCTGCAAAATCTGCATTGGTGTGTATTCACAGTACCTTCTCCCTCTGAATCTCACTGCGTAGGTGTGAGATCTTGACCTTCATGGCGTCAAGCTCTTCATCAGGGACCTGGGGGATGGTAAGTGGCTCAGTCTCCTCCGGGCCCTGAAAGGTCAGCTCAGTCAGGGGGATGTACCACTTACTGTCGTACTGTTGGTTTTTTCTGCAGAATAAAAGCATAAAAGATATAGGTAAATGAGAGTAAAAGGAAGAAGCACAAAGGGAAGAAAACTAGTAAAGTGAAACAGTAGTTCCTGACTGTCCTTTCATGCCGTAGGACAATTAACTTTAAACATTTATGAGCGATACAAAAAAAACTAATTTTTTTTTGGCCTCAGTCTAGAGAAAACCTAGACTGGGGGAAGCTGTCAGATATTGACATTTTTTCTATGGTTTCTAAATGAATTTATAGATGTTCATTGGGGACAGCTGTTAGATGAAACAGCTCTTCAGAAAGTGTAAAAACGGAATCGAAAATTAATCATGACTGAGAAGCATTTTGAAGCAAGTTGCACCAGTGGAGACTAAAAGTAGCTGCTGGTACTGTCAGCAATGATGATCGGCACGCCAAATCACTAAATCTGATTTTATTATTTATTTCTCTGTCTCATTTCACCTTATTGAAACCTTATATGAAACCAGTAAAAAGGAAATGCAAGTAGCTTTGAGTCCTAATAGTAAGGTTTTGATGGGTTTTTTGGGTGCATGACTGCATTCCTTTGTATTTTAGTTATAAATATATACTTTTTCTTTTTTTAAAGAAAACTAACAGCTGTTTGCCAGCAATGTTGGTAATCTGTGTATTTTTATGTATTTCATTGTTGCAGCCATTAGGTTTGTGAAAACAGGATACAAAACCCTTCATGTCTCATACCCTCCGATCTGTTTCTTCAGTTTGGCACAGAGCAGCAGATCAGTGAAGAGGAAGACGTGTCGCAGCTTTCTTGCTCCCTCCACCAGCTCCACCATGAAACTGTCTTTCAGCAGCTGCCGGTTCTATGGAAACAACAGATGGCATTGACGGGTTGGTACAGCATTGCAAAGCCTTTGGTGTTTATAATTACATAGTTTGCTAAAAACAGGGTCAATAAAGTTATTTTATTATACTGAATAATTAACATTGAAACAAACAACAATTCTTTCCCTGTACTAGTAGTCTTTGTAATCTTGGTAGCATACAGTATATTGGCATATACAGTGTACAGTGGCATCTGCGATCAGGTAAGAGCACAGTTAGTTTGCAGTCTTTGTGTTAATGCTGCATCCAACACCTTCATCTCTGCTTCACTCTTCCATAATCATATTCCTACTCCTCTACTAACAGCAAGAAACTTGAAGGAGATGAGGCAGGAGGGGGGTTAATGAGCTTAAGGAAGAGAAGGAAAATGGAAATTCGAAGACCTGGGACTTTTCACTGATGTCAGACTATGTAATGAGATGTGTAATGCTGCCAATTGCCAAGAGGGGGCAGTGATGCCATTTTCCAAAGTAAAAAGCACATCAACAATCAACAACAGACATTTAAAGGTAAAAGAAAAAGTGAGCAGATAATAAGAGATGTTTTTATGAACAATTTTGTGTTTTTCAACCATGTGCTTGATTTTGCCTAATGTACATTTGTTGCACAAATGAATTTCGGGTTATAATATATATATATATATATTGATTTAATTACAAATAGATTAAAAAAGATCAAACTTTGGACAATTTTGACAATTAATTCTATTCACTTGATTTCATGTATAGTTGTTTACCACTTGGGGTTCAGGCTTTGTTTTAGTAAGATACATAGGAAGCAATGGGCTATAACAAGCAATGAGCAGACAAAGGATTTTACTGATGCTATCCAAACCAAGAAATAACAAAAGTACAGTAGGTTTGTTTACCAAGATCTGCTGCAAAACCTTTTTTGCACTTTCATGTTGTTGTGTTTCCTCCCAAACATAGTCAACCTTACATTTCTTGAGCAGCAAGTTTATCAAGCATGACATTACTCCTATCTACTCCTTGGTGCCCCACCACCACCACTACAACCTGTCTGTCATGAACACACGTATGCTGTCTTAGACAGACCACACTGAAATAGAGCTGATGTTAATGTAGGAGAGGTTTGTACTTAAAAAACCTGACTGGTGCAAAGAGGACGATGATTCTGTTAGTGTTAGTGTTAGTCCCTGTGCATGGGGAGAGGGGACAGATGGAGAGAGGTTGAGAAAGACAGGGAGAGAAAAGATAGAATGCTTTAAAAAGACACAATCAGAGTCTGTGAGTGCATATGAAATAGGAAAGTGAGAGTCAGAATTGAGCGAAGAGAAAGCCAGAGAGAGAAACAGTAGCTCCCAGTGGAAAAGATGTCATACTGCAGTTTTCTTACAGTAGATATCCAACCCTGAGAAAGGCCACCAAGCCTGATCCACCGCAGTGATCGGTTGTAAAATAATCTAAAAGAAGTCGGATTCCCACTGGTACGTGTAATTATTCATTATTCGCAAGAAAATAAAGCCTGCAGTGATGATGGCCTGATAACTGTCAGATAAGTGGCTGTCTGTCTGGCTGGCTTTTTTTCCAGTCACAATGGAGAGGCAGCTCCATTAGCCCTAACAATACAAGAAAGTCCACATAAGAAAACTTAAAAAATGTTCAAATCATTCCTTCCTCACATTTTTCCATCAACAAAGACTGACATATATTAACAATGCTGCTTATATTGTGTAGTAAAATTTCACTGTACATGTTCATCACTCAGCATCTAGCTCTCAGTTTTGCTGTTTTTAACATGATCTAACTGAAATATAAATACAGCCTCTATCTTGCCTTGCTTCTGTCAATCTACATGCTGTCATGCCAGTCTATATTTAGGACAAGACATCAGTCATTAAACTGCAGGGAGGGAGGACTGCTGGAGGTTAGGAAAAACTGCAAAGCTATTGAATAAAGCTATGAATATTAAATGCACCAATCAACACCATCAATCAGTGGTGACATTACATGGTTTTAATTTGGTTAACTGGGAACTGGAATGTGATCATGGCTGTGAGCTATAAAGAAAATGTAATCTGCAGAAATACAAAAAAATAGATAAAAAAAAACAGACTAAAACTATATAACGCCATGCAAGCAGCTCTGTCAGTATTATTATTAGGAACAGCAAAACTTTAAATTGAACGCTTACATGAACATGTCTAACAGGCATGATATCTATCATATTTACGTACTATCTTGGGGTTGGGGCTGGAAAGAGGATGTTCTCATCCTCTACCTGCAGTACAGATGTGCACTTCTGCTGCATTTTAGCCACTTATTGTACAGTTTTGCATTTCTTATGATTATATATTTGTATGGTTTCATATTTTGTTTTTTTCTTTTCAAATTGTTCAGAGTAGCATAACTGTGCCCAGTTTAATAAACTGACTTTCACTTCTAACTAGCAGTGACATCCTAGAGGCAAATTTTACTGCTCAAAGCGTCTTTTTCACTGCTCTAAGACAGAAGTGTGGTTCACATTTCAGTCCCTATTTTATTCAACATTCTTCTGATGTGTTTCTACTCAAATTCACGAGGAGAAACAGGTAAAACGTGATTTAAATGCCATCCTTGACACTTTGAGATATGTTGCAAATTTTCTTTTATAAGGAGAAGAAAAAAGAAAAATTGCAACAAAACACTGAACAAAATACTGTAATCTCCATGCTGATTTATTGCAGGACTTCTGTATTTTGAACCTAATAAACTGCAAAGTAATACACTTTGTATATAGACTCACACTTTGCTCATTATTTGTTAAAGTATTGCTAATTTTCATTAGCATAAGATTCAAGAAGGCATGACACCCCACTCACTAATTCTCTCTGAGTGAATTTTACGACAAACAAATCAGAAACAAAATAAATAAATAAATAACATGAAATTAAAACATTGTACAATACAGTAGTACAATTTTCCTCTGGAATGTTTTTTCCACATCCTGTGCTGCAGAACCACAATATGGTACCACCCAGTTGTATGAAGCGTATGAATATGCCAATGGTATGTATTTACCTATGGATAGTAACTATAGTAAATAATAGTACATTTACTTCTCTGTACATGGCCCAGTGCAGCTTGAATCTTACACCTGGAAGCAAAAATTATGATCCAACACGTTCAAGTGTCTTGTGACTATAAAGTTAAGCCAGGAGCAAATTCTTACACTGGACAGGATTGTAGAGTGGATTATCAAATAGAAATTTCACCAGTAGATTAGGTTGGATTAGTACACAGAAAGCACCTTTATCTGACCAATGTCTAATGCTGAAACATGCAGATTAATATGAAAGGTCGACAAAATAGTGACGAGGCAGAAAATGCACTTTGGTGTTATGCAGGAGCCACTGTATTTGTGTTCAGGAAAGTGAACGGGACTCAAAATGACCTGCTGACAAACTACATTGCCCATCAGGCCTCAGTGCTAATCCTCTCCTCGATTGATCTTATGACAAAGAGATAAGATAAAAGGAAGGATAACAGCTAGATTAGGGATTTACAAGCTTCTATGTGGTAGTGAATGGGAATAAAGGGATAAAGTAAGACACGGTGACATAAAAGCACCTGTTTATTTTGACATTTAAGTGTGTCATCAAAATACCTTAGCAGAGGTAAGACTAAATAAAGTAAATAAAGAACGCTGCAGCACATTTTCTAACTAATACTCCAAGGCATGAACATATTACCCCGGTTTTATCTTCTTTCCATTGGCTACCAGTCAAATTCATGATCGATTTTAAGATTTTAACCGTTTTTTGAACGCACTAAAAGGTCCTGCTCCACCTTATTTATGCAATCTAGATGGTTGCTCTAACAGGAGCAGAGCCTACTGGCAGTCCCTCGCACCAGATACAAGAGATGGGGTAATGGTGCCTTCTCTTTAGTAGCACCTACTCTCTGGAACAATCTTCCATTGCAACTGTGTCTGGCCCCAGATTTTGTCTTTTAAATAAGATCTCAAAACATGACTTTATTAAGCAGGCATTTTATTTAGTGGCGCAATAAGACACCATAATGATTTATTTATATATTTATTTATATGTCTTTCTATTTATTGATGTCTTTGTTATTTCTTTTCTGTCTTATAGTACAGTATTTTAATGATAAGTTTAGTGTTTAGACTGGGTAACTCAATTATTTTATTGATGTATTAAATTGTATATAATTAATTGCAGATGTACATAAATTGGTTGTTAGATTTTTATTTCCTTTCAATACTTAAGGTATTTATCCGTGGTTCTGTAGATTATGTTTAATTAGATTTTTGCATTTTATACATTTCAAATCTTTTATTATCTTTACTGTGAAGCACTTTGGTCAACCTGTTGGTTGTTGAAAACAGCTATATAAATAAACTTTGATTTGATTTTGATTTAAAGTTGTTTATTCATTTAGCGCTCAATGAAAGGTCTGACACACTTACTGGATGTGTATAGATACTTTTTCATATTGAATTAAAGCACATCTTTGGATGCGGTGTTCCAGTTACAGCTTGCTGCCAAATCAGTAATTGGATTTTATTTATTTTTTTAAATGTGCTTATGCTGCTTCTTTGCTCTGCTACTGGGGAAAATAAATTCTTAACCAGCTGTCTCTGCTGAGATTTTCATAATATCGAACAGTCAGTAAGAGAAATGTGACTTTCTCTTTCTCATAATAGCTGCAGCATGGCACGACGCAAGAGATATCAAATATTGACCGTCTCTTGTTGGAGCCTAATATAGATTGTGCTCAAGTAATTGCATGCATTTACAAAAGATCCAAGTTATATTTAGAAAGAACGCTCAAAGGGGCATCTCTCCGCCTGGGTGTTTTGTTGTTGCTTATGTGTACTGTAGAAGGTGAAGTGTTTCTGTGATGACACAAACGTCTTAATGAGTGTGTGCATTTCTACTCAAAACACACACATCAGGACCGTATCTATCCCAAAGGTAAACAAAGAAGAGCAACAAGGTGAACTGAGATTCAGACAGCAGCATAATTTGCATTTTAATTAGGCAGCTTCTGTTTTCCCCCCTCCCCTCATCTGGCCAGACCATGAACCTCCAGGGGCTACTTGTGCTGCTCCTCCCCTGCATGCCTCTACTGAACAAACCACAGGTTACTCGTTAGTGTGTAGACAAAAGAAGTAAGGGTCATACTTTAGCCCCTTGATCATCTACTTCTCAGATCAGACCAACAGTAACATCATCTCTCTGATGCCATCTGATGGCTTTTTCCTCTTATCATCAGTGGAAAACCCAACTCCATGTCAATGTTTACATTATGACTGTTTGAACAAACAATTGTAAAAAATAAGCTATTTTTTAAAGCAAGTACAAATTTAAACTTTATTAATTTGGTAAAAAATGGAAAAAAATTATGATAATCAGTCATAATTGTTATTTCGTCCACACAAATCCAGAAGTGGTCAAATTTCTGCTTGCATCAATAATGTAAATCCATCAGTACCATCACCCGGCTGACTTTTTAAAACACCTGGAGGCACAGAACAAGTATAGTTATTAATCTTGTATTGATGGCAATGTGCACAGACTTCAGGCTACAGTAGAACAGCAATTTAAGAGGGTCAATGTGTCCTGTCATTGTTGACTTTCAGTGAAATGGAGACAATAACCACCATCTCTGGCATAGTACAATATAATGAGCACCATTGATTTTCATGTGCTGCTTTCAAATATCCGTCATCAATTTTTGATGACTGGTGTGGAGCTCTGGCCAGACTGGGATGGAACTGGGGCCTGCGGGGACAGGAGGGAAAGTGTGTTCGTGTCTGTATGTTTATGTTCAAAGGCATACAGGAGCACAAGGCCGACAGCCAATGGAACAGAGTAAAGTGCGTGTATATGAAGAGGGTGCGGTAATGACCCCCCTGTGAGCCGAGGGAGGAGTCGACACAGACATTTTCCTCGCTCACTCCCACCCACCATTTATGAATAATTAACTGTGAATCTGTCACTCAGAGACGACCGGTGGCTCATTACAAAGCATTATGTACAGCAGTGTCTCGCAACCTACCAATCAAGAGGCATTCATTCATGTGTGTCATCTCCGGGGATGGGTGAGACACTGGGGGGTGGGATTAGTCTCAACTAAGCCACCTTAGCAAGGCCATATAAGGGCATAGGATCTGTGCTAGGATGCAGATTGGTGGCCCCTGTACATACACACTCGTTTGACAGTGAATTCCAAGGTAATAGGGGGGGGCTCATGACATCATCATGTGTCAACAAAATACACCAGAGTCAGAAAGAGTTAAACTATAAATGTACAAAAAATAAAAAATATAAAAATATACAGTATACATATATTTTTTAAATATATTTATTTTCTTCTGCTGATTTACTGCTGTCTCTAGAATTTAGTGCATGTAACAGAAAGTTTGATTATAACTGATTATTTTCTTATTTTCTTATTTTCGCTTCAAAGTTTGCAAAAAAATAAATAAATGTTACAAAATAGCTACACAGATCAAAATCAGTAAAGGGGCGGTTAACATTTTTTCATGTAAGGTGTTTTTTATATTTAGGATATTAAACTCCAGTGTGCAGCGTCCACAGGTAATACAAACGTGAAATAAGATGAAATTAAATATGATGCTTTAACCATCCAAAACTAAACCTCTGCTGCTCGACCATCATGTGTAAAGCAAATTATCCAAAGACTGAAGGCTCATTCTGGCATGTTCTTCAAATTGCTGAACACTCACCTCTCCCTTCCTGACAGTCACAGACTGGCGTCGCTGTGCTGTCTCCTCATTAATACTCGACAAGAAGTTCTGGGAGATTCGCAAGGCATCCTGCAGAAGCGGGTGGTCTGGGTGGCTGGTGGGCGTGTGTTTGAGCAAGTCCTGTGGTATGGCAGAAGATCCAGCAATATTTATTACCAGAAAGATACAGGCCATCATCCTGTGAACACCTGTGAATCATTAAACTAAGCTTCTTTAATGTCTCTTGCTTCTACAGAGACCGTGCTCACTCTTACTTACATGAAGGACCAATGTGCTGCGAGTCACTCTGTCCACTGGTTTGTAGAGCAAAGCTGTTGATTAGAAAGAGGAGTGATCAAAATAAACGGTTTGACTAAATTACTATAATAATCTATACATTAATTACTCAGTGTAATTAAAATTTTTAATAGAATCAAGTACAACCCAGCATGAAGTAACTGACCCTCTAGAGAGTTCTTAGCCATCTGGTCTTTACAGTCCTTGGGGCTCCTTACTTTCAGGTTCTGTTTGGAGACAAAAAGTGTGCTGAAAAAAACCTTTAAAAACTAGTTCAGCATGGTTTAACAATGAGAGGTTATTATCGTTATTCTAGCTCTGGGGTCACCCACTTCCAAGTTAATTATGCCATCCTCAGCAGCTTTTTCCCCCACCATCTTGTTCAGATGGCTAAGAGTCATGCATCATTACTTAGACCATTAACAACCCTCCATGATGGATTCTCCATCCTGCATCTAGACATTAGCCTCAATGCTAACCAGTAGACCACGTAAAACATTGATGAAGAGCAACAATATATCAGAAAGTACCACATGCTTAGGAGTAAGACTGCTGAACATAAATTTGAACATAAAGATAATTAATTACGAAGTGAACGTTTGCTCCAGTTTAATCTTTACAATACTTTTTGCCACACATCATCCACCTGGTGGAGTTCCATTGATGATGTCTTTCTAAACTGGTGGAGCGATATAACCCTTTAAGGAGTTTCTCCAATACCTAAATGAAAACTCTGAAGGTCTAAAAATTAAAAAAGAATTACAGTATAGATTTACAGAAATACATTTAATTACCTAGACATTAAGGTTGTTATAATAGGTAACAGATTGTAATATAGTTTTACATTTTAATCCAGTCAGCCATTTGATCAGAGTAAAGAGAATCTGTAACAGCAACAAACTATGAAAAAAAACCAAAAGATGATAGAGAAATTGGTAGAAAGAGGCTACAAACAAAAGGGGTTGAATGATGCAGTTTCAAAACTTGAAGGCAGGAATCTAGAAGACGGCCTGTCAAAACATAACAATAAGAGGAGTAAACCTACCCTGACAAGTATTGCACTACTTAACCATGGATATACCAGGGATATAAATAATGTTGTTTTCAAACACTGGAACAATCGACAAAAGGATCCACAACTGGATCTAGTTTTTGAAATTAAAACAATGATCACTTCCAAAGGAGGAAGGAATATACAGTAAAAGTACAGGACTGTCAAGGCTGTATCACAAACTCAGAGCAAATCTAATGTTATTACAGTATGTCTGACCGACTAATTAGAAATTTCAAATATGGAAACTGCATTAACTGCAAATTTACCTACACCACTAAATCCCTCCAGTCACAGGAGTATTAAAAATCTTAATAGTTATATCACATGCAACACATGATTAAATCTCCTTGTCACAAAGTTTATGTTGGTGAAATTAAGCCTCCACCTCAACACACACTAACTGAACATATTCTAAACAATTCTCTTAAGGAACAAAGAGAGGCATTGTGGATTTTAATTTTAAAAGCCTACAAAGAGGTACAAACGAAGATTTTAATATTAGAGTTTTTGAAATAGCTTTTTTTGGCATGAAGTGATTCACAGTTTTGTTTGCCTCAAGAATTTGCACAGATATTTGTGACAGTAGTACATGTCCACCCTAGAGCAAATGTAAACACCACCTTGGAGTTAATTTTATTAACGGTTCAGAAACTCGAGCTGCTGTGCCCCGAGGTCCACTACTTTTACTACGGTGGAATTTAACCACCGATCCTTACACCACTCCCTCAGGAACGTTGACCAATAATTGTCCTTTCCTCCTAGAAAGAACAAGGTGCTACGCCACAGCTATGCCATCCTAACCCTTCCTTTTGTCATCTATAAGCACATAGAAAGGAGTGGAAATCCTATTAAGACTGTTGTCTGTTGCTTTCTAATAATCATTTAAGATCATACAGCTGCACACTCAGCTCCAGATACAGTTTGCATCTTCTTACACTCAAACATCATGGGAATGCAAACTTAACTTAATTCTTAATAATAAGAATGCACATTAAGTTATTACAAACGTTTCTTCATCATCAGAAGTAACAAAAATGGTAAAGTAGTGTATTTAGAAAGTTTCAAATCACACTAATTATATCAGTCAAAAAGTTTGCACTCTGTAGTTAACTTTAATTAAAACATTACTTTAATTTCTAATGAAGGAACATTTGTACTTGCTGCATGTGCATTAAATATTCTGATGAAAAAATATCTTTATTCTTTTTGCTATTTCAATATAAGATGGATTCAGTGTCCGGGATGAGATCAACAATCAGATGATGATATAGTGTAAAGCTGGGTAAATTTACTTCTGTGATGAAAGACAAAAGAACAGCTTGTGAAACTCATTTGTATAATTTGTGGTATGTAGGGGTTAAATGTCTGACAGACTGCCTGATTTTACACGGTGGTAAAATGATCCCATGACTCAGAGATCATAGCTCCAGCAACAGCTTTTAGAAACAAAACCAGTAACCATTCACTTTGTGTTCAATTCCTCTCCCCATATAGAAAGTATAGTAAAAACACATCCTGCTCGGCATTGTTCTTACTGTTTCTTACCTCAGAGATTTCAGCAAACTGTGTGTTAGCCTGGCAGCACTTCTCTGCCGTTTCCACAGCGAGCTCGTAGTTATCTACAAATGCTCGGTAAAGTCCAAGCTGGCTGGCCTGATGGAGACCAAGAAAAGGGAAAAAATATGAGAGAAATATAATGTGAAGTTCACAGACTAAATGACAATGTACAAGTATTAAGAGGTTTAATAGTGCTTGTAATTACTATTTGGTGGCCAAATAAATAAGGTAATACAGTAACTTTAATTAAAGTCAGCATTCATATTGTAAAAGATATTAGAACATATAAAGAAAGAAAATTAGTTTTTTTGAAATGTAAATACAACAAACTAATTACAGTAACACAAGCTGAACAATAATTTCATGCAGAGCAAAGTCATCAGAAATACATTTATCTAAAATGTTATTTCAAAGCCTCCATGTTAGGCAACAAGTATAAATCTCCCCTCAAACTTCATAGTAAAAACGCTGCAAAGCACTGGTGGGACACCATTGTTATGAGTGCTGTCAAAAATATCACAGCACCAACAAACAAAATGTCAAAACAGATCTTGATCTTCTCTGTGTAACCTCAAATATGCTAAATTGTGTTAGTAAGATGAACAACATTCACAAATTCTATATCGGAGACAGGAAATTTAGACTGAGAGACTCTGTGTGACTTTTGCTTAAGATGCTATTAACCATGGAATAAAACAATAAAGCAAACAAAGGCGCAGGTCACAGTCACAACAGCAGCATATTACCACCAGTTGGGCCGCATTGCCATAGCAACCAGCAAGACCTGCACTGTGCTGGTGTGAGTAATTAATGACTAGTGTGACGGAGGCTATGAAAGCACATTTAGGAAGGTGGATGGCGGAATGAAACTCCAGCAAACGCTGCCTGCCAGCGCTGTGATCCATCTCCATGGTGAACAAAAGGACAATCAATTCTCTCGAACAAAAGCCAGAGGAGGAGAGAGCACAGCGGAGACAGGCTTTGTGCGATGTCGAGAGCCTTACGTACACCTGTAAAAATGATACCCGAGCATACTGCCCTAGTTTATGGCCATATTTATGATCTCTCAGCCCCATATAACCATAAATGTGAAGCTTTGGTTACTTTGGCAGAGGTGTCCTTTCAAAAAGACACCTATTACAACTTTAAGTAGGCATCGTTTGTATCTGTACCCACTGTTCTGAACTGTTGTGATCTGAAAAAAATATATCACTACAACAAAGTCCAATGGGGGTAAGAACATAGTTGTATTTAATCATATAGTTTCAGATACTTTATTTAAACCACTTCGTTTTTATATGGTAAAACTGAGCACCTGAGAAGAGAACCTGAGGTCCTGGCATCAACTGTGCACAATGACACCAACTACTGTGTTACTACTGTAACCAAAATTTCATTTATTAAACTGTTTACAACACACATTTATGATAATAATTTTGTCATAGATTTGGAGTCTGATGTTTCTTACCCAAAAACATTACAAAAGCATTTTCACAGTGTCAAGATTTTGTTCAACTGCACATAAAGAGGCTACAAAAAAGCATCCCTACCACTAATAATAGTGGTAATAGAAAGTTCATTAAACTAAGACACAGACCTAATGGAACATTCTACAGCCGGGTTTTCTGAATCAACATTTTCAGTTCAAGCTATTATAAGCAATTATAACCTGATTTCACTATATATTATTTTGTTTACATTTACAAATTACATTTTACCTTCTCTCATTTTTCATATATTGTTTTTTCTTTATGAGATTTCTGTTGTTCCTTATCATTCATAACCTTGTGTCATCAGTTTAGTGATTTGGTTTTTGAAAAATGATTTGTAAATAAACATTTTAATTATTTTTACTATTATTATTCTGTTGTTGTCACATAAATGCCAATAACTTTTAACAAATCTATCTCAAACTTTTTTCCCTCCTTTTAAAACCTATTTATTAAGAAACTAATCTCATCATTATTGTCATATGTGGGTGTGGGGTGAGAACTGATTGTGGCAAAGTGAAGTCACAAGTTTTCTAAACATAATTTGCTCTTATTATATTATAACTGGTATTTGTGCCAGATCTTTAAAAAGTCCAAAAAGTAGCCACATATCTAAGGCTCCAGGATAAAAACAAACACAATTGAATTTAGTCCCTCCCCCCTCCCCTCCCCTGCAAAGCAAATGATTGTCCAATGTGCTAGATGACTAATAGATGATTAATGCAAACTGTTCCAAAATGTTTTGAGGATACAGTAGATCTCAGGACCATGAAGTTGGAGGAAGGCAAGGAGTAAAGCAATTTCTACAATCCTGCAATCCTGTGTCCCGCCTGGGGCCACCAATCTACACCGCAGCAAAGGCCATTCAATGCGTGACAGTTTGACTAGGGAGAGCAGAGAGAGCCCGAATGTCTGCCAGCCACAACCACAAAGCCACACACAACGCCGTGTAGGCTACGGTATCGTAACAGAAAAAGGCTTTGGGTGATGAAAGAAACTGCTTGGGTGTTTGGATTTCTCTGTGTGGGATCTGTCCTGTGTGTGTAATCCACAGCGGAAAACAACATTAAGAAAAACAGCCACACGACAGACCAAAGCCATTATACTAGAAGGCTGGATTTATCCACTTTCATTATAAGTAAATTTTACTGGAAAAGATATTCCTGACACAGGGAAGAAGCACTGTTTAGTCTCTGATGATACAATCAGCAACAAACAGAATGTGAAGTGTTGAGGCCTTGAGGCCTGCCATCAAAGTAAGACCGAGGGTCTACAGCCATTCTGATCTGAACAGATGTGCTTTTAGCTCACTACTAACATCTGCCCACGCGAGTTTAAGCTTGAGCATGGTAAATAATTAGAGCTATTTTTCTTCCTCTATTAATTCAAAGAATCAGGCTTTGGGTTTCTCCAGATTTTGAAGGGCACCTTTAAAGTCTGCCCGTCTGTATTCATGGAGTCACACAGCTACTGACACACATGCATTGCCCCTTCACCTATTCTCTCTGTCTCTCACCTTCTTCCTATTCTGATGGTTTATGATTCCTTAGCTTGTTTTCTCTCCTGACAGATTTCAAAGTCAGTCAGTGTGAGACTTGCCTACCCTCCCTCTCTCTACTCCTCGCCTGTAGCCCCCCCCCTCTACTCTCATCTAAAGTCTTCAACAGAATGGTTGTCATGTGGCATTTTTCCTCTGTGTTGGCTCTAGTTTTTTATTAACTACTGTGTGAACAGAGGGAATGGGACAGAAGCTTTATGCATGCCTGGGAGTGTTAATGCACCAAGTATGTACAGTATATTAACATTTGTGAGTGTGTGTGTGTGTATACTTTTACGGAAGACGTGACACAGATAGCCAGACTAAGGATTGTCCAAGTTGACACTGTAAATGAGTGTGTGCAGTCTGAGGTTGAGGCCAGACAAGGAAAATGGGTTAAGGTACAATCCAGAGTATATGTAAATATACTGAGCGAGCCAGTGTGAGGCAGCTTCACTGGATTGAAACCAACTTAAATATTTTCCTTCCTTTGCAGGAGGATAAAAATATATACAATAGACAAGCTGCTAAATAAACTACTGAATACAAAAGTGGATCCTGATATAAGTTAATATTTGTGTGTGTGTTTGCGTGTGTGTGTGTGTGTGTGTGTGTGTGTGTGTGTGTACAAGGGAAAGAGGCTCCTATTTATAGCAGCTTCTTGGAGACACAAAGCACATGTGCAGTGCAGTGATGGCCTCAGCTGCCTGAGGCAGAAAGACGGCATTGTGAAACACGCCTACACCTCCCTGTGTGTGTTGATGTGTGTGCATGTGTGTGTTAGGGTCTGAGGAGGAGAGAGGACAGCAAGGCCGAGGTAGACATTGGAGGAAGAGGAGTAGTTTTTCCAAAGAGAATAAACAGTTGATTCTTTGAGGGTTAATTGACCTGTTGTGAAAATTATTAAATACAGCCAGTGTCCATTTGGCCCAGACATCGTTGGCAGAAACTACTGGAGGACTATGACAAAATGCAAGCAGCTGTTCAGGATGAAATAGGTATAAAACGATGGTTCAGATTCACTTTGTCTAAATTTAAAATGATAAAAAAAACATCACTGCAAAAATCAGATTTTTGTCGGTTATTGAATTATGCTGATAGATTCTGCTTCTAAAAGCCTCCTGATTCAAGAAATTACATTACTGTGAACAATGTCACTGTGGCACAGTGGGTTTTCTTTGGATCTCCATCTACAGGTTAGAAAACATAGAACACGTCATACGGCAAACATCCTATTTATTACTGTCAACTTTTTTGATTTCTCTCTCTTTTGTTTCTCACCAGTTTCTGGAAGAGGTCCCCGACTCTCTGGTGGTGGCTCCACTGTTGGACACGGGGCAGAAGTCCATCGTAGAACTCCTTGTGGATTTCATAGAGCTCAGGCACTTTGAAGAAGATGGTTTCTATCTGGGCCACAGTGAGCACAGGCTGTGAAGTTGTGGCTGCAGCCTTCAGAGGTTTCATGGGCTGAGAGGAAGAAACAGTGGAGATGACAGGTGTCTTTGACTCACAAAAATATCTGATCTGGGTCTGCAAAACCCAGACCCAGATACTTGTAATCCTATCTTAGTAGCAACCAAACAGTAGCAGCCAAACAGGAAAAATTACTGAATTGTAGTTACATGGATGAGCTGCTTTCATTATAGTAGATAACTACAACTGTACTGACTGACTCAGAGTCAGAGTAACTGTATTTTAAGGTCATTCATCCTCTGTTTTTCACATGTTTTGCCCTTATAAGTTTTACATTATATAGGTAATTTGGACTCCTGCTTCTGGTCACCTGATGGTCTGTTCTTTACAAACAACTGGAGACAGAAATACCATAAAACTCCTGGATATTCAGTCACTAAATGTTTGTATGTGTGTGGTAGCAAGTCACTATACAGTAACTGTCTGTTGGCAGATTGATCCCAGACACGTACTGTACAGTCGGTTTGTCGTAGTTAAGAAAAAATTCCCTGCCATTGCTGCATGTGAGCTTTGGAAAGTATGGTGAGAATGAGTCAAAGCAGTAAAATTATGGGCCGTGAAGCCGAAAACCCGCTGCCTTCTGCATCCCAACCCAATGCTTTACCACAGAGCCACCAGGTCCCCATCCAAAAAAATTAGCTGAAAGATACTAATATGAGGGCAGCACTATGGTGGAGTGGTTAGCGCTGCTGCCTCATAGCTAGAAGGTCACCGGCCTAAATCCCGGCCGCCTGCGGCTTTTCTGTGCAGAATTTCTGTGCTTGTGTGGGTTTTATTTGTTCTATCTGTACACTGGTTTCCTCCCAGAGACCAAAACATGCATGTTAGGTTAATTGCTCGCTCTAAATTGCAGGTAGGTATAAATGTGAGTGTAAATGGTTGTCGGTCTGTGTATGTCTCTCTGTATTGGCCCTGAGATAGACTGGCAACCTGGATAGATATTAAAGGAGTAGCTACCATGCTCCTATCAAGTAACCCTAGAAATTTTCACTTACATTTAAACATGCAAATTTAACTTTACTCGACTCTGCTGTCTATTTAAGGTATCTGTAGAGTCTGTGTGTGTGTGTGTGTGTGTGTGTGTGTGTGTGTGTGTGTGTGTGTGTGTGTGTGTGTGTGTGTGTGTGTGTGTGTGTTTGTGTGTGTGTGTTCTCACCAGCAGCAGTGCCTCCAGGTGACTGAGGTATGTTTCCTCAGAGGCCAAGATCCCAGACAGGACCCACTTTCTCATCTCCAAACCCTTTTCCAGATCACATTCAGTCTGTAACAAACACAAAGAATAGCTTTTTAAATTCAATTAATGCACAGAGTTATTGATTTGTTTGAGTCTAAAAGGTTGAAAGAATATTCAAAGCATATTATTTCTTCTATCAGCTGGCAAAAGGACCTTTAGTATGACTTGTTTGTGTTGCTACTTCTTAGGTGAACTTGCTTTCTATGAGACAAAAATCAAACAGCAACAATTGCACCTTTGAGTACCCTTTGCAGTTGACTCCCCATCCCCATCAGCCCAGTCAAAGCTCACTGAGCAGTATGAACATGAAAGAGAACAGAGAGACAGACCGATTCCTTGGGCTGTCTTGTTTAACCATGAACTCTGAAATAACTCAAACAGGCATGGTCTCTCATGGGAGCAAGGTTGGCTTATAAATATGTGTGAGAGAGAGGACGTGCAAGTGCCAAATGCATGCGCACATGCACAAACACAAACACAGTGCCCAGTTGGTACATGGAAGCATCCGTTCCCTCTGGCTATAAGGTGGAGAAGGAAACAGATAGAAAATTAGAAAAAGGGGTGAGTGAGGATGACAAAGAAATAAGGAGTAGAGATTGAAAAGGACAGAGGAGGACAAGGCAGATTCAGGGTGATTAGGAGAGGGTAGGGAGTAAAAAAGGCGGCAGACAAAGAAGGGACAACTGTCTGCCAGGATGAAAAGGTAATAAAGATAGAGGATTATATTTTTCTATACTTCAGATGCTAGAAAATCTGATCCCTGACCTTATGGCGTGGAGGTGGGGAAAAAGGACAATTTGAAGTCAATAGTAATACATGGAGAACGAGGAAAGCATTTTGGGGTCCGGGGGATCATTTGAGTTGATCAGCCTGCTGGAATCAAGATACTGTACCTGTCTTCTCAGGCCTCAGTGAGACAGTGAAGTCTCCCTTGGGAGCAAACACAATTTGTTTTAGGCATGATTTGTTCAAATTACTTGTTTTGTATAACCACCAAAGCCAGAATCAGACAGAATTCCATTCTAACAACAAGTAAGATGAGTAGCAAATGGTTGTTTTTGATGCTCTGGAAATCAACTGTCAGAAAAATCAATTATTTTACTTTTAGAACTGCTTTTTTGCTGTGTATCAACCCAGCTGTATTTCTCTACTGCAAACAGTATCAGCACAAACAAATTCAATGATGTATAAAAAACTGATGCTACAATTATGCTCAGTATTCCTGCGAGCAGCATTTGAGCATTCGTCTGTGGGTGTAAACACATTTATTTACAAGTGGTAAATGGATCTGAGACCTGTTTTAATGACCAATGAGTAAACAGATGCTAGCACACACCTCCTGGGAGTGTTATAGACAAAAGACTATGAAAGAGTCCAGGATTATTGTGGCCTTTATTTTACAGAAGTCCACTATCAGCAAAGTTAGTACAGGGCCTGTTATTCAACAAATATGATTTAAAAGCAGCAAAAATGTTCTGTGTGCACCATAAAGGTTGTTTTCATTTTAGCAACTTGACTGGGTGAATTCCAATAAATAAAAATCGCCTACAAAGCATCTTTGAATCCGTCTGTCTCCACTGACTGTAAAGGGAAAGCCTGAGGCAGCAATGAAGCTGCCTAAATATTTTTGAATTAATGGAAAATGAATAAAAATCCCTGCAGAGTTACAAGCATTGGCAGGATCTATATGTTAAAAGAGCAGTACAATCACAGGGGTCCATTTGAAGCATCAAGAATATTCACAGCAAATCAGGAGGAAACTTTAAGATCCAGCCACATGTTACTGAAGTGGCAGTGGGGAAACATGAGGTATAAAGTGTTTATTCATCATTTCAGAGCCCAGACGGCTCCCCTAGGAAGTACCCACATCTCCAGACATATCATCTTTTATTCATCACCGTGGCAACTAATGAGCCCATCTCTGGCTTCAGACTGAAGGGGTGTCTGCCTGGATTTTTGGCAATCACAGAAAATAAAGCATATTCTCCCAGCTTGGGGTATGTGTATACACTGTTTCTTATCCACTAGAGTCGACTAATACACAGCTAATATTTCACATTAGAACTCACACTTAAACGCTTTCAGCCCACACAACACCCCTCTGTGGTAGCACTGCCTTAATTATTTAGCAATTCCGATTTGCTACTGATTTGCTTATGAACAAATAATATTTGTGGGAGATACATGACAATCAATGCAAACAGTGTTTATTTGACAAGTACGCCAATATGGCTCAGGAGGCTCCCAAAGAAACTGAGGAGCAGTGACTGTAATAACATTATTCTTCATCTCTTTATAGGAGACTGTCAACTCCTATAAACCCTCTGAGCCAGGAAGAAGTGAGTGGAATCCTGTTCCACATTTTATTAACCCCTTTTCAATTTTCATTTTTCATATTTTAATCTGTTTAGGATCTTGTTTTGCCATCCTCGCTATCTGAAATGCCTAATAAGATTGCTTCCTATCTCCACATGTCTGCTCCATACTGTAATGGAGCTGTCTCAGAATTATTCTGTGCAACAGGAGAGAGTTAGGCTGTTTTTAGAAATGCAAAATTAAAGCTGGATATTTCAACTGCACTTCAGCCCAAAGTTATTAGCAGTGAAACAGTTGGTGTCAGCAAGAGTATACTGCATAGGATGCCTGCAATGTTGCATCACACCGTGACTTTCATTTCACAAAAAGAAGTTGTACAAATGTTCATCACAGATATTGTGTATAATAAAAAAAGGCCTAACCTTAACCTTCCCATCCATCCTAATCCACTGAATCTGATCTACTAGAGGTCTGCAAGCCTGACTAAGCAGGAAAAAAACTGACTGAGGTTGTGGTTGGTTTGAGCCCAATAGAGAAAAATGCAGAGAGAAACAAACAAAACAAAACAAAAAAAAAAGGGGGTGGGGGGGGTATTTTGCAATGTCCCAGGTTTGCATCATGTCAAACTTATGTACTTCTATGCCTTAACTATCGAATAAAAGACACAAAATTCAGAAATAAATGAGTGGTCTCTGTTTGTCCTTGAGTGACCTACAGCTAGGTCCAACAATATTGCTAAAGATATTACAGGACAAACCTCATACATAAGTATCTGACGTCACCCTTTACTTTGCCTCTGCAGTGTGGGGAAGAGTCAGATTATGAGACAACGAGATCCGAGGAAAATTAAATCAGGAATATTGTTGATAGTGATGAGTCATCAAAGTGACATCATAAAACCATCAGTTCCCACTAAGCCAATCAGAGGCTTTCTGGGCTCTGACTAATCATTTACAAAAGCAAACTAGGATGACATTTGAAGTGGGGCCGTCCAAGGGCAAATCAAGGACATTGGTAAATCTATTTTCTTGGCAGTCATGAAAAGCCTGTCTGCCTGATCAGACACTGCCTCTACCAACACTATGCACGCTCGCAAACACACGCGCTCACACACACACACACACACACACACACACACACACACAGGCACCAAGTTTGTTCAAGCTTTTTCTTGCTTTTAAATATGAGAGTTTATTCAGCAAACCCTCTTTAATCTAATAAATAAAAGTAATAAATTAAAGTTCTACGTCCACAGGTCAAAGGTTGGATGCAGCCATGGGACTAATCATTTGTTGGCAAATGCAAACCATCAATCAGGATAACTGGAGCTTTGTCGACAGTGAGCAGTAACTATTACTTTCTCCAAGGGCACAGTTGAGAGATGCACTATTGGCTTATTCTCCCATGATACCAGTCTATTTTAATAAAACAAATGGCTGTAGCATATTCAACTGCTTCCTACAAATTATTTAGAAAATAAAAGTATCAGTTAAAGATGATATCAATAAGTAAAATAAATCAAAAAAATTGTATAAACAACACATGATGTAACAAATAGAATACAAAAGGGAATATAAAAAAATAAATATATATAGCTAAAATTGATTCTGGCTGTAGCATCCTTGTACATTTCATCTTTGCTGACTCCAGAGTTCTGTGCGCTCGTGTGTGTGTGTGTGTGTGTGTGTGTGTGTGTGTGTGTGTGTGTGTGTGTGTGTGTGTGTGTGTGTGTGTGTGTGTGTGTCTCCTCTCCATGCTAATTTGTGAAGGGCATCCGACATCTCAGATCACTGGTTTTCTCTCGGAGGGTTAAAGGATGAAGGCAGTGATGGGGATGAAGTAGGTGATAGGTAATTCTGCCTAATACCCAGGATGAGTTTCTTTACTGCATGAATGCTTCTGGGGTTGTGAAGTTGGAGATACCCTGTCCTTTATCAATCCTTTCAAACTGCACCTTTGATTTCATTTAAAGGCCTTTGATGGAGCAGGATTGCCGTCAGAACAGATGAGCCCACTTACTCTACTGAGGTCGAAGAAAGTACTGAATAATGATTCAAGTCATTTTTGTAGAAAAGTATTCTATCAATATAAGGTTATGCTTTGTATTTATGTTGAACACAGTTTGTTTTATTTTGCAGCTGTGCTAGTCCATCACCTAACATACACAAAGGTTAAATCTTCTTCAGCATACGCCATTTTCTAGCTCAATATCTACTTTAATACCAGCACCAAGAGATTGTGGTGGGTATACTGACCGACTTGGAAGACTCCAACGATCCTGAAGAGAGGGTGTCCCGACTGCTACGGCTCTTGGAACTGAGGTGTGGGGAAGACGATGGCGAGTCGTCAATGTATGGCAGGATGTCATGGTGCCTCCGCTGCTCCTCTGCACGGTCGGCATCATAACCGTACGTGGGAGGGGTGCCTGTGAAATGACCATCTGGGAAAGGAGAGAGGAAATCCTCACGTTTATATCTTTTACATTCCTTCTTGATGTTTCTCATTCAAGAGACAGTCTCTAGTTCAGAGATAGCTTCGGTCTTTTTACAATGGTACTAAATGGCTGAAAGCCGAAATGGACTCATTGGCAAAGACAGGAAGACACAGGATAAAATGGGCATTTAGAGTCCAAACTATCATATTTTAACTAGAGTATGTTTTAACTGTGTAACATGGTTATTTCATCTGACATTACAAGCACACCTAGCAGGATCATGTCTTACATTTTTCGGTTGGCCTCTTGCTCACAGACCGTTGCAATGCATTGCAGAGTTAATTTCCAACACTAATTAATGCAGTTCTTGAAACTGGGGCACACAAAATTACTTTCCCCCTGTTCATGCATTTATACAAAAACATAAAGCTCTGAGAGGAAGCACTTGTAAAGGACTACTACAAACTGGGTCAAGGTTCAAATAATTTGAACACTGAGTGAAGCATCTCTAGGGAAATTTTCAGTAACCTCCCTCTGACCTGCTTCTGCGTTCAGCGCTATCACTTTCTCTGTGGGAGAATAACAGATCTGCTGGAGCGCAGTGGTTTTGCCTATGATTATGAGTGCTGCCCTTTACAAGAAGAGGTGGGAGAGACTGAAAGAACAAGAAACAAAGACCAGCGAGCTGGATACAAGCAAAGTACAATTTGAATACTTGTTTCACAGTCTCACATTTAGTGAGGCAATACATGGCACTGAAAATTCAAGTTGTGGCTTCCACTAACCACGTTTTGGTGAGGTATAATTGTCTAACTTCCAGGAGAAGAGAGTACAGTCAGTGGTTCGGGGAATCTGGTGTGTAACAGCTGAGGGGAAGATACGCGTTTCTGAATGTCACAGAAGACCTTTTGCTCATCTCCTCCCACTCCTGCATCAACAGAGCCGCACTTCTCAGAGAGCTGCCTGGGCCTCCTCTGTGCTGACTCAGACTAATAACATGCCAGAGTCAAACACAAACACACACACAAAGAAAACTCTTCGGCAGCTCACACCAATTATAGGAAATCTGTAGCTTCCTTAGCGCATGCTGATGACATCTGCTTAAGTACTCTATATTTTCTTGTGCATGCTTCACAATTTCACGTGCTGTGTTTTGGTTTTCAATCTTTGGCATTCACAACAGACTTATGCAAATTAGCTGACAGGTCATGGGGAGATGAAAGAGGACAGAAAAGGACAGAAATAACAATGCCATTGTGTCCAGGGCCCATCTGACCTTCAGCCCACCCACTGCGCAATACGTGTACTCACTGCATCCTGCGGGCTTGGGCTGCCCACTGCGCCTGCTTGGACCAACCACATCCTGCCAAGCAAAGACCAACACCATGTAGAGTCTCTGTGTATGCGTGTGTTGTATGCAAACAGTCTCTTTCAAAAATACCAAGCCTTGCAGCAAACCAAATTGTGCAGTGTGCTTAACATTCTTCATTCAGTTTTAGTTTGAGAATCTGCTGCTCCTGCTATTTTGCTATCACTGCACATATGCTGTGATTTAATCATTTCATAATTTCTACAGAGTCCTGCTTCACATGTTCTAGTGTTAATCATTTTAATATCTTCAATCAATATTTCTTGTGCCATTTCCTTTCATAAATACCTACATTTCACTATAGTATAATTTCAGGTTCAATTATATGTACTGTATTTTTTAAATGCACATATATACATTCAGCTTATAGCAAGACGCAGCTTTCAGAGATTGTTAACAAGTGACAACATGCAAACAAGACAACATACAATAACACTGATTTTTTGCTTTTCAATATAAAAAGCAGGTAGGAAACGAGTGAGTGCTACCACATCTTCATGTTTTTCTTCTTTTCCCTCTGTGTATTAACATCTTAAGTTGCCATTTAAAAAAACAAAAAAACATCCACCAACTTTTTATTCAGACCACTAAACATGGACCTGTATTAATCTTCTTTCCACCTTGTTATGGAAAAAGGCTGTCATTAGAAACTGTATACTGTGTGTGTGTGTGTGTGTGTGTGTGTGTGTGTGTGTGTGTGTGTGTGTGTGTGTGTGTAATGCTTAAGTGTCTATGCAGCCCTGAAGCCAAAAATACTTAGCACTAAAATAACCTTTTTTAGGAAGTAATCATCTCTTGGTAAAACAAAAAAAGGGGCAGAGACACAGACAGAAAACCACAATCCTGAATAATAATAATAAACTCTAGATTAAAATGAGGTTACATAAAATGGCAAGTGAATCACCACAGCTCTGACTCTAAACATTTCTGGGGGCTGTGTGTCTCCGACATTAGGCTGAATAGCTCCAGCTTATCTACTTTTGACAAACTTAAACCACGCAATCAAGACATTTTATGTTATAAGAAAATAAGAACAAAGACATCAAAAATGTACATTATTATTCTATTATTAGGCTTGACTTTAAGCTTCAAACGATAATAGCATATTATTAACTATAACATACATGTTGTATAGAGCATGTGTGTGTATGACCAGCAGTTTCCGGTGGGGGAAGGACTAAGCTTTACAATTCTGTTAATAGGTCACTTTAGCCTGTGGTCGTCAAACACTAGGCTTCAGTCTGTGCACGTCTGACCCCATCTAAGCCCAGACACTGCTTCTGACATAGCCTTGAGTCAATTCTTTCTTTCCGTCAGCCTTGTGATGGTCTGACATCTCTGCATGCATGTACTTTAGCCTAGACTATTGCAACTTCCTTTAAAAAAAAAAAACACCTTGCCTTGTACCTCACTTGTAGGTCACTTTCGATAAAAAGCATCCACAGCTGGCCTCATAACCCTCACACTGCTCACAGACCAGCATCGTCCGGTTCCTGCCCTGCCCTGCCTCACTTTCCCTTTGTCTGCTCAAACGGTCTCCCAAAGGAAAAGAATAAACTCCACACATGCTTAGATCCAGGGCAGAAACACAGTTTGTTTTTTCAGAACCACAGTCAATCCATTGATTTTTTCCTGAAGCTACTGGCAAATAAAGCAACCAACCTCAAACACTCAACAAAACAAGCACACAAAGCACACAAAACACACACATCCATTCCTACAAAATGTTTACATGGAAACATTGTTTGGGAGGAGAGCGGGTATTTGTCCTGCTGGATGTGGAAACTACAATCAGACTGGGAATAGCTGATGCTCTGCTGCCATGGCAACACATGGATCTTTCCAAAACAATGTAACAGGCAGGGCAGGGGTATCAGTGTATCAAGGTGTCATGTGACGATGGTGGTGGGACATCCTGTATAGTAGAATATTTAAATACTGGGCAACTAACAAGAGAGCTGTTTGCAAGTGTTAACACTTTCTGTATATGGTGCCATACTAAAGGATATTTGGAGCCTGATTAAAAAGAATTTATTATAAGTCTTATTGTCTGTTTTATGTGTGAATTTTAGTGTGCATTTTTTTGTGGACCACAATGTGTTTGAGTTGTTTACTTGTGGTAAACTTTAAACAGACTGTTCTGGATTTTACTCATGCTTTTGCTATGATAAAATTCTGTTAACTAAGTCAAAAGCTGCAGGTGATTAGAAAACATTTACATTTGAACAATTTTGAACAGTGTTCAGCTTTTTCCCAATAGTAAAATGGGAAGGCTGACAACATTCAATAGATATTAAATTGAAATAAAAATTTAAATGATGACAATAAGAAAGTGAATGACGAACTGTGATGGAGAGAGAGAAAATGCAACAGACTGAGAGCCACGAAAGAGAGAGAGGCGAAGTGACTCCCAAAGGAGGCATAAGATATCCTCGATAGTGAGAGCAGTCTCTCCATCCCCCATCATGCTTTCCACTCAACGTGGCCATCATAAATCTGCCCTGGCGGCTCACGCCTTCATTTGACTGTGGTCATCCTAACACTGCCAATAAAACCCCACTTCTATCTACCCCCCCCACCCCCACCCCTCTTTGCACACACCCTTACCTTTAAGCCCCACCAACCCCCATAAGGATACTAATGTTAATAACGATACTCACAGCTTTCTTTATCAGCTACTACAAGAGAAGAGAATACAAAAAGAAAAAAAAATAGATTCATATACAGTGCTGTAGTGGGGCACAGTAGATTTGGGAGCTATGTGCATTCAAGAGCTCAAGTCTGGATATAGAGACTAAGATTTACCCCCGTCCCCTTTCACAAATAATGTTGTTCAATATGTGCATATGAGAAAAAGACACTTCCATTTGTTAAATATCAAATTTAAAGACAATTTAGGAGAGGAGAGAGGGGGCTGCTGAATGTAGAAATGTAGAAAGCTGTGGAAATTAAAGTGAGGCCTTAGATACAGCATTGCTTCGGGGGACAGACACGCCGTCAAATGAACTTTAACACAGTGTTTCTCCTGTAATCCTCCAGCAACTCACAGACACTTGACAGCAGTTAATTTGATAAATGTCACTATCTTGTCATTACAGAGAAGACACAGTGCCATACTGCATATTGCACAGGTGGCTCTATTGTTAAACTCCTCAATAGGTACAATTCAGACATGTGTGTGAAGAGGTTCCTTTCACAGTCTCTGAAGATATGACTGGGAAGAGACAATTTGTAGAGGAATGCAATGCTCTCAGTTGTGTGTCTCAGAAACAAATTAGCTAAATAAGATTAGGGAGTGAAATGACTCTCAAAAGATAACGATAAATCCTAAAGGTATTGTTCACGGAACTGCGGTTAAAAAACAAAAGAAAACACTACACTAGATTCCATGGAACAGCCAAATCGAGTATTTGGCCATACAAATTGCTATTTCTGCAGTGTTCCTGGAACCTTTTTTATTGTATGAATTTGTGTATTTATATTTCTCCATTGAGAGGGCCAGAGGACTGCGTCCTCTTTTTATGAAAGCTGAGGTTTTCTCTATCCCTTCTTTCCTTTTTTCTTTCTACTCCGTTTACCATGAATACTATTTCACCAATCAAGCGAACAACCACAGCTGCCTGATGGCTATCTGCTGCTGAATTCTGCATTCCTGCTTCCTGGCATTATTAACATAGTCAAGTTGAGAATTCATTTATAAACCAATTTACTTCCCGGAGGTAATCTCTTTGCCTCGTGTTGATAATCTCTGTGGAAACGAAGCAGAAGCAGCAACAGCAGCAGCCGTTTTCAGTTAAAAAGCTGGGCTGATGCCCAAGTCAGACATACTGTTCCTCTAAAAACAAACAGCGCCCCCTGCAGTAATGCTATCACCCCTTTGTCTCAGGATGAAGGGATAAGAGACAGAGCAGAGAAGACGCAAAAAAACTACAGATTACAGACCATGACTTGAAATTCCCCCACTGGCGGAGCAATATTATTTGTCAGTGAGGAAGACTCCTGTCGTCTTTTTTTTGCAGCTTCACAATGATTCAGTTTGTCTTACTGTATGTTAAAATGTCGTGTTTTCCTAAGCTACTCAGAGGTGCAAACTATGTTCTGTTCGTCCACTCAAAGATGTATTGTGCTTGTTGTTACTCGTCTTAATCTCACTTTCACTTTGCAGAATGATGTATGTGTTTGAGACTAGAAGACAGTCTTTACAATCATTTTCTGAAGAGATTAAAAAATGTCTCTGTGCTTGCCATGAATGAGATATTAAAAAACATGAATGCTATGTCCATAAGCATAATTTTGTGACATGGCAACTTACAAAAGTGGTGTAAACATAACTTTCAACTATATCAAACAAATAACACTATACAGTACCAAGCACATGAGTGTATATGTCTTGCCTGAATGTGATTTTAACATAAAAAGAAATATTTGCAGTTAAATTAAAGACACTTTTAAGTTATAGGAAGGAATTGACACTATATTATTAAACTACAAAGCCAGTCATGTTTCATTATCCTTAGCATTTTATGCTAGTTCATTTTTAAAGGAGCATCAGCAAAGTTATAATTAAACCTCTGCAAAAAATCTTCATGGCAGGATGTATGGTGCCACAACAACTGATCAAAAGCATCAAACAATGCTTACTTTCCTGAGCAAAGGATATTGGTTGCTTTAAAAAAAAAAAAGGGCAAAAACTTTAAAACATTGCCACAAAAATCTTATTGTAACCAAATAAAAAGCTTCAAATTGCTGGTTTTGGTTTACTAAGAGTTCAAAACACAAAGATGGTGAGTTTAGAGTGATGTGACACAACAAATCATTTATAGTTGGAACCAGCAAATTTGGCATTTCTTTAAACAATAAATTAATCAAACTGAATAATAATAATAACAATAAATATTTTCCACTGACTCGGCACTTCAGATACTGGGTATTAAAATATGTAAATGTATACAAACAGGAAAAGAAAGTAGAACAGAAAAAATAATTTGATGAAAAAGAAAGCAGATGAAAAAAGACAGCTAAAAAGGCAAAAGTTGTCAGGTAGGAAGGTGGCACACATACACAGAGACAACCAACCCAAATGCAGAAATAAACTTAATTACAGTAGAAATAAAGGCACGGACACAAAGACAAAGTCTGTCAGACTGAATGACAACCAGCCATGTGTCGTATCTTGTGAGTCGTCTCTGCTTCCCTGTGTTTTACATTCTCCTGTGTTTTCAGTGCTGCTGCTTCCTTTGATCACACAGACAAAACTTTTGTGGAGCGTATTCTCCTGTCTCAGCGGACACACGCAAACACCACTCTACCCTCATCCTGCCAGACAAACCTCTGGTTCCATAGGCGCCTGTCGTGTCTTCTCTGTCAATTGCTAAAGTCATTAGGAAAGAGACTCATTACCACGGACCCCTGAAGCATTATGGGGGAAATAAGCGTTCAAATTGTTGCAAAATCACGCAGAGACTCTGATTAATAATACAGCATGATAAATTACCAGCTCCGCTCTGAAACATGGCTGGCGCTCATTAGACTGCACTTTCTACAGGCAAAGATAGTAGTGTGTGATGAAAACGAAAAGATGCTGTTAATTCAGCAAATGTACTGTAGAGGGAAGATGATTGGTCTCAAGGGTGGACTGTCTCTGCATCCAATAACGATAATAACAATAAAGTTTTCTAACCGCCACACTCCCTCATTCTGTGTTCCTCTAAATAAAATCTTTTCTCAGCAGCTCTGGCCCTTTGTTGCATCTGTCTGCTGTCCTTTCATTTCTTTTGCAAGTTGGCCATCACAAGAGCCAGTCTGAGTTTTCACTGTGGTGGTAAATCTTGAGGGCAGACCTCAGCCCTCTGACAGCCTCTTGAATGCATGAACACTGTAGTCATTGCGTGCGTTTCTGTGTGGGCGGACAGCAGCCTCATTAATTTACCCACACTGAAGCTGGCACTTCAGTAGCCACGATTAGCTGAAAACCCCCTCTGCGGCCAATCATACGTAATGTGTGGGGTTTAAACGCTTGATAAAAATAGATGAATGTAACTGACAGAAATGCATTTTTTTCTGTATGAAAGGCCAAAAAGTTTGACTGAAAGCTGGAACCAAGTCATAATGGGAATGATCTTCTGTAGCTAAAAGAAATGGAGGATTAATAAAGCACAGTAGCACTGATTTCTGAAAACTGAAAAAGTGTTATATACAGTGGTTTCTAACTACATTAAACTAGTTTCTATACTGCAATGCCCGATCACATTTCTGCAAACACGGTTCTAACTAATAAGCTAAATCTGATCAGTGAATTGGCTCTAATGATTTATTTATTCACAGCTTGATGTAAGATGAAAACGTTAAAACTACACAGTAAGTCTACTAAGTAACACAAACTGAGAGTGGCAAAACACAAAGAGCAGTGTACTTTGGGTGAGCCATCAACTAGTTGACCAGTGGTGTCCAAAGTGGTGGACAAATCAACAATGTCCTTTTCACTATAATGTTACAAATAACAAGACTTAACATCACATAAATATATATAATGTATATAGTAGAGTATATAATGCTATCACAAAATCATGGTGTTTGTATGAATTTGTTGTTAGAGGCTTCAGCCATTCCAGGCCCCTAGCTCAGCAAAGGTCACAGGTTAGAGGTTAATGAATTGGATGGGAAAGGATATAGGTCACACGAGTTTTGTGTTACTGTGTATCTTCTGTGTGTGTGTGTGTGTGTGTGTGTGTGTGTGTGTGTGTGTGTGTGTGTGTGTGTGTGTGTGTGTCTTCTGTGTGTGTGTCTTCTGTGTGTGTGTCTTCTGTGTGTGTGTCTTCTGTGTGTGTGTGTACGTGTGTGTGTTCATGTATGCCGGGAGCAGGCGAGCGGAAATCCAATTACCCAACAGTAATACTACTTCAGTCAATAAAACCACCAGCTAGAAAATAGACACTTACCCTTAAAAAATACTGTCATGTCTTGAAATCGTGAAAGGATCTGCACTCAGCTGGACCAAAGGGGCTTGAAACAATTTACTCATCAAAAGCAAATTTATGCATGCAATCATTAAATAGAAATAGAATATACTGTACTGTACATAGAGCGATAAAATGCACATATTGCTCAACTACTCCGTATTCGATAGAGAAAGTTGGAAAACAGGACTAAAACATACTGAATGACTGCTTAAATTAAGTGTGTTTTTCCCTCTCACGTGTCAAATGTGTGACAGATATTTGACTGATACTTGAGAGTGCGCTGACCCTACTTTGTATTTGGACATGATTTGAGACAATAAGATGAAAAATGCATAAATGAACAATAATCTACCATAGACAACAAATAAAGGTAGATCATCTGTCTGGCAGGCAGGTGCTTGGAAGGGGTCTAATTAATTGTGACATGTATTTTCAGATAAAAATGGATAGTTGTTTTTGTTTATTTGTGCCACATTACTTTCAGAATGATTGAGATTGCTATCACACTATTCACATTCTTAGCTTACGTAGAAAATATGCATGTGATACTACACAATAACTAACACAATATTGTACAAAATGCATTGATCATTGCAACAAGTGCATGGCAGCAAATACTGTATGCATTCACAATGCATTATGCATACACAACTTTATACTTAGAACCTACTACATGTCAGGGAAATGCTGTTCTTTATTCTTTACTAAATGTTTGTAAAGTCAGAGTGTAGAAAATATGCTCAACAAATACATTATAATGTATTATTATAAATGAACCTATAGTGGTGTATAGTGCAGCTCTGAAGAGACAGAAGTGCAACTATAAAGAACAAGATAATATCTGAGCACATGTTCCACCACTGTTGGCTGGCTTCAACCTGAAACAACACATCAACACCAAGGAATTAAAATGCTTTCTTAGTTTCCCAGGAAAAGCAATTCCACAAGACCTCTCTTGGTTTGGTCTGTTGGTGTGTAAAAGGTTCCATAGTGTGCAGTGGTTGTAGGTTTTAGTTAGTTAGTTTAGTTATAGGATTATGTCATCTTGTGTTTTGGTAGTACAGAGTTGTATTCAGCTGGAGAATAATGTGCTGTGACAACACCCAAATACAGGAGGAGGTTTTTTTAAAAAGTCCGTCAATGCATAAATCTCCTTCTTCATGCAGTCATTTATTCATTTCAGTTTCACTCTTCAGTTTTTAGTTTTCTGTTGTTCCGAAGCAAAGGTAGGTATCCCAGAGCACCTGATGATTTTTGTCAGTGTAGGACTAATCAGCAAACTCCTTGCAAAAGCTGTAGAGTAAAGTTAATGTAGAAAAATGCACATGACTGGCTCATGAGCTCCTAAAACCATGCTGCTTGGAACTGTATCGAATCATATTATATATTTCTTGTAGTAGGCTTCCATTCAATGAGTGTTGGTTTATAGCATCATTTCATCCCTGTGGCATATCACATTTCTCCCATTACAATCCCCAGAGTCCTGTAATGCAGGTAATGTTCCCTACTGCTGCTGTTGCTACAGAGATTGTCTCTAAGAAACAAGATCAAACCCTCAGAACACCCGGAAGGCCTTTCTGCAAAACAACTGCACTTCTCCCACTCCATTATGTACTGAAGTTGTCTTCATATAGCCAATTTCACTGGCTTACAGGCAATAAAAACCTTTTAAATATTTATTATTTATATTGACATGCAATAAATTTATCGCAGCTTATGATATTTAATTTACTATGAGACTATGTTTCAAGCTACAATATGCAACTTTAGCTAGCGGTAGCATCAGACTCTAGGGAGACAACTCATCGTTGTCTCCCTACTCTGAAACACCTATGTTTCACTCTGTACACTCATTGCACACTGTACACACCAAGTGATGTTATTACTGAATAAAATTAAAAAGAAAGGTCCAACATTTACTACTCAAGCAGAAATGGTTTAAATCCTCTTACTGATTAGAAATGTAAAACTCACTTAAAAACCTTTCTAGGCAATAATCTCTGCACCTATGCCAGTACCGTGGGTCTGACTTCACAGGAGGCGCAGACTGCACCTCTTCTCATTACAAGTTATCTTGGCACGTATTTATACAAAAAACACACAATAGTTGCACAAAAAATTGTTGTTTTTGGTCAAATGACTATACTTCCTCTGAATGTGACACACTTCGTTTGATTGGAGGGTTAGGATTGTTCATTTGTGTTATTGCTGGTGTTTATATATATGGACGGTATCTGTATCTCATACTACCATTAGGAGATACACAATATATTCACATAAAGTATAAACACAAAGAAGAAGAAGAAGAAGAAGAAGAATGCACTTTTTGGTATGCAAACACTCATGTGTAAACTGCCTAGCATGCAATAAAACCTGCTTTGGAAACACCAAATTCATCTGTTTACGATACTCATTATACTTATATATCCCACCTGAAAATAAACTGAAAAGGCTACACTCAGTTTACCATAGCACTGTCCCCTCTATTACAGCTCTCAGCTCAGACATTACGGCCTGCAGCAACGCTTATCATCAGCAAACAGCAGAACAAGCACAAAAGGCCCCAGTCTGGCTAATCTCTGGTCAAACACAAGCCGTAGCATCATCGCTGCTCAGGGCAATAAACCGCTGCTTTGTGTCGGAGCTGTTCAGGGGACACGCGTTAGGATGGACCATAGAGATTTACCAAATCCCGTCTCCAGGGGAATTGTTGCCCGGGTTACCACAGCCAACAGGAAGAGCCTTTCATTTCTGATTAGGTAACCTGTCAGGACACAGAAGAAGCTTTTATCCATGCTTCTTAAGAAATAGAACCAGGGGGAATTAAGCATCCCAGGTGAATATATAATGAATGTTTTTTTGTTGTTCAAATTAACAAACAGTGCTGACTGTGACTGCTAAAATTTCGATTTCAACGGATCAAAAAGAAATATTATGGAAAGCTCCAAAAAAGGGGGAGGGGGGCACTTGCCTTACACCATAAGGCAAGCTTTCATTTAACTTCCTTTTTATGCATTTCTCACCAGATTTGGTTGCCATGGAATTTCTGTGGCCTATATCTGTTCTTCTCTAATCTTGTACGCCCCCCCCCCTGTCTTCAGTGGCCCCCTCTTTACACTGGCACTGTGCCAGTCTGACTGTCTGCCAGCTTCAAGCGTCCCAACATCAATTACCTGAACCCAGCCCTCCCATAATGGCTCTGACCCCCCCGCACACAACTACACTTATGACATTCATTACATGCCTTTCCCTTACACACAATGCCTGATCAAATACACACTCATGAAATACTACAAAATTACCACACTTTCAAAAACCTGTTTGTGTGTGTGTGTGTGTGTGTGTGTGTGTGTGTATGTGTGTGTGTGCGTACAAGACTCATTTTTTCCGTTTTCGTGTGAACACACACAGGCACATTTTCATAAAAGGAGGACACGGAATAATTAGTGAGATGAAAAAAAAAGAGACACTAATTTCAATTATCTCTATTCCTCTGGCTGCTGTTGTTTCTTGAAGGTTATATGCTCAGTTCACCACACTCTCCTCTCAGGCTTAGTTATGTGGAGTTTGCTATTTGATCCCCCTTAACTCAGGATCCCACAGTAGAGCTCATCACTGTATATCTATAGGCCTGGTGTCTTTCCTGCAGTAAAAACTATTTACACTGTATAATAAAACTCAAACAGCCTCAGCTGACAGTGTTAAACATTTTCCTCATGTTTTTGACAGATTCTGTGGCGTCCTTGTGATGTGAAGACCAACAATGGCAAGTGGCCAAACCAAGTGCAAAACATTTCTCATCTCATTACAGCTGTATTGTGATATCATAAACAGATATGTTTGAAGGAAGCAACCCCTCACTCCCACCCTTAAACCCTCCCAGGTATTTATTGTATGTGTTGAGTCCAGGCCCAGTTTCCTTGGCAACAGGACTTAGCAAAAAGACACAGGAAGCTCTGAGTAGACCTGTTTGTGTGCGTTTTTGTCTGTGTGTGTGTGTGTGTGTGTGTGTGTGTGTGTGTGTGTGTGTGTGTGTGTGTGTGTGTGTGTGTGTTCTTTATTGCTTTACACTGGAAACACATAGAAGCATCCTGTCCTCCATGGCTTTGCCCCAAGGACACAACTCATAATATCCCAATGTCACACTGTCACAGTTAATACCTATACATACATACAAACTAGCATAAGAAAAGTGTTCAAATTAGAAAGAAACAGCACACATGAGCTCAGCATATGGCTAAACACATCCATATGAAAATCCATCCACCTCAGAAAGAAAATGTGTGTAGTGCTATACAACAGTAAACTTTCACTTGGGATGGATAAATACTGTACCGAATAGGCCTATGTAGCTTTAAACTGTACAAGAACAGTACAATGTGTTATGGATACAATTAGCATACACGTTGTCTAAACAATCCACTCACTGCAGGGAGAGAGTTCATAAAAATGCTGATATTCTGATTAGTTTTATACAGTCTTAATCTTTGCAAAGGGCAGCATATAGATGTATTTTTGTCCTAAACTTTGCCTCTCAGGCAACATACAGACGACTGAGAAAGCACACTGAGACATAGCGCACATTTAAACCTGTGTTTTAGGTACCTTGTCGTCAGTCTGTAACAGTAGTGAGTATGGGAAGATAAGAGAGCCTGCAGCTCTATACAGTGTGTCTTGTTTGAGGGATCATTATAGTATTTACTGAGCTGTTGAATGACTTGAAATATATGACACAGGTTGTTTAAGCTTCTGCAGGCACAGTGAATAAGCCTGTTCCACAGTCACCAGAAGTCTTTCTGGTGTTAAACTGCGAGCATAAGTAAAACAGAGAGAAGATTTGATGCGATTGGAGCTTCTCAGAAGCATTAACTACTTAGAGAGAGACAGTAAGGGAGGCAGTGTGAATTAGAGTGTTTCTTTCCTGGCGCCTCAAGGGAGGAATGATATATTCAATTTGGGTTAAAAGAATGCGTTTAGAAAGCAAACACTCTGACGGACCTGGAGAGCAAGCAAGACATGGATTGGAGGATTAAGGCCTGTTCTATGTTTCTCTGCTGGATGGTAATAGAGAGATTCAAGAGCAGAGCTTTTGCTGAAAACTACAAACATGGCCACAAGAGCAGCCCATTGTGAGTCAAAACTAAAAGTGTCACAAATAAAATCACATACACAGTAGGAAGGAGACAATGTTTCCGCCTGTTCATCTTCACCTCTGATTATTTACCATCTCCACTCTCTCGTTTACCTTTTCAATCATGTGTCTTCATGTCTCTTATGTCCTTTTCTCATATCTCAAACATTCTGCTAATCATTTCATTGCTCTCTACTCCCCTTTCATCTCTCCCCTCTTTCTCTCTGGATGAGATGAGGGATATTTAGGTGCCACTTACACAGACGGAGTCAGAGCACAGAGTAACATTAGCCTGCCTATGTAACGAGACACTACAAACAAGGGAGTGCATGGCACCGCAGGTTGCTGAGCTGGTCATATGTATGCATGGGTGTACGCCCACAGGTGTCATTTAACTACAGTACATTATGAGAAAGCAGCAGAGCATATAAGCATATAAGCATATAAGCACTTCTGAAGCCTCAATTCCTACAGGCAACCAGAAAGCCAACATTGGTTTTGTTCTGCTGTACCAAATGATTTGACTCAAGTGATGAAAAGGAAGCCCCAAATGTGTTATATCCTGCAACCTATCTGTGTCTGTTTGCAACTGATAGAGGGACAATGTAAAGCCAAAACTTTCAGGTTGTTTTTCAGCACAAAGAAATAAAGCTGACATGATGGATAATACAAGTTCATTGCATTACACCAGTTATAGGAACAAAAACTAGCCCGAAAGAGAAATCTGGATCTTAGCCTAAAAACCTTGACTTGACAAGCCTGTCATTATGAGCCAGGACCCTGAATGAAAGTCAGCTGCTGATTTATTTTAAGAGACCTGACGAACTTTTTATTGCACCGTAATGCTCTTTTTGTGCAGCTTTGCATCTTTTTGGATTGATACACATTCACTTGGTAAACAACAAAAATATAAAACCTGTATAAAATTTAAAAATACACACATTACACACACTGTAATTTAGGGGAAGAATACAGGAAACATGCACAACAGGTACTTGTATTTACTGAGACAAGGAGATTTTTCCATGGAGCGCGTGTCCTTAAAAGCTGTGGAAAGGACCCACTTTGGTGTGTGTATAAAGTGACATGGAAGACAGAGCAGGTGGGGGGTGTGGCAACTGTGGATGAAAGTGGTGCACAGCAGTGCTGCAGAGTTTCTCGACCACCAGACAGATGTGCAAAGAGCCGCAGTTCCACATGCTTATTACTTACCAAGGGCAAGGCAGGGGAGACACACACACACAAACAAACACACACACAGGCATGACCTCATATAGAGCAGAATGCACCACAAGGACACATGAATGCCATCTATCAACACTGAGGCGTACAGTATTTGCGTGCAACTGTGTTCCACACGTTTTGTACCAGCCTGACAGCAATTTTATGTGCCTACATCCTCATCCACACACAGACATGCAGAAACATTAAACTCCGAATGACCCAAAAAAAAAAAGAAGGCAGACATGCAAAAAGTGGAAGAACAACGCAGTCATGTTTGTCATCATCTCTGTGCATTGTCTTATGATGAATCAAGCCTGTCTCACCGCCCCTGTGTGTGTGTGTGTGTGTGTGTGTGTGTGTGTGAGTGAGTGATATGTGACTACCGTGTTTTTCAGTGCAGCAAACTATAAATGCTACATTTTAACAGAGTTGATCGCAGGCTCCTCAGACCCACTTCCACAGAAGCAAAATCTATTGGTCATTATATTAAGTACCGAGTGTATTATGTGCTTCTTCATGTCTCAAACCTAAGCAACCGCATTGTTTGTTAGTATATGTACAGTGTAAAAAGTGAGTGAATGAAAATGAGGGAGAGAAACTTGTTACAGACTTATTTGATGTACAGGGTTTTTGACAGTTCTATGTGTCTGCTGTCTGTCTGAGTCTGTTTGTGTGCATGAATTCCTAGCTGTGAGTGAATGATGATGACGATGATGATAATGGAAAAGTCATTGTGCAACCAAAGCACAGCAATGCATGACTATGATTAGAATAGCCAGCTGCTAATTTAAGGGAAGCTGCTGGACTCGCACACTGTTTTCAGCAGCACTGGAGCGAAAGGACAGAGGGGGATTATTGGTTTACATATCAAGAATGGATGGATAACTTGAAGGACAGTGAATAGATACAAAACATGAACATTTTTAAGTATCAATATCTTAAAAGCCCAATCACATGAGTGGGACGGTAACATTTGTGTTTTTAGAACGCTGTTTACACAGTGACAACTCAGAACCAGTGTAGTTGGCAAGCAAGCTGCTAACTTGTTAACACTTTAAGTCAAAACTGTCTGCAAAATGTTCTTTGTGAGGTTTACAGAGGAGGTTACATTAAATTGATGGTGCAACACAGCTGAAAAGGCACAGCTGCATTGATATTATTCTTTCCACCTCTGGAAGACATTCGGCACTGTCAAGTTAGTTAAAGATCAAGTGTATATTTGCCTGACAAAGATCACAAAAATCCACGCACTTTATCTACTACTGTACATTTCACAAAGAATTACTGTAATTCAAAGTGCTTTACATATGAACATCAAACTATACCAATGCTAAAAGCCTCAGGCTATGATTAGATCACAGTCACACATTCAACCTTTAAATATACATTAATGACACAAAGGCAACAGTAATCCATCAGCACAAGCTGATGCACAAAGGCAAACAAACAAGATACACAAACACACAGAACACTGCAGAGTGGGGCAGAGAGGATGACAACACCAAAAAGAGTATTTTTAACCTCTCTGGTTCTGCATGAGCCTAGAAGTCAAAAAAGGCTTCATCACATTATTTTGTCGAATGCAGAATTCAATCTTCAGATGCTACTTTCACAGCTCGAGAACAAGAGCACATTTAAATGGTCGACCAAAGTTTTTGTGTTTAGCCAATTAAGTGATTGGCCTGATCTTATCTAAACACCACACATAAGTCACAAATTGGATGAAAATAAAGCTGTGACCTCAAGAAAAAAAACAATGAAATCAAAGTGTGAGCCTCCCAAAGGCTCTCAGCTCTCTGCTGAGCCACAAATGCAGCTATTCCCCTGTTGGAGAAATGTGCCCCACTAATCTGGCCACCGGAGCATCTGACTGATAAAGAAAGGAAGGAGACAAAAGCGGAAGAAGTTTTATGATAACAGTACTGTATGTGTATACATGTTTATCTTGTTTCTACAGTAGGCAATGTAAACGCAGCTGTACAACTGATAGTGCTGTATTATCATGTTATTATTGCATTCTACTTTTATTTTCCATGCAGTACTCACATATACATATATAACCACATAAACATTTCAACACCCAGAAACCAGCCAGTGTCAACTCAAATGTGTTTTTGTGGTATTTGTGGGAGTACTATAAACTCAGATGCAGTATATTTCATGACTCATTCTGATATATATGTATATATACATATATACATTAATTAATTAATTTCCGACTTACCAATAACAGTTTGCATCTGAATGTTATTAGCTTCTGCCGAAGTGAATAAGATAAACTCTTAACAGACAGACAGAATGAAATATACAGCATCTGAGTTTATAGTACCCCCACAAATACCACAACCACAAAAACACATTTGAGTTGACACTGGCTGCTTTCTGGGTGTTGAAATGTTTATGTGGTAATTATTTTTTTCATGTTTCATGAAGCTCTTGTCAATTTTCTTTGTCTTTGTTGGGGTTTGGTTTTTGAACCTAAGGAAAGAATTGGGTGTTTATTTTCACTGTTATGACAAACTCTCTAAATATTCCTCAAGAATGTATTCATGAGTGTTGGCTTCGTTTGAAGGAAGTGACCACCTGGGATTAGTGTGTGAATCTGTGACTGCATTATAAGTCAGATGTCTACCCTGAGACATGATCAAATGGCCAACGAAATACTCAATGTATAAAAGTTTATGTCTTACAGTGCGCTGTAACAAAGAAACGCGTACACCTGTGGTGACCTCCATTAAATTTGCCAGACACAACTGACACACAGAAAGAGGAGCAGACAGTCTTTGCTGTACACAAATATTTCATGATAGGAAAACCAAAAAAAAGACAGACTGAAACCAGAACAGGTGTTCTTTGTTATGTTTGAAGGTATAGTATCATCCTGAAAGGCTTGTGAGCCCCAAACCACATAAACTGCTCACTTACTGGTTTTTCCGCTTGTGGTTAGTGTGCTCCCATTAACTGCTATCTGAGAACAAAAGCAGCCAACATATAGCAACACCAACGAACCCTCGAAGGATATAATCCGGATAATGTCGGGAGTGTTTCACTCTGACATTTTTGTTCACACATACACCTCCTCCTGACAAAGTCAGGATAATGTCAGAATTCCAGTGTATGTCAGAAAGGGGCTTTACTGACAATAGGCAGAAGCAGATAGCGCCTTGCTACTGTTGGGATATCAGTGGGACACACAGCCCATCCCCATCTCCAGCCGCGCAGTACCGGTCCCAAGCCCGGTAGAAAATAGGGAAGGTTGCGTCAGGAATGGCATGAAAACTGTGCCAAATCAACAGTCGGATAAATGATCCTTTGTGGCAACCCTGAAGTCACAGGATAAGCCAAAAGGACCAAAAAAAAAACAAACAAAAAAAAAAAAACAGTCCAGTGTAAGACAAGTTGTCTCAGCAATATTAGGAAGAGTTGTGTGTGTAAGGACATATTCAGGAAAACACCAATTCAATGGTGGTCAATGGAAACAATTAACCCAAATTAGTGACAGGAGTGTAAGGACATAGTATTTATACTTGTGGTTTTGTGACTAACACTTCTGTCTCCGAGAAGCTAAACACAACGGGTTCCTCTATACTACGAAGCAGGAAAGGATACAGAAGTGTTATATCAAAAACATTCTGCTGTAATCTTTGACATCCTCATCTGTGTTTACATTTAATGTTAAACACTTTAAAACAATGTATATAAAGAATCCAGTCATGGAGTCAAGGTAATCAAATAAATGATTGACTATAGATTATTGGGTAGAATAATATTCATTACTTAAATTAATATTCCCACCCACCCCAAAATTGTATTTAATGATTGACTCTCTCACTATTTCACAGTAAAATAAAAAAATAAACACGTGTAAGTTGACAGCCTCACATAAATATTGACACACTAGGTCTGTGCATTCAGCACAACATTTGAATTATCTCACACCCTTTTCAGCGACACTGGCCAAAGTCAACAACCTCTCTGAGCATAGAGATGTGAGCCTTTGCCATTGAGCATAGGCCAGTACTGAGTCTACTAGTGGTCAAGGATGGACAGACAGAGAGAGAGAGAGAGAGAGAGAGAGAGAGAGAGAGAGAGAGAGAGAGAGACAGAGAGACAGAGAGACAGAGAGAGAGAGAGAGAGAGAGAACATTATCCAGCAAGAAGTGAGACAAAGGATGGCGGGGCCTCGCCACACATGAGTGACAACAAATAATAGCTCCTACGAAAAAATGGGACGAGACCCTCGAGTGACCCACTTTTCACTAATAGTATACCACTGATACCCCAACTGCACACCAAAATGATCAGCCGCTCACCCATAACTGTGTGAGTTTGAAGGTGTTTCAAGGAAAGATGTGTGTGAGAGCATGTGGGCAGAGATGGGGAGGGGTGGGAAAGCAGCATGTGCTTGTGTTCATCTTCACTTCTGGCTGTATTTCTAATGCAACTAATGTTTTTTCACATTCTGATTACAGTGTGTTTTCAGCGCACAACACAAACTTTAAATACACTCAGTTTACAGTGATGTAAACAGTTAAACACAGCAATAAACAATCAAAAATACTATTCAGCAAAAGCTAACAAAAACCCCTTACTGTACTTACTGCCCTTTCAGCTAAATCCAGTCTGGTCAGATTTGAGCCACTTCAGCAGCATTTTACATTTGTCTGTGCACAAAGAGAGTAACCTGAGAGCTATATTATCCATGAGAAAAAAAAACGTGAGTGTGAACATATAATAAACAGGTGAGGCAGGGCGTGAGCGCCTTCTGAGAGTGATTCAGTCTCTAATTCAAGTCATCAATAACACAACACACAGACCTCAGAGAGGGGGTCTGACAAGATGTCTGCTGTCCACACTCTTTAAGCACACATTCTCAGACACACGCAAACACACACACTCTCACAGCTCTTTGACGACCTTGTTTTCTGTGTGATGGATTCTGACATTACCTGTTTTCAGCAACATGAGGAACTTTATGGGGATTTCAGACCTTTTTCTCGACTCCAGTTCCTTACTATAATTATTTACTGTAGTATATATATTCATAATATTAACTTCTTTATATTCTTCTGTGTAAACTATTATTATTCTAACAAAAAAGAACAAGCAACCACATTGAACCATAAAAAAATTATATGAAAAGGGCTTCCATGGCCCCACAACAGATGTGACTAAGATCTAAATTAATACCTGCATTACTCAGATTGTTTCTTTAACAACCATATGGGACCCAGGCTTGTTTTCTTTGAGTCACCAAATGGCACATGTCTTAAATATGCTTGAACAGGCTTTGCCTTCAGAGCAAAATTAACTTGTGTTCTGTCCCCGTCTGAAAATACTTCACAGCACTTGTTCTTGTGGTGGTCGCTCTTATGGCTGCGAGCCTTTTCTGGCTTCTACTTACATCTGATGAATTAAAGAAATAAATAGATATTTTTGCCCTCTTTTCCTATTTGTGAGTTGATGATCCACGCCTTAAAATTACCCTACCAGACTGAAAATAGACTTCATTCTCATTCGAGTGAACACAGACGAAGACGTGCACGCACACACAAAACTTAGCATATGAAAGTCCCACCCCTGTTGTCCCGTCAGTCAAATGTTCCGTCTCAGATCCATGAATCAGCCTCGCACAGATATACAGAGAGACGGTGACATTAGTGTGAAAATATAGAAGCACTGCCTACATCTGACTTGCAAAAATATTAGCAGAAGTATCGCTGTTGTCTTCCAGTCTCAACCAAAAATAAACAGCAAAGTAGACTTGGCCAGAAACTAGTTTTGGCAGCTTTCTTCTCCATTCAAGTTGTTCAGTCCTTTAAATGAGGGAAGAGTTTGCTGGTATTCCCTTCAGTGCTTTGGAAGATGTGAACTTTTACCCCTGTAGGTCACAAATAAAGCAACCTGAATGCTCTGCAACATTCAGAAATAAAGGAAATAGGCTGATCAGAGTAGTGGCAAAGTAGGTGTTTGGTATTTTTCAGCCTGTGTCTTATTGTCAGTCTGGCTGTGGCTGCTCTGGCACTGCTAACTTTGCACTCGCCCACAGCAGATAACATGAGTTTTGGTGTAAAAGCTTTAGAAATCTCAAGCTTGTAGCACTCTCCAGCACCAAATCACAGACAAACAACTAATGACTCTATAGTTGGAGCAATAAGTAGCTAAAGAGGCATTAGTGGAGGCGATAGCGGAGACCAAACACATGAACAACAATGCTGCTCAAAAACTTCTGCACCTGATTGCTACATTACATGAAGCGATATGCCACTGCCACCAATTTGCAAGAAAAGTAATTCTTGCACGTTTTAAATTAAAAGTCACATGCATTTTATTTCAGTCTTTAAGATGTCTTTCCCAAGTTACTGTAGGGTTTATTTTTCTGTTTTCTCATATTTTACTGAAAATCTTTTCTCAACAAGTATGTTACAATTTCCCCTATCATTTCCAACCCAATCCTGCCCTGCTTCTACTTCAAAGTGAGTTAAAAATAAGTGAAAGCAGTGAGACAGCACTTTTTGCTTTGCAAAGGGAAAGTGAGATAATGGATTTTTACTGACACATAGCTCTTTTTCTCCAGAGGTCTGGCATTGTAATGAAAATAGCATCAGAAAATGGCCCAGTCGATACTAATTTTGACCCCAAGTCAAAAACAGTCTACACTTACATTACACACTTAGACCTGGATCAAATTTAACTTCTGATGCTTTAAAGTATACTGTGTGTTCAGCCCTTCACTGCCTTTTTACATTGTATAATTATACCAAATAATTGTGTGGAGATGTAAATGCTCAAAGTATGACAAAAGGAACATATGAGGTCAGTTTATAATAAGAAGGATGACTAAAAGGATGACTAAATTCATATTTTTATAAAGAATGATGAAAAAAATAATAAAATAAAAATACAAATAAACAAATTAAGAAAATAAGAGATGTTTGCATTGGAGAATCAGCTACAAACAAACTTGGAACCTTTCTCCCCAGCTGAAGAGTGATGCCATACGCCAGCAAGTATGTGATCACCAGCACAGCACATGAAAAATGAAATGCTACATTACCAGCTAATTCACTTATGTAAGAGCTCCAACTGAGATAAGAATTTAAAAGTATAGTGAGAGAAATAAAGAATAAACAGGGAGAAGGAGGAAAAAGCAAGCAAATATATATCGGTCTGTTACACGCCTGTCCCTTTTAAAATGTCCTTTGTATTTCACCCCAAAAAGTGCAATACATTACCAAGCCATAAAACATAACCCACCCTGTAATTACTCTAAAATATACTCTTATGCTTCAGGCATTTTTTATATCACTGGATTTCTCAGACACCCTGTGAAGATTTCTTCCACAAATCATCTCACAGTCTCCCAGCACAGAGACACGCTTACAGGCGGAGGAGATTTAGTAACTATGATCAACACTCCAGCTGACAGAGTAGGGCTGTAATTCTCCTGCTGTATTTCTGGAAACATGCCACTTCAGCCAAGACAGAGCCACACTGTTTTGCACAGTCTCCATGCATGTGAATGCATCACAATTCTTTCCAGCAAGTACAGTTAGTCTGTCTGTGAATTAACTGGTGTTGCTTTTCCGTGACTGACTTATTGCCAGACTGACCAACAGGACAGATGAAAGCAGAGCAACCAGCATCCACTGGAAGCCCACATATGCTAATCAAAGGTAACAAGACCCTTTCCTTCCACTTAATGTGAACACATACCAAAAGAAGCTTTTAATTCTTCCAGTGGATGATAATTTTCTTAACTTGTTCGAGAGGAACCTGATTACAAATTATAATCGATTGATTAATAAACACATTTATCGGTCATCAATCGCAGCAGCAGCAGCTTACAACGTCTCTACTTTCATAACATTCATTCATGCTATCAGAAGGAGTATGGGAAGTTTACCCTGTAACGTTGAGGCTTGAGGTGTGTCTGTGAAACAAATTTTGAAAAACACAGGCACATGTGAACAGACTCAAATTCACTGTAGAGGATGGGAAAAGGCGAAACTGCTTCTGCATATGGTGAACAGGTTCCAGATAGAGAAATGAACTTGGCTTTTGATAACGTACAGTTGGTTCACAGGTGGAGTGGGGAAAAAATGAACACGCCGCTCAAATGGATGATGTTTTTCTTTATTCCAAAACATGTGGCCGATATCTTGCACAAGGCTCAAATGGATGATGTTTTTCTTTATTCCAAAACATGTGGCCGATATCTTTTTAGCAAACATTGCACCACATGCTCTGATTTGGCATTTCCTTCTACAGTGGCTGGTCAACTGGCCGTGTGCGAGATCTCCGGTGGAGTTATAGCCATTCCTTTATGTGGACCACATGCTTTAGACTATAATGAAATACATCACATAGTGGAGCCATGGAGAATGATGGCACATGCAAACAAGCTAATCCAAACTGCAGGCTGAAATGTGAGTAGAGAAGATTTAAGAAGATCAATAGTGTCTGTATGGTGAATGCGGACAAAACAATTTATTTAGGATTTTAATTAAATCTATATTTACATACGTAGGGGGGGTTAAGTGACAGTCCAGACACATGCACAGACAGGATGGAAGAAGTCAGCTAATGCTAGACAGCTTTTGTTGTAAATTAGTCACTGGCCATTTTTAAAACAACTAACAGAACTACCACAAATATGCCATATTTGCAACCTGAAGGCTGTTGTTGCAGTCATCACCACATACATAACAGTGCCAAAAATATCTATTTCAATACAATTTGGGAGGGTCAGGAGGACTGAGCTAAACAAAACTCAACTCCAAACTGACATAAACAGCTATATTTCTCTAGGGGGTAGTCCCCCTTTAAGCGAATGGTATACTCTGTAACCTATAGTATTCAACCATGGTAACAGAAAAGCTATAAGTGACAATTATACAATTATCAGTCACAAGGCTCCAGTTTTCACAAATTAAGTGAACACAGGGGGACACGTCTGGAAATTCACCAGGGTATCCTGCACAGCTGCGTGCAGATTTTGCAGCATGCGTTTGGACAGTCACACTGTGTTTGAAACAGCACACACTCACACACGCATAAAACCAACACATCTGTTTCCCTAAGTGGAACAGAGGCCTCGAAGCGAGTTGATGCCATGAAGTGCCTGCCAGTGTTGAACGTGATTTTGTCTGTGCTTTCACAGAAACAATCACTGATTAATTCAACTCATAAAGCTAATTGTGTGAGTGTATAATATTGCAAGTCAAGTATAGTGTGTGGAGCACAACATCTCATCATGCAGTCAATGCACATATTTGGTTTTGTCTCTTGAGGACACAGAGCAAAGACTGCAGATAGCCGGATGTTTTATTTTATGTGCATGTTTTCATCAAGAAACAGGCAACACCAGGGTGCAAATCACATTTCTAACTGAATGCACCAGTGTGCTATTATTGCAATACTGCTTCAAGCCCAGAAAGAAATGAGTGGAACTTTTTAAAAAGCTACAATACCACACATTCTTAAGCAACAAATCATTTTGTAGTATCACTCATTTTAGTGCAGATTGTTGCCAGTATTTCTAATTCTTTATCCAGCTATAGAACTGCAATATTGTAGATGTAAGAAAAGGCTTCAGCAAGGTGAAAGCTTGACAGGATAAAAGACAGTCATGGTCACCAACAATTGCAATAGATGCATAGTATGCTCATCTCCCTCAGTTTAAAGATCAGTCATCTTCTGTTGAAAGATTTATGGAGGCCTTCTGATGGCTCTCCTTACCACAAATTCACTTAAGTAATCAATAGAATTATGAATATCTCTTGGCGTGGCTCGACAGCAATGAAATTATTCCACTCCTTTCTGACCTGAAGTGCAGATGCACAACTTGTCCTCATATAGGTCACTTGCTTTTTTTCCATACAAGGTCACTCTCAAGGAAAACTGACAAACACACACACATACACACACAGAATACCAAAAGGCATTAACTGACAGACACAGGCACACACATCAACAGCAGGGATTGGCCTGGCAATGTGGCCTCTAACACACTGCACATGAGAGAAGAAACTTTTAAAGAAGAAGCATTTCCACAGAGGGGCTGATGTGTTTACAGTCAGTGTGTCTGCATCACCAGGGAGCTGAAGAGCAGAGTCTTTGCATTGAAAGCAAAACCCCAAGAGGAGGCGTGTGTCCACAGTAACTGGTACTAGGTGTGAGGTTTTCTGCTGTGTGTTTTTCGGGTGTGTGCTATTAATTTAAAAAAATATTCAATCTGAAACATCTATCATTTGGGGAAAAAAAATGTAAAATAGAGCCAGAAACAAAATCTGAATTTTAAGACATTATAAAAGACATTTTGTATTAATTGAAACTGGATTCATTTCATCCGTCTCTGGAGTGGCAAAACTGATTTCTCTAGCTTATAGTCAATTTGATATTCACCTCACACGAGAACATGATGACTAACCTAAATTACAACTGACAGATGAAACCCTATGACCAAGTATATAGCCTCGACTACAGTAGCATTTACATTGCTGCTCATATTGTTCATCATATGCTGCTGCTAGATGCTGCTTGTGAGTGAGTGTTTAGGGGCACTGAGATGTTAGCTAGACCTTTTACAGTTTAGGGCAGAGACTCAACAAGCTGACATTAAATTACTAGCGGCAGCAAATGCCAACTGTTTCAACTCACGTCCCCTTTGTCTGGGCCTAAAATAGCCACTTGTTTCAGTTTCTTCATTCCAGATGGCCACAAGTTTAAGAATATGCTCATACTGAAATGATTCTATTTGGGTCTGAAAATATGAGAAATATGCTGTCTAACAATATAGTTACTTTAGATGGCATAACTTTGACCTCCAGTGCTGCGGTGAGGAACCTTGGAGTTATTTTTGACCAGGATTTTTCATTTACCTCACATACAAGACAAATCTCTAGAACAGCCTTCTTCCAACTACGGAACATGGCTAAGATTAGGAGGATCCTGTCTCAAAGTGATGCCGAAAAACTAGTCCATGCATTTGTTACTTCTAGGTTGGACTACTATATTTTCCATACTTTTGGGGTGTCCTAATAACGCTCTTAAAAGCCTTCAGTTAATCCAAAATGCTGCAGCAAGAGTGCTGACTGGAATTGGCAACAGAGATCGTATTTCACCTTCATTAGCTTCCCATAAAATGTAGAACAGAATTCAAAACCCTCTTCCTTACATACAAAGCTCATAATGGTCAAGCTCCATCATATTTAAAAGATCTCGATAATACTGTTTCGCCTGATTAGACCACTTTGATCCCAGAATACAGGCCTATTTGTGGTTTCCAGAGTTTGCAAAAGTAGAATGGGAAGCAGTGCCTTTAGCCATCAAGCATCTCTTCTTTGGAACCAGCTTCCAATCCAGATTCGGGGCAGACACCCTCTCTATTTTTAAGACTAGGCTTAAAACCTCTCTTTTTTGATAAAGCTTATAGTTAAAACTCATTAGTCAACCTGAACTAGCTCCTACTTAAGATGCTATAGGTTTAGAGAGTTGGGGGACTCCCACAAGTGCAATGAGCTCCTCTCCTCTCTTTTCTCTCTGTACATTTATTTGTCACCACCACATTCTAATAACTTTGTGTCTTCTCTCTCTCCCGTAGTTGTGCTTCCCCCTCTCTGTCTCCCTCTCTCTGTCCCTTTCTCCAGGTGTCCCTGGCTTTGGCGCTGTGTGTTTTCTAGTGTCCAGCTACTAGTCATACCCACCTGTATGTTTTGTTGTTGATTTTGTTAGTCTTTTCTTTTCTCTCTCCACTTTCCACTCACCCCCACTGGTCAAGGCAGATGGCTGTTCACCCTGAGCCTGGTTCTGCTGGAGGTTTCTTCCGTTTAACGAAGTTTTTCCTCTCCAATGTTGCCTAGGGCTTGCTCAAGGGGTTTTTTTTGGGTTTCCTCTACATACTTGTATAGTCTGGACTTTACCATGTAAAGTGCCTTGAGATGGCTTTGTTGTGAATTTTTGCTATATAAATAAAGTTGAATTGATTTCAATACTGTTAAGATGAAATGAAGATGAAAACTGAGAAAAGCCTTGAGTGTATACGACATATTGACTTTGCATTTGCTTGCTGTTGTCGCTTCTGTTTCTCTTCTTGTGCACTAATTGGCTAAGCTCTGCAGCCAATCAGAGTGGTCTCTCCCACCAACAGGATCACCAGGATTCATTGCGCTGATGGAATGAAAACACACCAACAAGGGATTTGACCAGTTCCAAAAGTGCAATGTACACTGCAACAACTAGTGTGTCAGATGCTCACCGGCTCCTTGACAACAAATCTTTCCTGAATAAAGAAAAATTAAAAAAACAATCACACAGTGGTGTAAAAGTCACAATTAGGTTGCATGTATGAGGGATTTTGTTACTCTTGGTAAATATAGCTTATCTTCTGCAGTGTTTGGATCCTAAGGTTCTTTGCTGCAGTTTTTGTTGTTCCTCAGTGGTAAATGTCAAGTTCTTACAACACCAACAGGATGCAACAGGAGGTTTGCATGGCAAACATCTCATTTTATAACATAGTTAATCTAAAGATTTGTTGGTATAAGAGCTTTTTACATCACATACAGATGGTTTGACCATAAATTGCTCGTTAGTTATTCTGTCTTCCTTCTGTGTGGGACTTAAACCAGGCTGAAAGAAAAGTAAAAAAGCAACTATGGTTTAGTTTTACCCTTTAGATTAGGGTGTGCATACATGTACGTGTGCGGTTTTGAAGTTTCTGTGAATGTGTTCATTTCTGCAAATGAGGTGTTTTGACATTGCATGGTGACTATGGAGTGGAGAATATGACACCCTGTGTAATTGCAGTCAGTTTCTAGTTTTGCAACAATTTGGGCTACAGCATCAATAATGGATGACAGAGGCAGCATTGGGCAGGAAGACGGAGGGGGGTGGGTACATGCAAGAAAACATCCAATTACAAAAATTTAGCTGGCAATTAGTGGGAATGTATTCAGCTCTATATGTGTATGAGATGGTAGGTTTGTTCCAAAATATCGGTATTCACATTTACTGTGTATTCATGTGGGAAAGGCAGAGGAGGAGACTTGATGTGCAACAGAGACTGAGTACACAGTGGGAATTAGAAATGTTTACTTTGGGGAAATGTCTGTTCAAATACCTCTGTGGAGAGCCAGGCAGAATCACACTGACGGCTACAGTTTGAAGTTGTCTAAAACCTTCCGCAGGCTTTACAGGCATGGACCTTATCACACGCACACTCCCACACATACACACACACACCCAACTACAAGGCCAAGCTACTGTATGTATCACAGATGTGACAAGAGGAAATACGCTGTGAGTTGTCACTCCAAACCAATCACTACCACTTTGCCCTGAAGTCACTCTGCCATTTATAGGTCTATAAAGTGGGACAAATGAGAGGCTGTTGCAGTGACACAGGCAGATATTTAAAAATGAAACATTAAAGATTTGGAAAGCAAAGAAGAAAAGCTGTCAAATATTGAGAAGGAAACAGACAAAAGGGCAAAAAATAGTAACAAAACAAAACTAAAAAACTAAACTTGTGAACATGTGGACTCCATGTGGACACTACAGAGGAAACTCCAAATCCCACAACAAAAGCAGCACATCAAGAATCTCTTTATATCCTCCTCCTACATCCACAAACAGCTCTCTAACATGATTTTGTTCTTTTAATGTTGAGAAATTGTTGAGTTACTGGCTGTGTCTGAAATCACCACATTCCCTACTCCCTATATGACGTTAATCAAGTAGCTCACTAAACACGCAGCAGTCAATTGACATTTCATACTTTTAGTAGCCCTTGTCACATTGCGTCAGCCCATTTGGCTTTTAGCCATCTTAGACATGGTATCAACCCACAGCACACATCACACACTTTGTATGGCTGTGTTATCTTGAAGTTAGGGTTATTTGCACAAGGTTTCTGTTGTTACAGGCTGCAGATTACTGCATAACTCAGAGAGAAACTTCCCAGACTGTTTAGCTATGTAGGACCTCTGCAACATCTGAAAGTTAAAAACATGTGTTTTAAATGTTTTGCTGCAGCACAGCTTGAGCTGGAAAAGCCAGAAAGTTGCAATTTCTCATCTCCATTTTGCTCCCAGGTAGGAATGTAGGAGGAGAACCAGGCCCAGAGCTACTGGCTTATATTCAGAAGAAAAGAAAGTTGACTATGGACTGAGCCAGAAATACACAAGAGAGACAATACAGGCTTTCAAAATTTGGACTGAGTTTGAAAAGACTCACAAGCATAGCAGAGTTTACAACGAATTGTTGCACATTTGTGATTTCCATTCACATTTCTGTTAACCTGATCAAGATTGCATTCAGGTTTCTCTAAATCTCAGCTGGTAGAATGGAATACATCTGATATGACTGTGGTTGCTTCAGAGCTGAGAGGCAACAAATACAAACCTAAAGATAACATTTGTCAACTGTTCACAGTAATGCGTTCTACATTTGTGCAGACAAGAGCAGTCTTTACTCCAACTTGAACATAAGTAGTCATGGTCAAATTGGGCCTAAAATCCGCCTTTATATTGTACAGTGTGCTCCAGGCTGAAAAACAGTGAGTTAAAAAGACAGAGAAAGGAAGGAGAGAGAGCGACTGAAATGGTCAGGGGGATGGAGAAAGGGATATTAAGTGACATAAAAGAGATACCACAGAAGGGAGGATGTCACTGAAGGGCATTCATGAAAGAGATGGAGGAAGGGGAGTGTGGCAGATCACAACATGAAATCTGATCTTCCCCAGGAGTCTAAAGTTATCCAGTTCCTCTACAACCAGTGGCTCAACAAATAAGAGACAATAAAAGAAGCCAGGATCAGAGAAAAGGTAACAAATGAAACTTCTCTTCACATCTGGTAGAAGTTTTCTGTCTGTGTTTTTTGAAATTTAACAAATGTCAGTTTGGGCAGGACATATTCTGCTCTATGTCAAAAACGATCAAGCCCAGTACGGTCGTTCTGACAGATTTTCTCTCTCTTCCACTCCTCGCCAAATTACTAGACACAAGGTGAAAGTTGCAACTTTGATCGTAAGCCACTTTACTCATTAGTTGGATAATGTGTTATTTTTATAGCATTGTTTTCTCATGCAGTCTCACCATTACAGTCATTACAGTCACACACACACACACACACACACACACACACACACAGCAGGTTGGCTCTCGGGCCCAAACACAGACACCCACCTCCACCTTTGATAGCCTGGACAGCTCTTAACAACAGCCATTTATTGAGCAAACCCATCCAGCTGCCCAGTGCAAACACAGTTCAATAACAAAGAGCCTGAGGGGAGAGAGAGAGAGAGGGAGAGAGAGAGAAGGACAAACACACAAACACACACACTTGCAGGGAAAAAAAAGAGAGCGAGAGCATGAAAGAGAGTTGACAGGCCCAAAGCAGTCAAGAGGCCTTGAATGTAACAGCAAAAGCAGAAGAAAAGATGCTGGCTGTAATGACTTCTTTGTTTTGCTAGAATAAGGGGTTGGATTCTGATAGTTGGCTCCATTTTGGATCAATTTTGCAGGTTGGTAAAACCACCTGGATTGTCTCCCGTTGCTCTTTTATTAGACATAAAAAAACTAAAGTACAAAGAGGCTGAGTGTCTCACCTTTATGTTATGCTGACTGCTCCTTTTGCCAGTTTAAATGAATTCTGTTGCTAATAATGGAGAATCTAATATAAGATAACTGAAAGACTAAAATGAAACACCAGTCTACAATCTATTGAGTGTATGTTTTTGCAGGTGCACAACTCTAGCAGGGTAGTGGGTCTTTGCTGAAACACATTTTAGTAGTCCATTTACCAATTACTCTCTTTCCAAATATTTAAATGTATAAGTTACTCTAAACTCAACTATTCAGTGTATAAGTTGTTAAAATTAGTTAAGCAAAATTTCTACCTCACATATTAATGTGTGAGATATATATTTAATAAGCTTTTTATCTTCTGCCACTGGACTTATGGTCAGGATCGGTTTGTCACTTTTAATAACCCTGCAATATTGGGTTTCAGATTTTACACTGGATTCTAATGAGATATAATGCCACTGAGGCCAAGACATAAATAAATTATTGGGGGAATCTGTAGCTCAGAAAGTAGAGCAGCTGTCCACCAATCACAGGATTGTTGGTACGATTCCTGGCTCCTCCTGTCACATGTTGAAGTGTTCTTGAGCAAGACGCTGAACCCCAACAGCAGCTAGCCCATTGGTGTGTGTGCGTCTGATTGTGAGTGCAAATGAGTGAATGAGAAGCAGTGTAAAGTTCTTTGTACACCAAGAAGGTAGAAAAGCGCTATATAAGTGCAGACCATTTACCATACATTACATTTGCTTCCATGCTTGTGTATTTGGTTAAGAAATGGAGGCAATCTGAAAGAGCAGGAGAGAGAGTGTGCATGCATGTGTCCTGTCTGGCTGAGGAGAAGGGGACATGGCATCTTATCCTATAGCTAATCATCATTTGCAGCTTAAAAAAAAAAAGGAAAAGAAAATACTAAAAAGGTCTAAAGCATCTTCTCCCTCTTCTCAATCCAGCAACGGTTTCAGAAGCCCATGACTTCTGGGCTTCTGTTCTAGCAAAAGGGAAAACAGGGGTAGTCCACACACTGGACCTTACTTATGAATATTTAATAAGGCACTGATCATTGTCCATCAAGGTATTACTCACCAAGCATCTATAACCCCAATTCAAAATCCAAACCAACCATAAAACCAGAATGCAAAAATGTGTAAATCTCATCAACTCATATTCAAAATAGAACATAAACAACATGCCAGATGTTGAAACTGAGAAATTTTACAATTTCATGGTAAATATTAGTTCATTTTGAAATTGATGGCAGCAACACATCTCAAAAAAGTTGGAACAGGGTGATGTTTGCCATTGTGTAGCATCTCCTCTTCTTTTAACAAACGTTGACACCAGTTGCTGTAGTTTTAGAAGAGGAGGGTTGTCCCATTCTTGTCTGATGCAGGATTCTAGCTGCTTTGTTGCCAGATTTTTCATTTTATGATGCACCAAATATTTTCTAAAGTCTGGACTGCAGGCAGGTCAGTTCAGCACCTGGAATCTTCTCCTGCAAAGCCATGTTGTGGTGATGGATGCAGTATGTGGTTTATCATTGTCTTGCTGAAATATGCAAAGCCTTCCCTGAAAACACATCAGGGTAGATGTTGCTCTAAACCCTCTATGTATTTTTCAGCATTGATGGTGTCTTTCCAGATGTGTAAGCTGCCCACGGCATAGGCACCAATAAACCCCCATACTATCAGAGATGCAGGCTTTTGAACTGTCCGCTGATAACAAGCTGGATGGTGCCACTTCTCTTTAGTCCGCAGGAATCGACGCCCGTGTTTCCAAAAAGAATTTAAAATTTTGATACATCTGACCACAGAGCAGTTCTCCATTTTGCCTCAGATCATTTTAAATGAGCTTTGGCCCAGAGAACACGACAGCGTTTCTGCATCGTGTTCACATATGGCTTCTTCTTACATTTACATTTAGTCATTTAGCAGACGCTTTTATCCAAAGTGACTTACACGTGAGGTACAAGGCAAGCAATCTTTGCATGATAAAGCTTTAACTTACATTTGTGGTTTGCACAGTGAACTGTGTTTACATACAGTGTTTTCTGGAAGTGTTCCTGAGTTAATGCATCATACCTGTTTGTACTGCTGTGCCGCTGGAGGGCCGACATCCAGTTTTGACATTCTGCCTTGTCCCTTGCGCACAGAAATTTCTCCTGATTCTCTGAATCTTTTGATGATATTCAAAATAAGATATTTTCCATGAAATATTAAAATAGCTTACTTTTAACATCTGATAATGTTTTTTATGTTCTATTGTGAATAAAATATGGATTGATGTAATTTGCAAATCATTGAATTTTGTCTTTATTTACAATTTACACATCGTCCCAACTATTTTTTTGAATTGGGGTTATATAACAGAGAGAAAACTCAACATGTACTTTATATCTCACTTGGTGTTTGCTTTTATACACATGAAAAAAAGTATTTTTATTAATGTGCGTGTGACATTTTAACACAAAGACAGAAAGATTTCAACGATACTTCAGAAGGACAGGATTTAACAGCTTAACCCTTAGTGAGCCACAATCCTTACTACTGATACTAAGCCCAGGTTAAGTCCATTAAAATCAACTAAACCCATTTTTGGAAGAATCACAAGCATTTATCTTTCTGTCGACAGACAAACACTGGAAATGCACAAACAGAACACACAATTGCATGATGAACAGACAGCCAGAGAGAAACACAGAGACATGAAGAAATAGCTGGAGGAAAGAGAGGAAACAAAAAGACTGAGACTCGGGAAGAATCAGCTGTGAAGGAGAATTGGCTCTGCTGTATACGTGGTTCTGTAGCAAGGAGGCCAGCTGCTGACATTTGCCATTGATTGTGTTGCTTCATACGCATTTGTCAGTGAAGCCCCTATTTGACAATTACAGAGAAAACTAGCTTGCTCCTGAGGGGAGGAAGGGGGGAAGCAGAGACTTTGATCTCTCCCTGCTTTACCCCTTGTTTGGTGGAGAACCCACAGAAACAAAGAAAAAAAAAAGGTGATGCACCTTTAATAGGCTCCAAGCAAAAGAAAACCAGAAGCAGCTGAATGGAGCTGAACAGTTGAACGGAGGTTAGATGGAGAGAAGATGCTTGAGAAAGAGAGGACAACAGGAAGAGATAATTGTGTTGGTGAAAAAGGGGAGTTAATACAGAAAAGTTTTTAATAAAATGCATTTAATAAAATAATAGCTTGATTTGACATGTTATTTTTTAAAAAGCCCATAATATCTTCACGTTGTAATTTAAATGTCTGAACATATTCTAAAGATCTAAACACCAACGAACATTATTAACATTTAGCCTGGTAGTATTACTATTTTCATACTATATTCTTTAGTGAACATAAATTTTGATTGAGGCATTTCTGTATAGCATTATTCTGTTGTGTCAGCCTCACACGTGCTTATATTATGATTAAACATAGATACATCTTCGTGTCGGCTCGTGAGCGATGATAATCCTAAGTGTAATATATAGGACATTATGCATTAGTGTTGTGGTGTAATGTGCATTAGATCAGGGGAAAACCTCCTAATGGTAATCTGATTGTTTGCCAGTTTCTAATCCCAAGACTAGAGCGTGGAGATTAGAGCTTTTATGTTTGCATGACTAGACAGGTTTTTGTTGCCTTTTAATCCGGAGAAGAAAATCAGTGGGCTTTCAATGTATAGAACTGGGATGTACTGTATGAGCTATTAGCACATATTATTATGAACCAAAGACTAAAATCAATCAAGAGTGAAAACTTCTGTAGAGTGGGTTTTCACCTATTCCACATGTTAGACAAGTCAGAGGGCTTAGTTTGTGGAGTACACAAGGTTTTTAATCAGACAATTTACTATTATTTTTATTTTACTTTAGGTTCTTTTTTTAAACAAGCACCACAGCTTATATTTCAAGTTATGCAAAGATTATTTTCCATAAATTTTAAAATCCCTGCAGTAACCTAGGCTGTCTTTTGAATATGTGGCTGAAATACTCCTGATGACTTGGACTGTTTTTCTAGACTTGACAGAGCTACTCCAGAACCATAGAAGACATTATACAATTGTTTTAGAGACTGTGTAGTAGTCCCTGAAAATAGTAAATTGATTTGACATATAAAATAGATGGAGTGCTTCTTTAATGTCTAGACTTTGGGACCAGTAAATTTGGACTAACATAGCAGAATGCAACTCTCTATGTTCTCAACCAAAAGCCATAAACCTGGTCTTTCTTTCCATTACACTCCAAAGCTTTAACCCCAGTCCTCGAGAGCCAGCTGTCTTTAACAGTCTATGCAGATAACCTAGGATACACAGAAAACCAGAAAACACACACAAGGCCAAACGCCTGTGGACAGCGGTTAGCGGTAAGCACCAAGTAGCACAGTTTCCCTGCACTGCAGTCAAGCCAGAGGACAAGCTCAGTGACAGTGACAACGTGGGCCAAGGTAAAGAGAGCCAAGATGGCTGTGATTCAAGAGTTTAAGCAGTTACACACGGGAGAGAAAGAAGTCACTAGGATTTATGTAAGGAACTTTCCAAGCACTTTTTTTTTTAAACAACAGCTGTTGGTCACCAGCGGAAATATTGTGGTTGGATATTTTGGCATAGGAAATATACAAGCACACACAGAAAGAAGAACAAATAAACAGCAGCAGGATAAAGTAACTACCATCCGAGTGTCTATTTATGTTTGTCTGCCTCTCAGGGGCTAGTGATGATGCTTCAATCTTCTCCACTTTGTCTAAAACCCTTCCTTGGCTAATGGTTAATATAGAGACATAAAACCGTTTTTCTTTTCTACGCAGACACACACACAGAGGTCTGTCATCGAGTGCAGGACTGAAACTTTACAAATCCAAGCCGAGCAGTCTGACTCTCACGGGGAAGACGCTGGAGCTGCTCCACCCTCCTGTCTACTGCCAACCCAGCAATGCCATGCCAGCCTCAGTGAGAGGCTGGACTTCTACTCTGGGGGGGGGGGGGGGGGTCACAACATCACCACAGTCTGAAAGTGAACTACACACCAACAAGCTAATATTCATTATATTTAAGTATGATGCTGGAAAAAAACAATACAGAGCATAAATATATATGTCTTGAACTATAAAAGTTAGGGTTACTGCATCATAAACAGTTGTTACATGCACTGTAACAAAATTACAGACAAGCTAATAAATGAATAAACAGGTTTTCATATTTTATAAGAAAGCAAGTTTTCCTCTTACATAACTGATCCCAGCAAAGGAAATGAAAGGACTGTTTTGTGGGAGCAAAATGAGTGGAAGCAGGTTGCACCATCCCCACGAAAGGCTGCTGCGCTGAGCACCCAGCTGACGTGAAAGACAGATCGTCTTCTCCCCTGCTACCTCCACCTCTTCTTATGCTCCATATGCATCTCTACTCCCTTTTCCGGGTATAAAAAGGGGGTCATTGTGCAACGCTAAACTACTGTAAAGCCTGTGGGGTTGGCAGGAGGTACCAGTGCGAAAATGTCTTTCAGTGTCCTTCCTTTTCACCTTTTGTCCTTCTCTGCATGCACACATACACACAATGAGATGCACACTGAACAACGTGATGAAAAGGACACAACTGCACATACACACTAAGGCTCATAGAGGTAGAATTGCGCACAAACTCAAATTCTCTCAGCAGCCTGCACAGACAGTCATCTACTGATCACCCGCTCGTTAAAGGATTTGAGTTTGCTTAGAAAATCCCCTAAGACAGACACACAAACACGACCAACTCAGATTCTTTAATAAATGTGTGTTTAACATCATGACATGACTTTAAGCAAAACGTCTTTTTAGAAAAATGCTCAGAAACACACAGACTGGCTGTGATTGCATCATAAGATTTGAAAAGGTCCCTCAGGGACACCAAGCCCTTTTCTTCAACACATGCTATATTAGGCCACATACAATAACACCACACACCCACTTACAAATGGTATAAAGCTCTAAAAGCATACAGGCTGAATGGGGGTACATATGGATGAAAAGTGAAAGTCTTAATTTACATATGTTTCGACGGCATGTTTGATCAGGGTTGCATCAGTAAAATCAGTAACCAAGGCTGTTCGATACAAATTCATTCAGAGATTCTTAATAGTTACAGCCTAGTTTCAAACTACTTATTTATGAAACTTTAGAAATCGTCTTAGCTAATAAAGTACAACTTTGGTCCATTTATCCGCATGTACATCCAAAAGCGCGTTTCACAGTTACTAGTACTAGTGAAAAACTGTTGTGATATTGTATTAAAAAACACAATTGGAATACAATCCTTTTTAAGCATTTAACCAATTTTCCTCTACACTGAGAAAAGGTCATATCTGTCTGTTGGTTCAGCTAGTTATGCAACAATTACACCTGGCATAAACTTCAGCTATGTAACCTCAAACCATCCACCTCCAAATGTGCATAATTATGCTCATTCTGTTTTCCAGACAAAGAACAAAACACCTGGGGCAATCCATGAATGAACAAATATATTTCACCTGTAAAATGAATTCATCTCCTGCAAGAAGTTGTACACGCCTAAAAACACAGCCATGAAATACAGCCAGCTGAGGGAGGTGGAGGTAGTGGACAATAAAACCATTAATGCTTTCTCGGGTCTGCCCTCCACACCCTCAGTGACACAAACCCACAGGTATTTGCTGGTTTTAGAGGCAGATTTCACCTCAAAAGAATCAATGGAAAGAGCAAATGGAGAGAGTTGCCATTTTCCGTCAACACCCAGGTCATTACAGAAGGTAATGAGAGCTCCCTTTCTTCAATTAACTGACCTCACTAAAAATTTCAGCGGATAATATTTACGGAGAGATTGCTTCACTGTTGCAGTCATTTACTTGTAGGAGATAACAATTGAGCACTGGTGATGTGAAACCGACTTGTCGCACTCCTAACTCAGCATGAAGGATCAAATACTTTACAGAACACTGCTGCTCTCATGTTTGCTCAGCACAGTTCAAAAATGAAAAGTTGGCATTTTGAAGGTTTTGCCTCCAAACATTTTTTGCAGCATTTTTTCATAAGCCCAGCTTTATCTTGTCAGGCATCTCTGCTTTCCCACTGAATGACACTCGAGGGACATTCAGTCTTTATTTGCATCTTTCGCTCATTTTTTTCCCTAATCTGCTCTTCTATTGCGCTCAGAAAGGCTTTATCATCTCGCCTCAGCATGTAAACTTTTCATCTATGCCATGGCACGTAGAGGCAAGCAGAGACAGCACTGTCTCTACACATGTCCATCACTTTTAATAAACATGCTTATTCTGCAATCCGAAGATCAATCAGAACGACTTTCGGCTTGTCCCTCCAGGGGTCACCACAGCGGAACGTGTCCCTTTGTTTTTATGGCAGATGCACTTCCTGCCGCAACCATCAAATCCAGGCTTGGGACCAGCACAAAGGTGGCCCTTGGTGGTTGAGCTGGGGCCACACCTGGTGGGACCCGGAGGGAACCCGCGGACTTCTCCAACCCAACGCTCTACCACTGAGCCACTAATCCAATCTGAACATTATCGGAACCTAAAAACAAAGTCACCTATTGCTAAAGACAAAGCACCCTCAAGGTATAAAAGTAAACGTCAAGTGTGTGTCTTTGTGTGTGTGTTCCAGTGTCTGTTTGTTATGTAACGGAAGACTTCTTCCCATCTGTGCTTCTTCGCAGCCCCCGCATCCTTGTCCAATGAAGCAAGAAACGACAGCTCTGCCTTGCACTCTGCCTCCCTTAGTCGTCCTCACAACGCTGTGCCACCTCCTCATTATTGTCATCAGCCGCCCACAAAAACACACTCATCTTCCCTTACTGTGCTCTCTTGTTGCTGGTTGGCACAGGCTATATACCACAAGGCCCCCAATAAGATGCAGCTTTGAATGTCACCTTCGCTTTCACCATCAAGCCCATCTGCCCTCAGCTTAAACTGGAAAACCAGACCACTCTGCAGGGTGTCCAAACAACATTTTACTTCTTATGCTCAAATTCCAGATTATCTCCCCAAATACATCACGCCCTGCAACACATCTACCACCACCACCACCCCACCTTCCATTTCTGTCCCTGTTCTTCCGGCTCGCCTAACTCCCCACAGGGCTCACTGTTGTGGAAAAGATGTTAAAACAAAGAGACCAGACAGCACAGCGATAATCCTAAACACAGCAGCTGGGGAATTAGCTGGGCATTTGTTGGGTACTCACACTTTGGGTGTGCTACTAACTATACACAATCTTTAATTGTTGTTGGAGCTAAGAATGTTAGCATTGTAAATGGTTGCTGATGTTTGTCTACTACTTGCCGTCAGGGAGGGAATGGTAATTAAAAGGGAAGATGCCTCTCGGTTTAACTGCACACATGTCGGAGATGGTTTTCCGGGCAGGATACGATCCTGTGCTTTGGCGATTGCATCCTGTCTGGAAAAACATTTTAGCCGATTCCACCAGGACCATCGTGTCCGTGTTGCTATTCAAATAAATGAATTATAGATGTACAGAGACCTGTCCTCTGTTCAGGATATTTAGGCAATGAGCGGCATCAAGTTTCAGAGAGTAATGCTACCCAGAATGATGACAGTAATGGCTCCAGCATGGAATCACATATAACAGCAGTGCAACATTAATGTTAATTGGTCTTGACTTTACTTAAATACTTAAGCTTCAATGTTTGGGTAAAAAAAAAAAAAAAAAAAAAAAAAAAGGTCTTGTATGCAAATTTATGTCTTACTCTGTGCTTACACACTTACTCCCACAAATTATCTTTGTGTTCTTCTTCTTCAACTTATTACGTCCCTAATATTTCCACCATGTACCCGACTACCTTTTCCCAGTTCATCATGGCACAGAAGCAGCTCTGTGATGCCAGCAGCCTGCTGCCTGTCTGGTCCAGCAGGGCGCCAGTCCCAAATCTGTTACAATATAGTGGGTGTTAAAACACTACTCACTTCCACAGCAGAAAGCCATAGACAAACAACACACCAAAATGTGCACAACTGCTCCTTGCCCCATCTTGGTAAACAGTGTTCCATGTTTAAAAAATATGTCAAATATTTGAACTAGCCAAGTAGTGTTTGGTTTCACTTGTTGTGAGCTGGCACAGACTCTCCAATGGAAACTTTACTGAGGAATTACAGCCAGTCAAGCTCTCCTAACATGTACCTTAAAGCAACAAACTCCACTGTTGTTATGCTGGAGCCTGGCTGCCAAGTTAGCTTGTGCCCCTGGCTTTAGCTCCAGGCTGCACATCTATCTGCAAGCTGCTGTTAATTTGCAGGTGCTGTGGCTCAAAGGCTGTAATTTAGTGGTTAAGGATACTGTAGGTAATTCTTTGAAACGATTACAGTGGATTTCTTTTGTCTTTGTCTGTGCTATAAGTTGGTAAAGTGTTTTAGCTGCATGCTGTCATAATTCAGACAGACAGAAAAGGATACAGACAGGCAGACAGATAACTGTGATTGGAATTCCACACAGGAGTCATCTAAGAAAGGCTAGACCTGCAGCTTTACCTCAGACTGACCACATTTATTGTTCAGCCACCCGTATGGGATTCCAGGAGTAAGCAGAGGTGGCTCTTTATTCTCCAACACTAGGCCATCCAAAGGACAAAGAGTTCCATGCGTTTGTGTGCACACATACACACACATCGCACCAATCACTTGAACATTTGGCAACTTTGCGGTTTTAAGAGGAAAGATCTAGTAGGTGATGAAGAGACTAAAAATGCAAAAGAAAAAATGCCAAGATAAATCCAAAATGACTAAATTACACATATTCACTCAGGCTTTCATTCATTTTTCCTTCCTTCACAAACACAACAACGCATACTCGATATCTGTGTGGGCTCTGAAATGTCTTTTGCACTGCAGCCCATCTGCTCTACATCACAACAAAGATTAGAGATAGCAACCACCACTCACCTAGGTGGTCTCCATGGAAACTGTTGTCATGCGATGTTCTGCCATGGGGCAAGAGGTCATGATGGGCAGCAGGTGGCCAGATTTGACCCGTCTTGCGAACGCTCACAATAGTGGCCTCAGACATGACTACATGGCCTCCCTGCTGCCGGTGGTGACGCTTCTGAGACTGTGGCGTTGGAGGGCTGCTGCTGTCAAATGAGTGCTGGGAGTTCTGGGAGTTCTGGGATGGGGAGCGGCTCTTTTCTCTGAAAGGCCTGCGGAAGGCTGCGGTGGGGCTGGGTGAGACATGGCTTGACTGGCCTGAGGAAAAGTCCTCCTCACTGGATGTGAGATTCTCATTGGAGCTGCAGTCTGGCGTGTAGCCGCCACCACCACCAACATCCTCAAAGCTACCTGGGGAATAGGAGCGGCGTGGCCAAGTGAGGAGGTGGTCATCACCGCCCCCATGGTCTCTCATTGTGACGCCACTACCACTACCACCTCTCCCATCTCCACTGCCACCTTCACCCATCATCACCCCACCAACATAGACACTGGAATAGGCCTGAAACTCAGAGGGTTGCCAAGGTGGGGGTGGAGGTTTGCCCCCATTGGCCCTCCCTGAATGTCTCTGATTGGGTTCTCCATCTTCATATTCTGCATCATAGCCGCAAGTGCTCTCAGTGGACCGTCCTCTGTACACTGGCCTGGCACGGAGCTCCCCTGCCACCGTTGCTAGGTTACCAGGGAGCGAGTGAAGTGATCGCTTTCGCTCCATCTGCATTGCCTGGCTTCCCAGGGAGCTGATCTTGTCAGAGACGTCTCGGTCGTTGACCCTGACCAGACCCCTCTCGTGGTGGAATTCCATGTTGGTGTAGAATGGCGGTGGTGGGGGCAGTTGCTTCTCCTGGCCCTTGGCTACATCACCAGCTGAGTGAGAGTTGGCCCGTTTGATCCTCTCAAAGTTGGATCTAAGTGCTGCCACACCAAGTCCCATACCCAGTTTGTCTTTGGGGTCAGAGGGCAATTCCTTGTCTGGAGGAGGAAGGGTGGGCCTGCGGGGAGAGACCGTGATGCCACCCCTCTGCTTGGATGGTGAGAGGCCATCCAGGTTGTCGCAGGACATTGACTCAGCCTGCTGGGGTACCTCAAAGGCTGACTCCAGGCCGTCTCCATGGGAGGCTGACTTCCTAGCTGGTGGAGGCCTGGGTTTGGACCTCCCAGCTCCATCTACGGGAGGTTGAAAGCGGGTCCTGTCCACAACACTACCACTACCATACCCTCCACTGCCTCCTCCTACTCCGACTCCTCCTGTCTCCTGCATATGTGGTTGCTGGGACAAGGACTCTGCACCCGGTGGTGCTGCAGAATCCACCCCCTCGTTCAGCGGGGTCTTCCTAAACCCCCACCGCTGTTTGTCATAGCTCTTTCTCTCCTTGGCCAGGAGGGTCTGCAGGTAAATCATGCGGAAGCGCTCCTTGTTCACCTCTTGCTCCAGGCGCCTAATTGACGCCTTGCACTTCTCCAGCTCCTGCTCGATGCCCCCAACCGACCGCAGCTCCATCTTGGGGGGGTCCGACTCAGGGAACTGCGCCTTCCACGCTTCGATGAATCCCACCGGCTCCACCATATTGTGCCAAATGTATTTCAGTGACCGACCCCGGTTCACACACGGAGTGAAATGATGTCGCTTATTAGTCCAGTTGGTGGCAGACTCCGCACAGACAACAATGGGCAGCTCCAGCTGGAAGGCAGTGACAGTGTTTAAAGCAGGCCTTTAGGTAATCCGTTCAGAAACACACGGTCTATTTGCTGACACTTGTCGTGGGTTGCGCAGTCGCAACAATACATCCCATTCTGAACAACAGTGCACGGCTGCCCAGACGGAGGAATAACTAGGTATGTACGAATCACTAAAATGACTGAAAAGCTGCAACACACCTCGTGTTTCTCATGCATTATTTCAGAAAAAGCCACTTTCAGAAGATTTATTTATTTTATTTTAATCTCAGCCTCGACACAATGACAGCAGCTCTCCAAGAGGTGACACAGCTCGCTCCCAGGGAAGAAAAAAATGAAAAAAGTGATTTAATCTCAGTAGTTTGACTCACTGTCTGTCAGGTTTGACCCTGAAAGCCGCTCCGTTCACTCTTGTCCATTTATTTGACAGGAAAACCAGGTGCTGCTGCTGCTGCTCGGGACTAAGCGCCTTTGTACCAGCAGCGCTCAAGGAGAAAGGATAAAAAGCGCTAAACACGGGCGACGGCAACATCTGAGTTTCTCAGAGGGAGTGTAAGCGATGGGATCCGGCCTAACTAAGCGAGTTGTTACGTTATCCCATTTTCTCCGCGGCACGTATGTGATCGGTTTTTTTATGTTCTTGTCCAGATTTCCCCTGTTTCTTCGGCTGATGGTGCTGCTGTGTGCGCTCCCATCTCAGGTCAGCAGCACCGAAGGGCTGCAAGAAGGGGAGGGACCAGAGTAACAGGGAGCCTGCTGGTTAAAGAGACAGAACGGGGATGCAGTCAGCCCCCCCAACTTGAGGAAAACTCCTTATTTTGCGGTTATGTCATCTTGCTGCTCGAACCTCATTGTTTTTTGTTTTTTGTAAAGTGTTTTACATGACTTCTATTTTATGTCAGTGGGGTTTTCATTGCTATATAAAATATGACATTTGCTTTTCATTTTAATGCAGTTGCACGATTGCAACTTTATCTTGTCCATGTATTGAGAAAGTGCCCACGCGAATGTTTCGGTAAGCTCCAACTACTCCAAATATGTATTTCAAACAAATAATGAAGGTAGTTATCTCCTTCTGCCATACAGCTTAGTATCCAACGCTGCCGCCCAGTGGAGAAATATTTTAGGCCTATTTGAGTAGATTATCTTTGCCTTGTCAGTGTATACTTAAACTATTAACCCCTTTGGATGGATGTTTTCAATCCTATAATTTATTATCGTGTAAAACGGTGGAACAGGAGCCATTGCCACACAATTCACCACTCACTTGACTGGGATGAACAAAAATGACAATTCAAATAGTATCTTACTTTATTTACCTGAAACCACAACCTCAGTAATGCATGTACAATCATTATTAATCTTCAATGACAGTCCTTTCACATATGGTAATATTGTTCTTTGACCAGATGTCACTGAGGGAACTGCACAACCCCCCCTCACATTAGATCACAGTTTTACTGTAGTTGGTGAAGATACATAATGATAAGAATGCTGAGGCAATAAGAAAACATGAGAACACTGTTGTATTGCAGGATTGCCAATGAATCAAAGTGTCAAGTCTGTTTTCCTCATTGCAAAGAACTAATTTAGTAGACAGCAAACCAAGAATCAGGGTTTTTGAAAAGAAAAGTCGAGTAAAGCACAGTCAAGTTCAGCATGAGTCACTTTCATTGTCTAATATTGTGCAAATTACCCAAGTGGTTAATAAAAACAGTGACCTCAGTGATCTATCATAAATCCATCTTAATGTCATTTGACTATTCTACATTAGAATCTATAAATACAAATTGCAAAGCCTACTTACAGCTGAAACACATGCATCATTTTATACACTGATGTACAGCTAAGACAATTTAACCCAGTGTTTTAAATATTCTTTAAGCTACCATGAAATTTGAAAACAATTTAATGCAAGACAAAAAGATGCTGAGGGTGTTAAGAACCTCCCTGCACACAAAACTGAAAAAAAGTGTTGCATCGATATAGCATCTACACACAGAGGTATAAGTGTGTTAAGTGTGTGTGTATATGTGTTATTTTGTGTGGTGGCACATGGGTCAAAGCCACTTTCAAAAAGAACCCAAGTACATCCTTAGGAATTTGGTCTTATTACTGAAAACATGTCCTTTGTTGTCTGTGCAAAGGTACAAACACTGCTGGCTATCATCTGTCTGACAGTGTGATGGTAGAGTAAGCACCCAAACTGGATGATGGGAGGACTCCAGTGTCTGAGTGCACTCCTGAATTATGTTATGGTTTTATGAAAGCCAACCTAAAAAAGAGATAGAGAAAAAAAACACATTAGTACAAAACACTAGAAAATTTTAATCGGAAATTTACATGTTCAAGTTATATAGATTTCTAATACCAAAAAGACATATCCGTTTTGTGAATAAGCAAGTGTCAGGGATGTGAAAAGAACAGCACACAGTGACATTCACATCATGTGGCATGTGGTCAACAAGGCCACGTTTCTCTATATGGACGGCAGCCCACGCTCTCAGACGATTTAGATTTAAAACTGTTTTACACTTATGCTTACAAATTAGCTGATGAACATTATTTTACACAATGTTTCTGATGGAAAATAATCATCGTTATTCACGAGTGTTTCTCTGGGGGTGGGGGGTGAAAAAAAAGACACCCCTGCTGTGTTATTGTTTTATTAGTTACTACGGCAGTGAAGATGTATGTACAGTATGAAAAGACAAATGGATACTCACTCTAATGACAGGAGAGCCAATGGAAGGCAATGAGGAAGAAAGCACACAGTTGTTAAGAAACACAAACACAAACACACTGTGCTAACAAGCCCAGGCTTCTCCCCCCCCCCTCCCCAAAATATGCTTTCAACAGTTTTCTTACATGTCAATATTTCTATACAAAAGAATGCTGAGGATTAGTGTAGTGGACTGTATGGCCTTGAATCCAACATGTGTAGTACACTAACACAAAGTCTGATATGCCCAGCACACAATAAGACTTCTACAAATTAATGCTTCTAACAGACAACTACACAAATGAAGTTTCACTATGTCATGACTATCTGTTACCTATTACATTGTGACAAGGAAACTAAAGCATTTGTATGTCTGAAATGTTGTATTTAAGTATGCACTTTAAAAAAAAAAAACCACACTGGATATGAAATTGTTTATAACCATTGGCAATAGTAATAAATAAAGACAGAAGACACTTTGATTCAAAGGGTTCAAGACTGTATTTATCTTTTAAGTAAAAAAAAACAAAAAACAATTTGTGTTCTTATTTGCAATCCAAGTTCATTTGGAGTAGTTTTATTAGAATTTTTTCTTTTTAATATTACTGTCCTTTGAATCAAATGCCATGGAGATAATTCCCATACAGCATCCCCAACCAGTTCTGTCTCCAAAGCAAAAGAACAAATAACGTAAATGAGCAACAACATTCAATACAAACAAAATATATAATTAAAATGTTGCAGGAAAGGGTTTGTTCTGTTTTCTGCACAAGCAAATAGTGGCACACCTCAGATGTTACGCCTTAGAAAGACCATTGAGGAAAAGTATCTAGAGATGAGCAAAGAAAAACTTGACATATTGAGGTAGCTGTGCTCTGCCCAATGCAGAAAAACTGGCTTATTTTAATTCATTATAGTAAAAAAAACCATCCATTAAGTTAATTTATACTCTAACATTGGGGGGGACATACATAATTAAATTAAAATGAGAAACTACATACAGTTCATGCTTGGTCACAGGACATGCGGCTTTTGTTTTGCAGATTTTTTTTTTTTGTTTGTTTCTGTTTGTTTAGGCAGAGCATTCAAACGTTCATTTCCAAACCTTTCCTTGTCCTTGTCTGCCACATGGAAGGGGTCCTCTGAAAGAGTTCTGAGTTTATACTAAAGACACAATGGTAAACATTTGAAAATAATAAATCAAGGCGGTATGTCTAAGCCACGCTGGTCAAACAATTTACACAGCCATAAAAAAAAAGTTGCATAAAATAGTGTTCATTCTCTGTACAGAACAATGGATTTCTAATGTCTATATTTTTTCCATTAGGAGGGACGCTAAACTAAAGAAACTACTTTTGTTACTGTAGTGACAAATGTTTTTTCCCAAAACCATTAAAAATAAACCTTAAAGGCAACAGTGACATGAAACAAAAACCTGGCAACAGTATAATTTCTTTTGAACCAGCAACAAAGTCTACAGCCAGCGAGTTATGGTCTTCTAACACTTGCATTTAAAACCTCACCCATTTACAAATCCTGCCCCAAGTCAAAACAGATGACTTCTCAATGTTATTTTATATTATTTCTTATGTTTTATGTGTTAAAGTTGGTCCTTCTCGTACACACATGGTAGGCACACACGAGCACACACACTAACTCTACTTATGCATACACACACTAGCAATGCACATGTAGGAAGGCAGAGAAAAGAGGAAAAGGGAAGTGATGTGATGGGGGTGGGGAGGAAACTGAAAAGTTAAGATTGTGCTCAAATCAGTCAAGACCAGAACATATCTGCCATGTTAGTGTCTGAGCTGTAGATCCAGAGGACCAAGGGAAGGAAAATGACCACAAAGGGCCAGGAGATTCCCTCCATACATGCAGGCAGGCAGCAGCCTCTGGAGTTTGCAGGCTTCTCCAGGTCTTTACCGGGCTCCAGGTAGTTCCTGGCAGCAAACTTGAGCAGCTCATCTAACAGAATTACAGGCAGCGAGATCTTAAGCACCATCAGCCACTGTGTCAGATTCAGAGGGGTGATCTGGAAGATGATCTGAAAAGAGGCACATAAAAACGCTAAGAATCTGTCAGCATGGTGCATAACTCTGAGATACTTTATAGTTTCATATATAAAAATCTGTTATTCTTTTATAACACTTTTATTCTGTGTGCCCGTCATTTCGCAGCATCACAGTTAAACTAAAGGACATATTTCTCACTGGAAGAGGCTCCACATAGAGGATGAGGAAGTGAAGCGACATGGAGAGACAGATGGCTCCCAGTAGCCAAACATTCTCCCAAGGAGGCATTCGCAGTAGGGACTGGTTCTCTGACACACTGAGAAGCAACAAAGACAAAAGGACAATTTCTTGAAAAGTCTACTAACAAAAGCCCTTCACTAAGAAATACTACAATTTATTATACCACATAATAAATGTAACATCCCATAAACCATGGGATGTTTTTGCATTCAGTAAATAATACTAGTAAAACAACAGTTAAGCATTAGCATAAAGTCAATAACTAGAAAATCTGTTCAACTGAAAAAAAATTCAAAATAAATTTCAATGATAATGTTGATTTAAAAAACAAAAATCATCCTGCAGAACGTGTTTGATCTGCTAATTTATTAGTAATAACAGCTGAAAAGAGGCCTTGCTTAAACTAACCTGTTCAGGGCATTGCACATCTCAATGGTGACCAGCACAGACAAAGCCATGGTCATAGGGTAAGGGGACTCAAACACCTTACAGTCCAGATTCTCAAAGTCTGGATTTTCTGGACCACACTGCAGAAAATGGCTCTAATACAGAAAAATGTAACAGCATGTACAAACAGTTTTGTTTATTTTTTGTTATTCAATGGCATATTTAAAAAAAATAAATGATACAGTCACTATTCTGAGAAATATGCCTTGAAATAACAGCAAATTAATAAGTTTGTCCACTTAGGTGTAGTGAAGTAATAGTTTACCAGCTGGTGAAAGTTTATCTTTGGACCATCCTCAGCAGCAACAAACCACCAAGCAGCAGCACCAACAGTGGCCGCACCCACATAACCTGGTGACACAAGCCAAAAAAAACACTATTCATATACGCAATCCTAATTACTTTAATCTGACAAGAAGTAAAATCCGATCACTTGCTGTTGATTCATTGTGGTAACAAATAAAAATGATTAACAGGTTTAGTCAGAAACAGCACACACACATACACACAACTTTTCCTTCCACAGCACAGAGCCACTTACATCCGATGGCTAGATATCTGAAGAAGAGCCATCCAGATATGAGGGGCTCACGGGCATTGCGGGGGGGTTTGTTCATGATGTCCAAGTCTGGTGGGTTGAACCCTAGGGCAGTGGCAGGCAAACCATCCGTCACCAGGTTGACCCAAAGCAGCTGAACAGGAATGAGAGCTTCAGGGAACCCGAGAGCTGCAGTGAGGAAGATACTACACAAACAAAGAGCCACGATGAAGTCATGATGTGTCTGTATGCGGGAAGCTTTGAGTTATACAGGAAACAAAGTGTCTGTAGAAACGAGCCATTCTTACCAAACAACTTCGCCTACATTTGAAGAGATGAGGTATCTGATGAACTGTTTCATGTTGTTATAAATGGCTCTTCCTTCCTCCACTGCAGCTACAATGGTGGAAAAGTTATCATCAGCTAGCACCATCTCAGAAGCTGTCTTGGCCACAGCTGTGCCTGACCCCATGGCAATGCCAATCTCAGCCTTCTTTAGAGCAGGAGCATCATTTACACCATCACCAGTCTGGTAAAAAGCAGGGCAGCAAATTTTTTTATGTCATTAAGATCAACAGTGTTTTGCATTATTATCACTTAAAAATGAAAAAGTTAAGATTGTTTTAGAGTTTATTTAAGCATTTCCTTTGTCTTACCATAGCTGTAATCTCATCATAGGACTGCAGATACTCAACAATCTTGGATTTATGTGAAGGCTCAACACGGGCAAAGCAGCGAGCCTTGACAACAGCTTCTCTTTGTGCAACAGGTGAAAGATCATCAAACTCTCGGCCAGTGAAAGCCATGCTCGAAACATCATCGTCCTCACCAAAAATACCAATGCGTCTGCAGATAGCCACTGCCGTCCCTAAAATATCAGAGAGAAAACGTTTCATATTTTGTAATGCTTGTATACATATAGTTCGAATGCTCGTTTGCAAATTAGACGTTAGATCAGAATGTCATCAGATAAGGTTAGAAGTTTGATTTGAGAAAGTCAAAATTCCTCTCAGCGGATGTGACTGTCTACATACCCTTGTTGTCTCCAGTGATCATAATTACTCGGATGCCTGCAAGACGACAAAGTCTAATGGAGGCTGCCACCTCTGCTCTGGGAGGATCCAGCATGCCCACACAGCCAACAAATGTCAGATCAGTCTGGATGACAAGAAGTTAAATAAAAGCAAAATAGTAAATTATGTGATTAAGAGAGTAAAAAAGGGAAAAACTTTACTAGGGATCCAGCAACATCAATCAGTCCCAGTTCTCACCTCATACTCAATAAATCGATTGGAGTCCTCCAACACTAGTTCATCTTTACTCATTGGGTTGTCTCGGGTGGCCAGAGCCAAACATCTTAATGTGTCCCTGCCAGTTCCATACTCCCTGATCACAGTCATTAGTTTTTCCTTGATGCCAGGGGTCAAAGGCACCTTGGTACTGCCTACACGAATATGTGTGCACCTGTCAATCACTCCTTCAGGGGCACCCTATGAGAAGATTGAAAATATGTAGAAGAGAACAAAACAGTACATAGGTGAAACATTTTCAGTAAGGAAACCACTTTCTTACATATTTTTGAACAATCTTCAGACTATTTATAGTAAATCCCAGAGTATTCAAAAGGATTTATCTCGTAATGAAGGAGGCTCAAACTAACATTTATTAAACAACTTCAACAGCACAACTGTGTGTTTGTTTCTTACCTTTACAAACATCTTGCCAACTGTGGAGCGGGCTTTGTTAGGAGTACAATACACAGACATTGACTTTCTGTCTCTGGAAAATTCCAAGGTGAACTCTTTTTTCATCAGCTGCTTGATCACCTAATGACATGATAAAAACAGACTCGCATTTGTATCAGCAACAGCTTTGTTTGCAATCAAGTCTTCCTTATTTTAACTGATCATGGAACCAGCCCGAGAAGTTGTATACTAACAAGGATTGTAAACAACAGGTTAAAAAATCTGAGGAAAACATACGGAATTGCAGGCATTGGCTCGTTCAATCTTGGACAGGCCTTTTACATTAGTGTCAAACACGTTCATCTTCTCCACTAGGCATGTAAGAGCGGTTTCTGTTGCCTCACCCACTTTCTCATACACACCTTTGGTCTGGACATAAAGAGACAGAGAAAATGAAAAATCATATTTTGCCTCTAACATTATGTGATAGTTTACAGGCAAATATTAATCAATACCCAACCTCATTATAGTCCAATGAGGAATCATTACAGAGTGCACATATAGTGGCCAGCTCCACCAAACCATCATATTGTGAACATCTGACTGGTTTGCCATCATGGAACCTAAACAAAAACAGAAGTTAAAGTGACCAGGGTGGTATGCATAAAATAAATACAATTCACCTTTGCTTAAAAGAACACATTCACAATTATTTGATTATGTGACACACTTAAAATTTCAGTTTAAAACACACAGACAAAATACTCACACTTCTCCTTCTGGGGAATATGTGGAACCAGTAACAGTGAATTCCTTGAAAGAACAGTGATCACTCACTGCTTGGTCAATAATAAACATCTGGAAATACAAGAATTAGAGACAAAAACTTAGTACTTGATACTAGCTTTATTCCTAATGACTTTGGTTAACTGCCTTGCAACAAGATTGACAAGCAAAGAGGGCGAGGCCAGGGGAAACTGCACCCAGCAGGTGGCAGCAGTCCACTATCTAGAGGACATAAAAGACAAACTCATGAGTCCAACTTACACATAAAACAGGGTATATTAACTAAAGTCTGATCCAGAGCAGACACTGAGAACTCTCGTAGGGAGAGACTATAAATGTCATGTTACTGCAACGCAGACACAGAATTCCTCTGTGTGCAGTCAAACTATGAATACACTGTATAAAAATGAATCACCAAAGAGGAAATAGTTTGACCTTGAGTATTCAGTAAGCAGACTAATCAGTAGGGTCTGAATATTTAGAGCCAATGTAAATTTCATTCAGAATTTCAAGTGTTTCAGTTGTAATGTACATAGTGAACGTTTACCCTTGACACTAACACACAAGAGATCCAAACACCACTTTTTCCTAAAGTTGAAATGGGAATAAAGATGCACATGGAATGAAAGAAAAAATATTTTAATAAAAAGATGAGATAGCATTATGGCTGCACATCTCTTGGGCACCAGTTACACTATCCAAACAAAATAGTAAATATGTATATATAAAACTACAACTGCAGCTAATGTGATCGGGGGACAGGTAGAAGGCAGAGTGTGGAAAAGGGGTGAAGATGCATGTAGAACCAGGTTGGAACAGGTGGAGAAAAGTGTCGGGTATGTTGTGTGATAAAAGAGTAGCAGCGAGAATGAAAGGAAAGGTGTTCAAGACGGTGGTGAGACCAGCGATGTTGTTCGGTTTAGAGACAGTGGCACTGAAGAAAAGACATTAGGCAGAGTTTGAGGTAGCAGAGCTTAAGATGTTGAGGTTCTCTTTGGGAGTGATGAGGATGGAGAGGATCAGGAATGAGTACATTAGAGGGACAGCTCCTGTTACATGTTTCGGAGATAAACTCAGAGAGGCCAGATTGAGGTGGTTTGGACATGTTCAGAAGAGAGATGGTGAATATATCGGTAGAGGGATGCGGAGGTTGGAGCTGCAAAGGAGGAGGTCTAGAGGAAGACTAAAGAGATTTATGGATGTAGTGAGATAAGACATGCCACGCTGTGGCAATCCCTGAAAGGGAACAGCCGAAAGGAAAGAAAGAAGAAATTAAAAAAGAAAAGTCAGTAAGTCATGAATTGAATAGAAACATTCAGTCACTCAAGTCAGGTAACTTTACTGCTGCCATATTTGGACAGGGGAAGTTTGGATGCTGCAGGTGTGTCAAAACCAACTTTCTAGGACTGACTATTAGACAGGGGATGACACCTGTAGATTCTAAAAAGATGTCTTCCAAAACCTTAAAACACAATTTTATCTTAAACATTGTGCAGAATGAGAAAGTAAGGCAAGACAGAGACAGGAGAGAGAGAGCATCTTTCAACACAAGGTCAGTTATGCAACCCCTCTGCAAGTGAGTAACTACTGCATACTGATCAGCATCCTGTCTGCACAAAAGAGAAAAGAGTGGAATAAGGAGGAAACCCAGAAATAAGAAAACAGAACAGAAAGCAGTCAGCAAAAAAAAGAGAATTCACCACTTTTTTAAGACAAAATCCATCAGTAAAGAGATAAAATATATACACAAAAATGTACTTTCGAACATAATGTGTGTTTACGGATAAACAAGTCCTTATAAAGGGAGTATTTCCTCTCCACTGTTGCCTAGGGCTTGCTCAAGGGGGAATTGTTGGGTTCTTTCTATACATCTTTATAGTCTTGACTTTATTCTGTAAAGTGCCTTGAGATGACTTAGTTGTGAATTGGCGCTATATAAATAAAGTTGAATTGAATTAAATATAATCTATACACACCATTCAGAAAGCATTCTGACCCCTATCAATTTTCAATTTTGTCATGTTGCAGCCTGATACTACAATTGTTCAAAAGTTTTCCCCCTAATTATTTTTCACGCTCAGAATCCTATAATGACAATGAACACAGAATATTACAAATCTTTGGAAATGTATGAAATAGGAAAAACTGGAAAAGGAAAAACAGTATTCAGTCCCTTCCAACCATGCTTAAGTTTTAGCTCGGCTGCCTCCCATTTCTCTTGATCCTTGCGGAGATGTTTCTATAACATGACTGAAATCCACCTGTGGTAAATTAAATTGATAGGACATGATTTAGAAAAGGGACACACAAATTTATAGAAGGCTTCAGAGCTGACAATGGTTCACTCTGACTGAGCTCCAGATATCCTGTGTGGAGATGGTACGAAGTTCCAAATAGACAACCATCATTACAGCACTCCACCAATCTGGGCTTTGTAGGAGAGTGGCTAGATGGAAGCCTCCCTTCAGTGTAATACACATGAAAGTCCATTTGAAGTTTGCAAAAAGGCAACTCAAGGACTCTCAGACTGAAGAACAAGATTCTCTGGTATGATGAAAACAAGATTGAACTGTTTGGACTCAATTCCAAATGTTATGTCTTAACAAAAACCAGGCACCACTCATCATAGGCTCAATATCATCCCTACAATAAAGAATGGTGGTGGCAGCATCATGGTCAGCAGGGACTAGATGCAGGGAGCAGGGACTAGGACTAGGTCAGGGTTGAGGAAAAGCTGACTGGAGTAAAGTCCTTTATGAAAACCTGTTTCACAGGGCTCAGGACCTCAGACTGGGCAAAAGGTTCACGTTCCAACATGACAAAAATCTTAAACACACGGCCAAGAAAACACAGGAGTGGCTTAGGAACAAGTTTGTGATTGTCCTAGAGTGGCCCAGAGACCTGACTTAAGCCCAACTGAACATCTGTGGAGAGACTAGAAAATAGCTGTTCACTGACAGTCTCCATCTAACCTGACTGAGCTTGAGAGGATTTGCAAAAAAGAATGGCAGAAAATCCCCCAATCCAGGTGTGCAAAGCTTGTTGCGTCATATCCATAAAACACTCAGACTCAGGGCTGTAATTGTTGCCAAAGGTGCTTCAACAAAGTACTGAGTAAAGGGTCTGAATACTTATGTACATGTGATGTTTCAGTTTTATCTTTTGAATAAATTTAAAGACATTTGTAAAATTCTGTTTTTACTTTGTCATTTTAGCGTAAATAGTATTAATTCATTAAAAAGAAAAATGACAAGTTTATCAGGTCACAACATTAAAAAAAAATGAAAAAAGGCCAGGGGTCTGAATACTTGCTGAATGCACTGTAAATTATTCAACATCACAGAGCTAAATAAATCTCTATAGATAGCAGAAGGCTGCTGGGCTTCTTTATTGTCCAGTGAAAAGTTTAAAGCTCTCAAATGTCTGCAAAGTAGCCAGCCCTTGCCCCTTCCTATTTTCTTCCAGACAATTCCCTGTGCACTACTGCCCTTGTCACCACTAGCTCTACTGTTCCCCCAGGGAAGAAGTGTGTATAAATGTCTACATTCGGGAAAACAAAATATACATCAACATTTTGTTAAGTTAAACATGGTAAAGTAGACAGAACCATCATGGCAACAAAACACATCCATTGGTTAATAAAGCAGCAGTGCAGTTAAATTAATGTCCGGCAATCGGTTATCAGCCCAGTCATTCATACTCTAAAAACTGTCTGGTTAGCACCAGCAACTCTCCTAACCATATCTGACTCTGCTGAAATACAGAGAATTCTAAATGGTTCACAAACCTTCAAGGATCACAGTAACTAGGGCCGAACAATTAATTTGTTGCAACAATATCATAACAGATTTTAATGATAAATAAAATCTGACCGCAAAAAAAAACAAAAAAAAAAATTCTACTAGTATATGCAATTCTTTGCCAAATGTGGTATGGGTCCCCATAAAATGTATAAATAAATATGAAATCCAGAACACAATCTCCTATCTAGCTCTCTCCCACCTTTGTCTATGGCACTGTTCTCTTACCCTGCACACAGACATCTGATTAGTAGTCAGCGTGCCAGTCTTGTCAGAGCAGATGACAGATGTACAGCCAAGGGTCTCCACAGAGGGCAAACTGCGGACAATAGCATGCTTCTTGGCCATGCGGCGTGTTCCTAAAGCTAGACAAGTAGTGATGACAGCAGGCAGACCTGGAGAGAAATGGGTAAGAGAAACAAAGAGGAAAAGATTAGTTTTAAGACATTCAGGAGATAAACAGTTAAAAAAAGACCCATTATTATGATTTACACCAGTAATGAAAAACCTAAGCTTTGTCTATGAATCATACTGAAGTTCTGAAATTCTAGGATTTTCCATCAAACTGCCCCTGCAATTTTAATAAAAATCCTAATACTGAAGCATCTGACAGGATTACCTTCCGGGATAGCAGCAACAGCTAGAGCCACAGCAATCTTGAAGTAATAGACAGCACCTCGTATCCAGGAGCCTCCGTGGACAGGGTCATTGAAATGTCCAATATTGATGATCCATACAGCAATGCATATCAGTGAAATGACCTTGAATTACAAAACATTAGTTTCAATATAAAGATCATAAAAATTGCATTATCAATATTAGAATAAACATTACACATTTTGATTGAACAGCCAGGGTAGTTGCTAAGGTTGTTGTTATTAACATTTAAAGTACAAAAAAGAAAACAAATGCCAGTATTGAGAGACTGAAGTAACTTCAAATAACCTTGGATAGTTGCTGTCCAAACTCATCCAGCTTCTGCTGCAGTGGTGTGCGCTCCTGCTCTGTTGATGCCATCTCATCTCTGATTTTTCCAATCTCTGTGTTTCCACCTGTAGCCACCACTACACCAACAGCTTTACCAGCTGCAATGTTCGTACCCTACAGAGAAGTAGTGTGAAGCAGACAGTGATGAACTAAATGGATTACACAATGACCTTCTTAGAAAAATGGATAAACTACTTTAGCAACCTTTCTGAGATATGTGTAACAAACACCCAAAAGTTTTCCATGTGCAGCAGTTAGTATATCACTTTCCTAAACACATTTTAATCAGCTGAAGCTATGTTATCACTTCTGTCTGGATGCAAGTAGCTAACGAGGAACAGGCCATGAATCATTTCTGCTTCTTAGGATGTAAAGTGATAATTCCATATTTTCGAAATGGGCAGCAATTCTAAAATTGGAAGGATTCTGTGAAGGGGAGGGAGAGATGACAGCAGAACACTGTTGCCTTTGTAGGTGCTGTCAGACCCACAGAAACGATGAAAAGGGGCGAGGATTTAAAAAAAAAAAAAAAAAAAAAAAAAACAGAACAACCAAATATGGTCTCATGAGTCACTCACAGAGAAGAGCATGTTCTTCTTGTCTTGGTTGACAGCACGCGGGTCAGGCACTGGGTCGGTGTGTTTGATCACAGAAACAGACTCTCCTGCAGGAAGTGGATGAAAAGACATTAGAGAAGGAATCAAATGGAGAGCAAAGTGGTAGTTATGATGCTTGGTTGACACTTTAGGCAACTATGTGTGGAAATTGGTTTTCAGCTGACTAAGCAGGCTTGACAATTATCAAACGGTGCAGTACCCCAGCCTTTCAAAACCTGTATGCAGTGTGGTTCCACTGCATGTTATTTGTAGATGTAATCAACAGTGGTAGATCTGCACTCTTCTACAGAAAAGCAGGGAGCATTTGACAGTCGGTATGGCCATGAATGGGGACGTGAAGAGAGAAGAAAAATAACTGAAACACTAAAATATCCCATGGAATTTGCTACCAATTAAGGCAGCAGAGCTAGACAAGAGATTTACAGACTCTATTCAAATAAACCTCTTCTCTCGTGCATTAGAAAAGAATATTAAAGAATGGATAATCTTTTCTACCCATCTCCCTCACCCATTTCTCCTTCTACACACTCCATTCCATTTACTCTTCATTTTATTTTCAACACACTTTCATTTTTATTTAGGCATTGATCGCTATGACTACAAGATGTAATGATGGCATGTGTATTTTTTTTACCTGTTAAAATTGATTGGTCTACCCTCAGTGTGGTCGACTTGATAGAAGACAGTCTGATGTCGGCAGGCACTTTATCACCAACTGTGGAGAAAAACAACAAAGCAGAGATGCACAAATGTATCTCTTCAAACCTTAAAAGCATCTGTAAATCTGTAAACACTGGCCACAGGTGGATAGATACTTCATTTAAAAGGACTAAAATAACTTTGAAAGTATGCAAACAACTGAACAAGCAATAGAAGCATAGTGGTGGTATGTTAAAGTACATAAAAATAAAATTCTAAAACTAGAGAAAACACTTTAAAACAAAGGCAATGAACAAAAACTGCCACACACAGAGACTAAAGTTGTGGTAATGGAATCGAATGATTAATGAATCGCAATTTATTTGTTGGGGAGAAGATGAGAGTGAGAGTGTCATCCAATCAAAAATGTATGTTTCGTCCATCTATATAGTTAGCAAATAGATTGCTGCTCATTTTTTTGCATAAAAAGGTATCACACAGTTGGACTCCATATTATGATGTTACAAGTAATTTTGATCTTGTCAGTGTAAAGTGCCAATCTTTCAGGATGACTGAATAATAAACTAAAGTCCGACCACATTTTACATTTAGATAAACATCTGCTTTCAACTAATATTCGTCTTTGAATTTTCCATTGGAAAGCATTTCTATGTAATGAGTCTGGACATTCAAACCTGCCATTTATTTATATGCATGCATGATTTACTTTTTTCTAAAATACTTTTAGATCTACTGACCATCTTCTCTCTATAAATACTGCAGTGTTACTATAAGTGGGGCCATGATCAGCACCAAAATGTGACAACATGATGTTGTAAAGCACAGAAAGCCTGTAAAATGCCACTGCCAGCCCAAAGTGAAATATTACTTTCAGCTTAAACTAAGACATCTCACAGTATGAATAGGTGAAGAAAAAAAGCAATTTATAGCAATGGGCCAGAGACTCTCAAGAGATCCCACTGTGAAGAGAGCAGTGTGGTCAATGACAGACATGTAAACCAACCCTTGGGCTTCTACAGTGCCCTTCTGTGTAAAGGAAAGGGGGAGAGGGGGAGGGGGAGGAGAAAATGGGAAGAGGCATTAAAGGGGTCCTGCAAAACACACATCCAAAAATGGATAAACTATTTTGGTCAGTTGCAAACATGTGTTGCTGAATTTGGGTGAGAAGGAACGATAAAAACTTCTGTTTTAAGCAAGGAGAACCCGCTCGACGTCATAAGTATTGAAATAGAAACACTATGATGTATCCTTCTGTACAGACTGTTCATTCAGTCGCACAATTCTCATGAATTTCTGACAGGTCTTATGGGACTATAGTGAAGGATTTCAACAAAAGAAATATTTAACCACTAGAACACCTTCGTCACTCTGTTTCACATTTTTGTAAAACTATAACAATAATTTCCATTTTACATTTGCATTTCAGTCATAGCAATGCTGATTTTGTCTTGCATGAAAAAGCTTCTAGACTGTAGCAGCTTCACTACCAAATTTGGTCCTCTAGATGACTGCTAGTGGTAAAATCCACTTCTTCCTCACCTGCCTGCCTTCAAAATAGATTCCAATTTAACACACAGAAAATAGAAGATAAACAAGCACCGCACAAGGGAGGAAACAAAGAAGATGTAGAACCTACAGGTAAAAATACTAGTAAGTCTCAAAGCCCGGAGGGAAGGTTCCTCTCAAGACACCAAAATTGGAAAGTGTCCTACCTTGAAGTAATGGTAAAATGCCTCCCTATAAACCATCCACTGGAACCATACTTGAAATATGGTCATACTGAGTACAACGGTAGGGCTTTTAAGAAAACACTTCAAAAAAAAACATAGGAAGGATGATAATCCTAAATTCCACTATATTGTGTGTCAGTGGCCAGTAGTAATGTTGTGAATTACTTATGCAAATAATGCATCTGTAAATAATAGTTAGATAAGCGAAAGCATAATTTATTAACATCTCAAAGAAAAAACCTTGGTGATAGCTACAAGTCATCTTACACACATGTTGACACACCACTCTGTTCTGCAACACTCATCAACAGGCCAAAAATTTGCATCTGTTCCTCACATTATCTTTCCCTTTTTCTTACAAAACATGCTCTTTTTAGCTTTTCTTTGGGGGGCTGGAGGGGTCGCCTGTGGGATATGGACTGTTTCTTCTCCCATGAGAATGAAGGTTTTTAATCTCATCTGTTCTCTTGATCGAGGAACAAATGCTGGATTTGATACACTTATGTAATACATTCCATGTATAACACATAACATGGAACAGGATACTGATTTTAATGTTTCACTCACAGTATCTGTGCTATAAGTACCCAAATACTGATCTTGGAGGGTGCAGTAAAGCTTGACATGCTTTAAGGGGCTTATATCAGGCTTTCTAATAAAGGAAGATAGAAGCATAGACAGACAGAGGACATGCAGAGTGCAGACACTACTAAATTCAAGAGGGGACAGTGTGGCATGTGGTCATCTGAAGCGTAAATTCTTTAAAATACATATGTACACATTATAAATGCTAATTATAATTATAATTATTAAATTATAAACTTTATTATCCCAGTTAGTTATAATTGTTTAATAACCATTAGATCCAGCAATATAGTAAGATCCCTAGATTTCAAGGAGGTGGTAAATGGTTTCATACTGAAACTACACAAGAAATTACTTAAGGTCTAAAGGTTAGACAGCTCAAGCTATTACTGTTCAAGGTCATTGATTAGTTTGATGTGCACTTTGTTTTAACGTGATTTAGTGAGAGCTTAACACAGCAAATGCTGAAGACTAAAAATGCATCATGTTCTCTTTGAGAAAAATAATTTAAACTGGTATGTTTATGATTATGTTGCTGGTAAATATTTAAGTCCTGATTACCTTATCATCTATCATCTGCTATCATCTATTAGTTTTTTATAAAGTAATAAGTTTTTGAACTAGCAACTGGCAAATATTTAGTGTATATGAGCAAACAGCAATATTTAAATCCTAATAATAATAATAACTAACCTAATAACTAACTTGTGCAGCAGTCAAACACCTGGGAATTCATGTTAACAGTTACCTGATATTCTCATACTATAATTTCTATACAAGGTTACAGGTTAGGGTTAGGGCCAGGGCATATGTCATAATATGACACAAGTGTGCCATGAGTTTTCAAAGAAAATTGTATTTTGCATACAAATTATATTCTTAAAAGTCACCTTACCAGTTTTCCTGGATTTGCTTTAGTTCTGAATACTGAAAATGTACATATATAAATATAGGTTAAAATATGGTAGAACAAGACCTATCATAACAACATCTCTTAAAAACACATTCTATGCACCAGAGCACATGACTATGCTTCTGAAGGGAACGTGTTCCAACGCATGAGGATTTGGCACAAGTTTTTATGTGTGAACCTCAACAAGCATGTTGGCTAATCGCTAACTGCTACAAAAACATCTAGCCTAAATAGAGCTAAGGCTGGAAGTTATAAAAAGCTGGATGTGCTGCACTTAATACAACTTAATGTGCATGTGGTTCTGGTGGACACTGAGACAGTTACATTCCCAAACCAGGCAGGACCCTGTAGCTGTGATCAGAATCAACATCAGCAGCAGACAGAGGAAGAGAGGGATAAGTGATAGTTATTGATTTGATGTTCATTCTGATGTTCAAGTAAACCAAACTGTTTACTGAGATTGCACCACATTTCTTTAACTTGAATGGGACAAGCTCTTGCTTTAATTATACTGTGGAGAGACTCATATTAGGAGTTAAGACTAACTTAACTAAGAGTATAACATATTTTCACAAACAGCCAAAACTATGAACTATGACAAGTAAGCTGACAAGTAGGCTAGTTAGAATATCATACTGCAGATGAAAACCTTTGGTCCCTGTCTTTATCTAATGTGTGTACTACAAGATGGCTAGATGTCTTAAGGATAGTTATTACTTACTCACCAATCCACCAGTTTATATGATCTGACTGTCTCTACTGAGGGACAAATGAGTATATATTATATGGCAGGGGTGGGGGTTGGTACATTATTTGTAGTTCTGTGTAATCCGTTTCCAAAGATGGGACATTTAAAAAAATAAAAAGCATCAACAGAGCAGCCAACATACTCAGCACAAAGAGTTACACTTACTACTTAACAACTGCTCTGATGACAAAATGATCTGAGCTCCAAATATATGAGTAAATGAATAACAAACCCTATATCTGGTTTGACAAGACACTTTACAAGCAGGCATGACACTCATCAGACCTTATTCTGCAACACTCATCAACTTACTGGATAAAAATAACTAAAGGATTAAACGTATGTATTTTTTGTTGACTGAGAAGGCAGAAATACTGATCACATGTCATGAATAAAAGAGAAAATGAAATGGACAGCAGAAAAAATAAGTTTATTAAATGTGTAACTGACACATTAATATAACATCTGTAGTCTGACTTTAAACCTAACTGAGCTGTCTGAGTCAATCTTGCTTTGTAGCTTAAAATAAACAAGAGATTTTTTTGAATACTGCATGTTAAGATACATACAGGCAGGACTGTCATTCCACCCATTAATTACATTATAATGTTCAGGTCTTTACATGTTTTGAAGGACACTGATGGTTCACAACGTGGATATAAGTTATATTAATATGATAAAACAGGGTGAAAGCTTCATCTGTAGTGTGAATAATTAATGGTTCGTGAAGTTATGGTGAAGTTAGTAAACGGGTAAACAAAAATCAATGTTTGAGAAAACAATGCAGACCATTGCATTTATGTTTCACTTGCCAGATCTCGCATGTACCTCACATTCCACTTGCCTGATCATAAGGTTTAAAGGTCAAGCCCTTTAATCAATTCCAAATAGCTTTCTAATGCAGAAAATAATCCATGTGGCTATAAGGGTGTATTTCCCATTTATGACATTATTGGGCCCTGTTTATGTTGCTTCGACAAATTGCTGTCTGATTTTGGGCTCGATCCCACCTTCCTGGACATGCATGTTTGTGCAATTTAATTATGCTAGGGAATTTTAACTCTGTCAAACTCAATTTCCACCACCACAGAGTCTGCTCTTCTGAAGTTTGCCAATTATTTATTAAAAGTTTTCTGATGCAGGCATGTGCTCTAAACTGGTTCTGCTGGACCCAAGTTCATCCCTTAAACTACCAGGGCACAGTATTTTAATAGACAAACTAAGGTGATTGGTTGGTAAGCTTGTTTAAATCAGATACTGTCCCACAAAATTAAAGATAGCAGGTTGACTGACCAAAATTACTTTAAACAATGTGGGAAGGAATGAAAGGGTAGAGATTTACCGCCTGATGGGCAAAAAAGATTAAGAGGATTCAGTGTCCCTATGGATACTGAAATTGTGAAGCTAAAGCATTAAAGGCTTAGCAACATCTTAAGATAGTGTCATGAAAGTGAAAATTAGGTTTAGTTACTGTTCAGATTTCATAGATCCCCAAAAACCAAATTCCATATATGAGTAACCCAGGTTCACATTCTTGGGAAATAACTGAAAAAGATATTTATGCAAATTATGTTGAGTGCGGAAAGACTTAATTATAGCAGACTAAGGATGTGAACAATCTGCCAAATTGTAAAAATTTTAGGCAAGGTATAAAGATTTGTAGGAAATGTTGGCCAACTTATTTGAAAAGTTTTCATTGTGCATAAAAAATTGCTAAGGATTTTGATTTTGCTGTGTAAATGTAATAAACTAAATGCATATCAGAAATCAACTACTCATAATTAATTAGCTCTGGTTTCTGACTAAATGGTTTTGTGGCACATTTGTAACCATAGCAGGAATTTGTGAAATTGCATGTTCAAATAGATAATAGCAAACAAATGTGAGCTGCTCTCCCACATGCACTGCTACTTTAAACATCAGTAGACTTTACCCATCAGAGCTAAGTGTGCGAACACACAGGGTCAAATCACACAGCCTAGACATTTTCTGAACTTTATCTTGTGAGCCCGAAAGACCAAAGGCAAGAAAATGCAAGTGAGTGTGTATATAGATAGAGCACTCTACTGTATCCCAAATTGTCAGTGGGATTTAAAGCAGTAAAATCGGCATATTGACAATGTCTCTATCAGCCAACTGCATGGCTGCACAGTGACAACACTTCTTACACTGTTTTTACTAGGCAATATGCGGACTTTATTCTCAAAGTTCATGAGTAGAAAAGGCTGCAGTGAGCACAGAATAGAATGACTGTTAGTTTGGGATGTTTTTGCAATACAGTTCGAAGATTTTAGTTTAAGGAAATCTTCTGTGACCCTACTCTAGACATATTTGGCATTATGTGAGACAAAGAGCATTTAATGCCAAACTACATCTAACAAACACTAAAAGACAGAAAACCAAAGTGAGGTAAGAGGAAAGATAACAGAAAGAAAAAGGTCCAATAACAAAGACTGTAAGACAAAGAAAAAGAAAGGAGTAGGAAAAGAAAACAAGAGAAAGTAGGAGCAGTGATGCGGGGCTTAAATTTAAGCGGCCCTTTCCAAGTTGAGGTTGGCCAAGAAATGTTCAGGAACAGACTGAACCTCTGCTCGTGTTGTGTAACACTTTTACTTGGGTGTTACCAATATTAATTGGGTGTTACCAATATTTTGAAATTGTCAAGGGGCATTGACATGATGGTCAGCTGTGTTTTTAAGCTGTATAAAAAATAACTCTAACACTACTTAAGACTATAGGATAACTCATTTTATGTGTACATCTCTTACAATGACACCTGTATTGAATTACATAATTTTAATTAGTTCTTTACTTCTTTTTTAACTGACTATTGTTGACAGAATGCTAAATTGAACACTTAAGTACATTTTTCACCTTACCTGCTACCTCCACGATGTCCCCAGGCACAATGTCCCTGGCCTTGATTCTCTGGACACTCTTCCTATCCTGGCGGTACACTTTGCCCATCTCTGGCTCATACTCCTTTAGTGCTTCAATTGCATTTTCTGCATTTCGCTCCTGGACAGCAGAAAATAGAATTAGGTTTAAAATGAGTACACTCTTTTCATATATGCTGTTACAGTCATAAAATAAATTGTGCACATCATGACATTATTAGGGACAAAAAAGTGAAGCGCAAATGGTAAACACTAGACCATGTTATAAAGTACCTAAAAAACAGACTAGTTTTTGCCTTGGAATTCTTTGAGATGTGAAAAAACAATTTAAATCCATCCTAACATTGGATTTGTTAGCATTATTAAGAATAGTGACTTGAGATAACAAAGCCATTCTTTGTTTGGTTTCTCCAATGTCTCCTTCTCGCTATCTCCGTTCCATCCTTTTTTATTTGCACTTTTTTACTAGTGCTGACTTCTCTAGTGAGACTGATAAGTCTCAGATTGGACAGTCTTAGCGGGAGCTCCTGGCCTGACAGGAGGATAGGCAGCACTCCACTAAACATTGTAAGGAAAAACACAGCTCCAGGACAACAACCTGGTAGAGGAGCTGGTAGTTATCTCCACCAGCCAGTGTTTTGACCACCAATGGAGACCTACGAGAATAAGAGATAGGCCCTCCTACTGTACCCTGGCCAGGGTCTGAGAAATCAGAGCTCCTGGGGAGAAAGCATACAGAAGGACATGAGGCCACTAGTGAGCCAGTGCATCCACTCCCAGAAGCACATCCTGGTCGTGAAGGGAAAAAAAAAATGTAATAAATAGATAAACAAAAAAAAAAAAAAAAAAAAAAAAAGAGGATACTGCAGGTGTCCCTTGTTGTAAAAAGGTCTACACAGTTCCCATAGCGCTCCTACACCAGGATCACCACATCCAGGTGGAGCCTTCATTCTGTATAAAGAGGGTTTCCCCTGGACAATAGATCGACCCTGGCACATAGGTGTCTTTTAGAATCAGAAAAGGTTTGCTGCTCCACACAGTGCAACCCTTGTGTGTTAAATGGTCTGCACTTATATATCGCTTTTCTACCTATTGGGACTCAAAGTGCTTTACACTGCTTCTCAATCACCCATTTCCACTCACAATAACACACACACACACACAGGGGAGCTGCTATCCAGCTGGCCAACGGTCACTGGGAGCAACTAAGTTGAGGTTCAGTGTCTTGCTCAAGAATGCTTTGACATGTAATCGGAGGACCCGGGGATTGACCCAGTAACTAGGGGGATTGGTGGACGACTGCTCTACCTTTCTGCGCCATAGCCACAAGAGGTTATGTTGTTGACATAAGCCACAACTGTGGTGTTGTTGGTTTGCATTAACACATGGTGTCATCTGAGAAAAGGTAGGAAATGTTTCAGTATTAGTTGCAATGCTAACAGTTCTAAGTAATTTATATGGGATGAGCCAATGTGAGGCTCCCAAGTCCCGTTCACTTCTCTCCCCTCGAATACACCCTCCCAACCTGACAGGGAGGCATCTGTTGTAATCACTATCCTGCAGAAGACCACCCCCATGGGCACTCCCTGAGTGAAAAAACTCCATGGACTCTCCATGGACTTAGTGCTGCTGTGCATGTTACTGAGACTCTGAGAGCCTGTGAGAGTCCTTAAAAGGTGGGTCAAACCTGTGAGAAGTCACCCAACGCTGTACACCCTTTATGTTCAAACGATCTACCAAAGACTACTACCAAAGCTGAGGCCATCAGCCCCAACAACCTTTGCCAGAGCCTGACAGACACATGCTCCCCCTGTGGAATAGGATTAAACAGTCTTCGAGTGCCTGCACCTCTCCCCATTCAGCCTGGCCTGAATCTATGAACAGACCTATGAGGGAGATGGCCTGAGAGGGGAGAGGAACACTAGATTTATTCGGAAACCCTGATTTTTCAGGTGTGTCATAAACAACTGTGTGGTCTGCTGCCCCCTGGCTGGAGATGCTTCAATGAGCCAATCGTCTATATAAGTGACCACTCTAATGGCTCGCCATCTCAGCGCCCCCACTGCTACTTCCGTGCATTTCACAAATACTCTAGGGCTTAGCAAGAGACCAAAGCCGAGAACTAGATGCTCATAACATGTCCCCTGAAAAGCAAATCTAAAATATTTCCTTTGCGTGAGGTATATTGATATGTAAAAAATAGGTCGATTGATGTGAACCAATCGCCCGGGCGCAGAAAACCCAGCATAGAGTTCCTGGGTCGCCTGAGGTTTAGGCTGCCTGGGGATTCTGAAGCTGGAAAGTGGTCGTGCTGCAGCGTGACCAAATGTTTGGCGCTGGGCGACAGGGAGAGAATTTCTCGCCAGACACAGCTTCAGCTTCGTCATCCCGTTTCTTCTCTTTACATCCACTCTGCATTGATGTGACAGCAGCCCCAAAAATGCCCTCAGGTGTGATGGGGGGTGTCAAGGAGATCCTCCTTTTCTCTGGTCGAAAGGGTGTTGAGATTTAACAATCTGGCCCTCTTCTGTAAGACCATCAGCCCCATGGCTCATCCCAGGAGCAATCGTCCATAGAACTGCCTCCCACGGGATGTTTTTCCCTGTATGGTTTTCTGCACCAGGAGACAGAAATCTCTTCCAACAGCTACGGGAAGATTGGCAGCAGTTGTATAACTGTCCTTTTCACTTTTGGCAGCATCTTCCCATCAAAGCGTGATGGAGTCTTGTTGGCTTGAACCTCAGGCCACAGGACATTGAGCTTGAGCACCTCCTCCAAGTCCAAATCCAGTCTAGGACGAATCTCCCCTGCCTGGGCCACACTCGGGGGTACAGGTTTTGCAACCTGGCCCAGAAGTGCCAGTGAGGAGGAGTCATCATCCTCGTCGGACATGAGAAGCTCCCACCCACCTCTGCCTTTACGGAAGTATTTGCAGTGGCCAAGGTCACTAGCAGGGGTCAATAGCTGTGAAGCTATGATGTGGCATACTGCTAAAGGTAATCTAGTGTGGCTAGAAAATACTGGGTGTGTTGGGATTTCCAGAATGAAAATGGTTTCACATTGACCACAGGGCTCAAACTACTGTTTGGCAACAGACTTAATGAGCGGATTTCTCAAGCTACTGTTCACGGAGAACGGAGCACCTGGTGACCGAGTTTGCGCTCGTGATACCTTATGCAGTGTCACTCCCCTTTATAGGGGGAGGGCTTGCCCCCACCTTGACATTGACATTCTTAGTCCCAGCCAATCCTGGTTGGCAGAGTGCAATAGGAGCTTCTGATGAGGTCATGCTGAAGGCATTCCCAATGTAAGACACAAAACAAATTCTATGAAAGAGAACCTACCAAACGTATTGGGTGTCTTTTTACAAATATTTATAATAGTGTCATTAACAACCATGGTAAATGGCTGCTTATGTAGTGCTTTTATCCAAAAAGCTTTACAATGTCGTTTCTCATTTACACACATGGCTGCCATGCAAGGTGCTCAACTGACATGCCAGGAGCAATTTGGGGTTTAGTGTCTTGCCCAAGGACACTTTGACCCATAACCAGGAGGGACTGGAAATCAAACCACTAAACCTGCGGTCTGTGGACGCCTGCCTTACCATCTGATCTACAGCTGCCGACATGACTTTTAGACATTTATAGATATTTAACACTTACACAAGCACTTCTGATCTACACAGGTTGTACAAATTGCTTATGTCTTATAGAAATTATTCAATGTAAGCACATACCAGGATATGAACGTCAAAAAAAGGTTATGAGATGTTGTGACTTAATTAATGATTGTGGGGAAAAATGAATGTGTGTGTCCATATTGTGTCTGCATCCACAACTGCTGCTGCATATGATTCCTGCCTTTCAATAATGTTTAGTGTTGCTGAATCAATAATGCTTCACAAAGGAACTGGCACCGTAAATATTGGGGAAAAAATTCAGCAGGCACATATAAACAGAGGGACCAGAAATACATTCTCAAATGACAACACAATTAAATGTGTTTCTTTTTTTCTATTTCACTCTTGCAAACCCTTTGAATGCTGCTCGCAAATTCACAGGGTAAAAGTAATACCATGTTTGGTTCTGAAAAGATAGATGGTGTGAACTTGTAGTCTATGACATTGGTGTTTTTACCCCTGGGATCTAAATAGATATAAAACGCAGTACATAACTTTCATGAAAAAAATGTAAATAAAATCTTTTCCATTCCAGATTTCCTTCTATTCAGCTGGTGCATTCCCACCAATTTTAGTATAAAACTGTAAAAAAAAATGTCTGCAGATAAACACATTTTGTCGTCTCCACATCATCGCCCATCACTCTAATTTAAATTCAAGTCTGACAAAACTAACGACAAAACTTCTTCTCAAGGAAAGCTTACCAATCCATCACCTTGAATAGGTGGTATAAAAGCCAGTTTTCACCCAAGAGCATTGAAGGTAATTATTTATAACAGCATAGAAAAGAATAGTTGAAAAAAGTGACTTTTCATTTTACCCATACATAAATCTTATGTGTTTACCTGCCAGACTCCTACAATGGCATTTGCTATGAGAATAAGTAGGATCACAAAAGGCTCCACAAAGGCTGTAATGGTTTCTTCACCTTCTTCAAACCAGGCCAGCACCTATACACAAACAGAAAAAAGTAACTAACAAGCAACAAATAACAACATTAAAATGTGAGAAACTAGTATTATCAAGTCCTGACCAGAAATCACTATAGCTGAACCACTGAATAACCAACAGAAATTAATATCCTCTTTTGTAAGACCAGTGCTGTTTACAGAGGATAACATTTTGAAAGGCTTTAAGGACAAATCTCATCTTTTCAGATAGGGAAAAAGATAAATTTTTTTGTTGTTGACTAAGACAGAAGTTTGTAGTCTTTGAAATTGTGTTGCCCAATTGCAGTGAAAACTGACAGTCAAGTAACAGAATAATAGACCGGATTTTCAAAACTTTACAAGTAATTGATAACATTACAATGTGGTTCTCCACTTTACGTCATCCACATGAATAGAGCAAACAGGACGTAGAAAGGTCAAGCTATTTTAACTGTGCATATAGTGTCTTGGGAGAACTAGTTCTCCAGCTTTGTCTCACAAAGAACAGAAATATCACATAGGACTGGAAATGTATTAAGCACATTACTATTAAATGTACATTAATCTACAAATAAATGGAAATAGGATTCAATGTCAAAGCAGGATAAAAATATAGAAGTTAACAGAGAGTTGTGTGCAGAATGATAAAATATCTAAGTTGTTCTGATATCAATAGACAGGTAGTTTTCCCATTTTATTTTTGCAATAAGCGCTTACTACCCAGTTGCTACTTACTACTCAGACAATGGTTTTAATAAGATTTATTTTTAGTAAAAGATAAAAAATAAGCATGTCCTGCCTTTAGCTTTTAAACACACTTTCCTACTACGTGATCAGCAGCAGAACCACACTTAAACATATTTTACACTTTAAATCGATCTTAATAATTCATAGTAAATATTGAGCAGGTTTCTGCCAGTAGGAACTGGGCCAAGTGTGTAGGAAAGTCCCAATAGAAAAATTATGTGCAATGACAGAATTAGAAAACTCCATCTTCTTCTCTAACTTATTTAAGCATAGTCAATTAGATGTCAAATTAATTTTGAGGGTCCATCAAACAAAATGTGTATTTAGCCTGTCAGTTTCTAAACAAACTCAAGTTTAAATTTTATATACATTTAGTCATTAAGCAGCTATTATCCAAAGCGACTTACAAGAGAGGTACAAGGGAAGCATTCTTTGCATGATACAGCCTTAACTTCTATAGTTTCTCTATATAACTTTGTAGTCTAAAGTATTATCATGTTGAAAAATGCAAATCTCTGGATATGCGTTTCTGATTGGGAACATGCTGTGTACTTAGTCAGTGATTTATAATCTTTGTAACCATAGCTGGATATCATCATCATGCTTTGGTCACTGATGATATTCTTAGCCAGTTGGCCAACAGCCTACTCTAGAGTAGAAACAGGACCACAGGGTAGTATACTTTTTACACAAACTACACTCAGGATTGTCAATCACTTGTGAGAAGAACACAACTTCACATTATGTTCAACTCTCATGTTGTATTCGTGATTACATGACGAATAGTGGGCATCAATGTAATGTTGATCCTCATAAAAGTTTATGGCAACTCTGGAGTGAAGTAGCATGTTAGCACCAAGAAATTCAATCGCCAAAGAGACTAGTGGAATTATCAGTTGTCTGTCATGTTTGCACTTTAAGGTAAATGTATATCATGCTGCAAATTTCAACAAGATGCCACACAATCACTTAGCTTGTTAAAGTGACAATAATTTGTTTCCAGATTGACAATGTATCAGCGTTTCGATTAAACTGCGGAAATCTTGATCATTGAAGTGTTAACATTACTTCTTTGAAATAACCTCAAACAGTTGCAGAAGCTAAAAGCAAATGTCTACTGACATATTATACCTCAAAAAAGAAGAATCAGAAGACAGAATTATGAAAACAAAATGTCCATCTGGGCTCTGTCAACAGACAGATTGTGGGCGCCTTTCTTTTTCCATTTTGACCAGCATTATTGCTAAGCTGTGATCTGCACTAAATCAAACAGAAAAGGTCTATATACACTTTGCCTGACTTAGCTGAGAAAATTAACATTATATTACAAAAGCAAAAAAACATCACTATAATGGTGAAAGCCATGATGATTATTTTACTGGAAATTTAAAATAGTAGACTTTTAACCAAAAAAATAGTTAACAAATATACGGCATACTTACAAAAGATATGCAGGCAGCAAGTAAAAGGATCCTCACAAGCAAATCTTCAAATTGTTCCATAACCAGTTCCCAAAGAGATTTACCTGTAAGGGTTTCATTCAAAAATACAACCCAAGTTGTCTATTTATTACGAATCGTAAATAGGAGACTAGAAATCGCATTTATAATATTGTCCACTCACCCTCCTCAGCCGGCAGCTCTGCAGATCATCCCATTCAGCCCGCAGACAAAAAACAGATGGGCAAGCAGTTACTTAAATATCAAGATTAAATACAGGCTGCAATGGTGGTGAAGCAAAAATTACACTAACAAATAGTATAATAGAGGATAATGGTTTAATTGCTGTTTGAGTCACATAAGTGATGCTATCGAATATTTCAACACACTGTTACGTCAACAGCATTCCTCAGGATGTCGCCCGTTACAAACTAGCTGCACCGGGCCATGACGTTAAACGACACCGGGAGCGTATAACGTTACAAGCCAATTGTTTTTAAACGGACTGACGTTTACCGGCTGCTTACCGTTTGGTCCATATCGCTCCTTTTGCTTCTTCACTTGGTCCAAACTCAAACCCGTGCTTTCATTCACGTTAAAAAAGCTGTAAACTTCTTCCACCGTCTTCGTGTGTGCGTTGTCCATGGTGAACTGCCACTTGAGGACACTCTGCTGGTCCCAACCTTAAACTGTCGCGGGTCTCTGTTTCGTTGGTGTCACCCGGTGGTTTAAAACAAAAATACCTGAAATAATAAGACCGTGAGCCCACGGCGTGGAATGCTGCTGGTTAGTCAGCTGTAAACACAGCACAGACCGGTGTGCAGGTGCGAGACAGTGGACGAGTTAGCGGCAGCTGAGCTAAAGAATAGCTAACAGGCTAAAGCTAGCTAACTGTTGGGCTCTGCTTGAATTCGCCGGTTGTGCTCCGCTAGGAACCTTAAAATACTGATTCATATCAGCAACGCATTCTCAACGGGATGCTTTAATTCTGCTGTCTTCTTTTAAAACAGAGAATCCCACAACAAATCTTCCCAAAAAGATGATTTCAACATGTGGCTAGGACGCAGCTCGGCTCCCTTCGCTCGCTCTGCCTATGTATTGCGGAATCACCACGGTCCTCTTCAACACCAATCGCGTTTGTCCGCTACAGATCTCGCGAACGTCGAATGCGGTGTTCAGTGTCCGCATGTGGAAACAGCTGATTGGTTGCAGATACCGGAAATCCTCCTACTATCGCTCTTTCTTTTTTTCCCCAACGGTGGTGGTGTGTATGTACAACGTGTGGAGATAAAACCATATACAATTACCAAATACTGCTAACCTTTTTATTTTACTGTTAACGTTAACTTATAATGTTTCATCGACCCATAGTAATACTGTTCTAATGGACCTATTCCATGCGTACAATTTTAAAATAATGTTGAATTATAGATATACATGACACCAACATACTGTGCAAAATCAGAAAATTAAAAGTAACCTGAAAACATTAATTCGTTTGATTAAAAGAATAATAAAAGACCCCCTGGCTGTGTGAATAGACAGTGTACAATGTTGGCACGACAAATAATAACTGGTTTGCCCATGTTATTGATTAAAACATGATATTCTATTTCAAAAGTTTCTGTTTCTATAAGTGAAATTTTTCTTTATGCACAGTTTCCATGATTTCTACTGTTTACTGATGTGACATAGTGTAATGTTGTAACCTATTTGTTGTTATAAGTGAGAGCTAAATTAATACATTTAGAAAAAGTTTAGATTTCTTCTTGCCAGCTCACACCTTGCAACACTGTGGAAGTGTCTGGTAAAAATTCCACAGTGTGTTAGACTGCCAGAGCAACGTTGCCAGTGATATAAGACAGCTGACTTTATCATTTGCACTCTGCCCTTTTGCTGTTAAATTCGTCCTGAAAGTTTTCTTAATGCTGTAAAGTCAAATTGGACAGTGGCACTCTCAACCTTTTACCAACAATATAACTAGATATGTAGGGGGAAAGACTGTATACGTAGTACAAAAAGTCTCAGGGAGCAAAATTGTCCTTTACCCAGTTAAAATAAGGAGTTGAGATAGCCCCTGTGAAAGACGATTTGCAGGCTACAGTACCTGTTGTTTATCAGAAAGTTATTTTCAGACACTATGACTTTTATGTTTTGCACAGACACAGCCCTGTTCATTGATAAGGAAAGATTAAATCCGTGCAGCTGTAGTAACAGCCAGCCTAATTTAAAAAAAAAAAATATCTGTAACTATTTAGAAACACAACTGTCTTGAGATAAGATTTAAAAAGTGTGGTGAATAAGTGCCAGACTGTCTGACTGAATAAATCAGAATTCCAGAAGAAATTCTGAATTTCGATGACCAAATACTTGATATAACAAAAACATTTATGTATTAAGACATATTTAGGTGGTTTTAATATTATTTAACCTTCATTACCAAGAAAGCTCACTTTGGAAATAACAATTCTGTTTAAAAAAAAAAAAAAACAACAATGCAGAAAATCCTATTTTTCTCCCAAACATGAAAAACAATAAATGTTTGCATAGGTATTAGATTTAAAAAAATTGTGGCTGTGTTTACAGAAGCACACATACTGTCACAAAACATTTGATTGCTGCGAAATACAAACTACTTAAGTTAGCAGTCTTACCATTTCAGCAGGTTCTGTGGGTACTGATGTCAACTAAAAACAGAAGGGCACTCACATCTAATAAGCTAATGATGGAAAAATGGACCCATTTTAAAAGCAAAGTGCTTCAAGCACAATACACATTAACAGTCCAGATTGCTAAAATGGACTTGAGTGGTATGAAGGTGAATGTTATCACTATTAGCAGACGGACTAATTTAGGTCTAGCCTCAAGACATGTTACTGTAAGAATTATGTAGTACTTTCATGCCAAGTTTCAGTTACTATGTGACACTGTAAATACAAGTTATGGTGTTTAAGATTGGCTAGTGTACAATGAATTGAAAAACATAACATTCAACCCTTAACCAGAGAAATTATGGCTACAGCATATAATACTATTCCCTTTTTGTATTTGGAAGATGTAAAAACAGCTTAGGTAACTCATCCAGCAGCATGACTTCTTTGAAAGCATCACTGGTGACAATGAGGATGGCCTTTACTTTTTTTTTTTGGTTTATTAAATGTGGCAGTGGTTTAGGAAGTTGCAGTCCAGAGTGCCTGGTTTCTTGTTAGGACAGACTGCAGCCTGCTTATACAATTTAGGAGTATAAGAGAACTTTGCAAAAAAGGTTAACATGCTTGTATAACCTTTTAAATTGTGTGTCTTAAGGCCAGATTGTTCTTTTTGGAGACTGGAGAATTGTTCTTTGAAGTCAAATTTGTAGTGTACAGTCCTCTCTTTCAGACAACACACATATGGTTTTCTAATCCTCAACATATATATTCCTTAATATATACATTGTTATTTACAAGAAAGGAAGAAAAAATGATTTGGCTTATTTTAAGATTGGTCAAGTGAAAATGATTTTCTCTACACTCCATAATTTCATATAGCTTTAAAATGGTGGGGTTTAACAAAATCAGGCAATAAATGATAATTTGCCCCATAGAATTTTGAGCTGTCTTATCTAAATAAAATCAACTTTATCAACTGCATTACTAGTCTGGAGGAATTATTGTTTATTGCATGTATTAAAAACCACTAGCATTAAATAAGATTAGCATTTGTTGGAAAAGTGGGCACATGCCTTGTGTGATATTAGTTAGTGGCAGATGGGGCCCAGGTTTCCCATAGAGTGCCTATGTTTGGCATTGTTGTCAGCAGAAAACTAGTTCATCACCTTATAAGGTGCTATGAAAAAGTGTAAGTGTACATCTAAGGCTATCCCAGGATGAGGATGTTAAAGGTTTGGGCTGGCAGTAAGTATCCCTCCTTGTTGTGGTGTCCTTGAGAAACATAAACACATCACTGCACTAGAAGCTCTGGACCTCTGTGCCACCATAAACTGATTAAAGCGTTTACCCTCACAAATGACAGTTGAATGACTCAGAGCATATTGCAATGAGTGCAAGAAAATGAATATAGTGAGGCTTTATATGGTCAACAAATGATTGGTTATACTGTGCAGTGTGTGTGCAAATACTGATATGTTGTACAAACAAATATTTATTTCGTAGCCACAGTGCACATTAATAAACAGCAAGTATAAATATGCTGGATTGTAGCCAAAATGCTGCCAGAAAACAAGACAATAAAACACAAAAAGCAAAAACACAAAACACATAGACAATATCAATAAAACATTAAAAGTGGTCACAAATTTGGTTTATTTGGTTTGTACCCAGTGTAAAAAAATTGTTTGGTCCGTGCGTCTGCCAAAAATCTCATTGCTGACGCCTTTTTCATAAGGAAATTTACATGAACGTACAACGAAAGTCAAGATTAAAAAGATTTTTCAAAAATAAGACCTGGTTCTATTTGCATCTGGATGACACCTCTGTTTATGTGGACGATTTTGCTGCGCCCAAGTGTTCAAAGAAAATTACTACATGTAGATTTTACTATAAATGTTCGTGAATGAGGCTACTTCTTCATTATTTTTGTAAACTTTATACGCAGAAATAAGTTTCATAAAAATAGTTATCTGAAAATCTTGAGATTTTGAAATTCCATCAGTTCTCTACCAAATCTTCAAACACGAACAAAAGCAACTGAAATATCACTTAGATGAAAAGATTTTATAAAAACCAAATCAAACAAAACTTTGAAGTGCTTGTACTTGTGGAATTATTTCCCATGTAATCAAATAAATAAATAAGAAAATAATATAGACAACACAGAGATCAAAAACGGTCATTAGATTTTAGCATTTCATCCCAGTGCGGAAGAATAGAAGTGAGTCTCCACATATTTAAGGTGAAATGGTGCTGGTGCGGCAGAACAAAAGTGAGAACAAGGCGAGTCTCGCGATATTTACGTCATAGGGTGAAAGTTGATATTAACCGTGTAGGTACATGTAGTTGCAAATATACAACTGTTGATGTCCGCTTTTGTCTAAATATTTATAAAAACTCTCAATACATTTTGTTTTTAACGGCTTAGTTTACGTGTTTAACAGGCTAAACATTTTGGATTCCTCAAAGTTTTTTAAACATTCAGAATAAATAGTGCCGCTCCGTGTTAGCTTTCTTAGTTTAGCCGAAACACCCGCTCGGATTTTTAGCTACAGTATCTTCTCATGAAACCAAACGCCACATGATTAAAGTCCGACTACCTTTAAGTGCCTTGTTTAACCACAGACAGACATTAGGAAGAAACGGTAAGACAAATTAATTCCAACAATTTGAAATAGTGTGAATGTGTCTGGTAGTCGTTTTGTGTTTTTTTATTTTCTCGTTTTGTTGCACAAATTTATTTGCACCTTAATTTAAGCTCACAGGTCATAACTACTTACGTCCATATTACAGCGAAGTATGAGTTTGTGAAGACATAATTATCATACAATATACTGGACTATCTTCACAGGTGGCTTTTGTCATATTTTCTTTATGATGAGTGAAGTGTCTAAAGATGAGCAGATGGCCAAGCTGCTGAAAAGACCCAATGACGACTTGGCAGAGAAAGTGCAGACCACAAAAAGAATAAAAGTGGATGGGGAACAATCTGAAGATGAAAAGAAATATCCCAAAAGGAAAGTGGTCCTCCTTATGGCATACTCTGGAAAGGGATATTATGGCATGCAGGTACAAATATTAGCTGATATGTCTCAGTTCTAAGCACTATATATACTTGCTGTATGTCCACCTAAATTTAAATGTTGCCTGTATTTCAGAGAAACACTGGTACCTCTCAGTTTCGGACCATTGAAGATGATTTGGTCACTGCCCTTATTAAATCTGGTTGCATTCCTGAAAACCATGGTGAAGAAATGAAGAAGATGTCTTTCCAAAGATGTGCCAGAACAGATAAGGTATGGGTTTGGACAGTCAGTACTTCAGTGCTAGGTCTCCATTTTTGGAAGAAAATATCCACCGCAGTAAATAAATGCTATTCTCTAGTATTGAATTTCAGTTGATTTAGTTTATTTCTTTGAATTGTTAGGGTGTGTCTGCGGCAGGCCAAGTGGTATCATTAAAGTTGCGCTTGATTGAAGACATCGTGGAAAAAATCAATGAGAATCTGCCGCCACAGATCAGAGTCCTTGGTGAGAGATTGGTTCCAGATAACTTTTAGTATTTGCTGCCTTTTGGTTTGAAACACAATAAGTCTTAGCTGTTGGAATGATGAGTTCTAAAAGATGGAATCCCGTTCTGTTTTAGAGATTGGAGCTGAGAGGATGGCTGTTAGAATTCAGTAATTAATTTTACTTTTGTTCCCATAGGAATCAAAAGGGTGACCCAGGGTTTCAATTCCAAAAACAACTGTGATGGTCGTACATACTCCTATATGCTTCCAACAGTGGCATTTTCTCCGAAAGACTATGATATAGGGAACATAGCAGCGTTTCGCCTGGAACCAAAGACACTTCAGAGGCTGAATAGTCTGTTTGCTCTTTACAAAGGTACTCACAACTTTCACAACTTCACCTCTCAGAAGGCTCCGAGTGATCCCAGTGCCCGCCGCTACATCACAGAAATGTCCTGTGGAGAGCCATTTATCCACAACAATACAGAGTTTGCGGTGATTACAGTGCGAGGCCAAAGCTTTATGCTGCACCAAATCCGCAAGATGATCGGTCTGGTGATTGCAGTGATAAAGGGGTATGCGACAGAGGAGGTGATGGAGCGGAGTTGGGGACAGGAGAAGGTCGATATTCCCAAAGCTCCAGGTCTGGGACTGGTCCTGGAAAGGGTTCACTTTGACCGGTACAACAAACGCTTCGGAGGGGACGGATTGCATGAGCGTTTGGAGTGGGATCGAGAGGAGGAGGTGATTAAGGCTTTCAAGGAAGCTTATATCTACCCTACTATTGTTGAAACAGAGTGTCAGGAGGGCTCCATGGTCAGTTGGATGTCCACACTGCCTATCCATGACTTTGAAGGCACAGCCGCTGAAACACGAGAGAATAAGGACCAGAATAAGGTACCTTGCAGTGCACTACAAAGCAGCATGATTTACTGGAAACACTGATGTTTCACACTAAAAATAAGTTTTGTGGCATGTTATTTGTTTCTTTCCTTGTTCTGCAGGTCAGTGCAGATGCAGGAAATGATTCGGACTAGGTCATCTTGGCCGCTGGAAGAAGAGACGTGTTCTTACCAAAACATTCTTTCTCTTTTGTTGGGAACTGGATTTCTTTTAGATGTAAAAGCATATCTTCCAAACTGATGTTTTTTTTTATGGACTGATTCAGTTTCTGTTACAGAAATATTATTAAACATAAAGAACGTTATAAAGTCATCTCTGTTCTTTGTTATTATTTCTTAATAATTTAATCCTTAAACAAAGGTTTTTGATACATTTTTTTAATGTGGGTATTGTGTAAAATCATGATTAGGGGGAAAAAAAGCTATTTTTAAGCTTATCTACCTTATGAAAAAGTATGATACCTAGCAGTAATATAATCCAAAACCTGTTTTAAAGTTTGTTTTCAGGCATTTTGTCCAAAACAACTCAATTAAAAAACAATGTTATTTGTAACTTTAAATAATTAATTACTGCAAAATTAGTTAATAAATTAAAACTTTAAATTCAGGGTTGAGCTTTTACATCGGGGAATTAATAAAGTGTATAATTTTTTAAAACTTTAAATTCAGGGTTGAGCTTTTACATCGGGGAATTAATAAAGTGTATAATTTTTAATACACAATGTTTTATCCATGGATGGGCATCTGAATGGACCCAGCAGGCATTGGATCAATCCCGACTGTATATTGATAGGTAATCCTAATTGTCCTCTCTACATGTTGCTAAAAATTACCTCCAAATGACATAACTGACAGGAACCTTCAGTTCAAATTATGTAATCTTGTCGCTAATACTATGGCCTTTGTAGTCATAGTCAACCCCCTGAAGACATCATCTGAACTCCTACTGATGACCTCCAAGCGATGTCATCTGGAGGACTTTTTTAGCCCGAAGCTGCCAAATATTTTGATATAGGGGAGGCAGAGGGAGGTTTCAAAGCATTAATACACATTTACACCCTCAACTAAAGCCAGAGAAAGGAAGTGAAAAATTGGTGAGGGCGCCCTTTAAGAATCAGAAGACCTCCAGTCACTAGAGGGCGACACAACACGAGTGGTTTTGGGCTAGTGTCACATTCAGGTGCCTCAAGTCGTACAGTAAATTAGAACTCTAACAATTTCAGATTTTTATGTATTTTAATTTAATTAATCTTGCACAAAGGCGAGATATAAACATATATGATTAATGCGATTTAACCAATGAAAGTGCTAATTTCGTACAATTTCGAGGGATGTCTATATGTAGTCAAACTTTCATCACATCTGTAATGTTCGTTTTTTTCTTGATATTTTCTTGAACGTGTCATTCGGTTATCATGGCGCTGGCCAGAAAACGCAACGTGAGTTCGGCTAAAAGAACAGAACAAAGTGTTAAAACGGCTAAAATTGATCTCAACAGCAAAGTGGAGACTATACTTCAGAGCAAAAAACATGCTAACGATGTTTTTGACCTCTTCGAGTTCCTTCAGGTAAAAACACCCCCCTACACTCATATGTTCGAGCATAACGTGGAAAGGAATACTGCTCAGCTAACTTTATACGAGGTCAGCTCTTAATGTTACCACTGGGTTCTTACTTTGAAATTTCTAAACCAGTACTCTTCTTGTTTCAGTCAGAAAAAGAGAAGGATGTTATCAGTGCTGTCGCTGCGTGCAGTAAGTTGTTCTGCAGCCTGTTGGAGAGGAAAGAGCTGTACATGGGGAAGCTGCCCGCAGAGGAGGAGGCTTTAAGTGGTCAGTACAAGTTACTATACTACACTATGAGCTGTTACTAATAATCCAATGTAATCCACCTGAAACTGAGATCCACATTTCCTGTCTGGTCCAGGAGGGCACAGTGCTGCAGAGAAGTACCGCATCTACATGAGACACCGTTACCACAATTGCGTGGAGATGCTGCTTGAACACCTGAGCCATGACGTTCACAGTGTCAAGGTGAGTTACCTAATTGTAACTTCTTCACCTTTTGTCGCACATTCGCCAGACTAGTTGCATGAGAGAAGTGATGTACAAGTGATACTACAGTGCCTATGAAAATGAGCTTTCAATGTTTATATATGTATTGATTACAGTTGATTTAATGTGGTCTTTTTGGCACAAAATTACCAAACAAGATGTTTTAATGACAATAAGCATATTCTATTGGATCAAAAACAAAAATATATTTTTATGATAACATATAATTATAACATTTTTATATGTGTTTAGTTATTTAGGGAAAATTGTATGCTCTTTTTTTCATAGAAGGGTACACGCAATTTATATATGTGAATTACTAGCGTTTTTTTTTTCTGCTTTTTGTGCAAAAATTAATACAGTACACATAAGTACCTAACCTTTGTCCAGTATGAGGTGATGCATGTGTATATATTTCCTTTAGACCTTCCCGTCAAAATTCTAATTGCCGTCTGTTACCTGACAACAGTGAAAAGGGAGCAATGTAAATGGGATCAAGTAGCCCCCTATGCAGATTGTTTACAGCCACAATTTGGAAGCGTATACAGACAATGTATGTAGAGCCAGATCTACATTCAGTTATTATCTTTTTAATCTTTGCGAACCCGCAAGCTGTGAGGCGGAAGCGCTAACTACTTAACCACTGTGCTGCCCTCTCTCTAGTATCATATTAACTAAACTGTGATGTATAAGGTGTAATTAACTAATAAATAGTGGTGGGTGTCCTGACTAGAAAAGTGGTTTCTCTGTTTTTCATAAATAACTGTCAAACACAGGAGAGTGCCTTGTGCTGCCTGATGAAGTTCGCTGCAGGTGAAGGACAGTATCCTCTCGAGGATTTGGACTGGAGTGAACACTATAGCTTCCCTAGGGAACTCATACAGGTAGGGTTTCATATCAAGCAACCTGATTTCTCCATGCTACTCGCCAAGTTTTTGGAAATATTAAGTTAATAGTCATCAATTGCACATTCACCTTCTGACATCTTAGTTTTTATACCATGATCAGGCACTGGTGGACAAACTGCTGTCCAAAACTACAGACAACTCCCTGCTCATCTCCAGGTTTCAGGAATTCCTTGAGATGGAGGATGTACGCTATTATGTTATGAGCTCTATCCGTGAGAATGTGGGCCGAGTCATGGACAAAAACAAAGGGGTAAGGGGACATCACCTAATGCGTTTGTTTCCATCATCCCATTTAAAATACTTTGTTTCCAGACATCACTTTTTGTGCTGTAAACATGTCGTGTTCCTTTCAGGAAGTGTTGCCCATATACCAGAACAATGTGTTCACCCTCTTGTCTAATATTAATATGCCAAGCAAGGAGTCGGAGCTCACCAACTATATGGTCAAACAAGAAGGTGAGACCTGCTTTTTTGGAAATTATCACAACTAGTTTCCTCAGGATGATGAATACCTGTGTTATACGATAGTTCTGTTGAAGGAGTTTGATTTCATTTTCAGCGAAGCATGAGGACTGGAAAGCTGCTAAACTAAATGTGAGTAAAATATTTTTACTTCAGATTTCTGCTTGCAAAATATTTCCAGAATAAGATTTTAAATGTTCTACATCACTACAGGAACACAAGCGTGTCTTTGAGAGGATGTGGCTTGGCTTTCTCAAGTATAAGGTATTATAAAAAAAATATTTTTTTAAATAAATGCAAGTAATTTTAAAGCAGTATACATTTTTTCTTGTTTTGTAAGTAATGATTATATTTTACTGATTATTTTTTCGTGTCTCTCTTTTAGTTGCCAAACAACATGTATAAAAAGGTGTTGGTGATCCTCCATGACTCTATTCTGCCCCACATGAGTAAACCCACACTGATGATTGACTTCTTGACTGCTGCCTATGAAGTTGGTATGTTACGCATGTGGCTGCAACAACTCCATGTGAACTCAGAATGACTACTTTAAATAACCTGAATGGCATATTACTTTTGGTCTTTAATATAATGTTTCTAAATGGTGATATCATGATAGGGAATTTTATGTTTTTTTTTGAACAGGTGGTGCAATCAGTCTGCTAGCCCTTAATGGACTTTTTGTCCTCATACATCAACACAACCTGTAAGTATTATATGAAAAACATATACATTTGGTGTTTTTAAATAGTCTGTACCAAAATAAATCTCTAAGGGAAGATTTTAGACTGAAAGATACTTTAATAATGCTAATAATGCTATATGTATGTGTTTTGCAGAGATTATCCAGATTTCTACAAGAAGTTGTACAATCTTCTTGAGCCTTCAATTTTTCATGTGAAGTACAGGGCACGCTTTTTTCACCTAGCTAACCTCTTTCTCAGTTCCAGGTAAGATCATTCATACTTCAGTTTTATTGAATTTTTTATCTATCTATCTGTTAACCCACTTAAAGTTGTCTGCACCTGTCCTCTTGTAGGCAGGTATAGCTACTACCTCTTTTATTTGTCCTGTAGTCCTTAGCTTAACACACCAACATCTGAACCTCTCAGTTAACCACACCTTTTGATTACTGGCCACTTCGAACTAAATATAGGTCAAGTGAAATTATATTTGTTCTACTTTTTAGCACTGTGACCACAAAAATATTAAAAGCATCCATGTTAGTAATTTGTATGGCTGCCTGTTTGTGCTTTCCTCTAGTCACTTGCCAGTGTACCTGGTGGCTGCGTTTGCTAAACGCTTGGCTCGCTTGGCTCTGACAGCCCCGCCTACCGCACTCCTCATAGTGCTGCCCTTCATCTATAACCTGATCCGTCGCCACCCGTCCTGTAGAGTCCTTATTCACAAGCCTGGCACCGAGGACGGTGAGTGTCACTCTTTCAATCAATAATTGAAATTTCTCAAGATTTGTAAATGAGTAATTTATAATGATCCAAAGTGTAATAATTTGTATAGTTTTTACTGGAATGTACATTCTCCTCTACAATGAAAGGAAGGATTTTACAACATATGTTTCTGTTCATAACAACAGAGCCTTTGGCAGACCCATATGTAATGGACGAAGAGGATCCTGCTCAGTGCCATGCCCTAGAGAGCAGTTTGTGGGAGATTAAGGTGTGTATATGATGGCTTTGTGTCGTGGCAAAATTCGACAATTACTGGTAACAGACACCTCAAGTGTAATCACTAAATAGGCTTCCACATCCAGGGTGTCTTTAGGGTTTTATTTTGTTGCAAGAGAGAAGTGCATAAACAGACTCTCAAGTCTCCGTCCATGCAGTTCTAAAGTCTTAACATGTCAAATATGATTTTATATCCTCCTGTTGCTGGGCAGAATAAGCTTTACCCTCCTCCCCAATGCCAAGTGTCACAACATCGCAATAAAACATCCCACACAAGCATAATGAGCACATTTCATGAGTTAAACTAAATCATAAGCATTAAAAGTATACATGCTTGATTTTCCGTCACACTTTGGTTACACAAATAAATCATCTGTAACACTGGCTACAACTGACTCGTTAGCCAAGCTTTGTCCCATGTCGATTGATGAAATAAAGGAACAAAGAATATTACAGTTTTTCTGGAAGTATATTTCAAAATAAACTTTACCATCTGCAGACGCTGCAGAAGCATTACCATCCAGATGTGGCTAAAGCTGCGATGTTGATCAACACACCCCTGTTAGAACAAGAGGATGACATCAGTGAGGTGCTGGAGATAACAACATATGAGGTGACTTTGAAGGTTTAGTGGCTTCTTCATCTATTTTAATTTTAGGTTTCATAGTTAACAGTGTTTTCTACCAGGGCATGCAGGATACGTGGAAGTTGAGTGATTAATGACACATGTTCTTTTCCCCAGCTGATGGAAAGAGACCTGAAGCAGACACAGACCAAGAACATCCCACTGGAGTTTGAAACTGCCACACAGCTGCTAAATAAAGACAGAGATGTGTTAGGACAAAACTTCTGTCTGGATTAAACTAAGTAGTGATCTGCATTTAATGTATGGTCTATATTTGTTGGAACAGTTCAGCTGTTAAAGTGGATATAAGATTGGACCTGACAGAAAGTATGGACAGACTTATCTTTAGAAAATTATGGCAGCAAGAACAAGAAAAAATCATTTGTTCTGGAATTGTGTTAATATGTTTTTCTCTATGATTTCCTTGATGTGACTGTTATACACCAATAAAAACTTTTTCCTAAGCCCTTTTTTTAATCTTCACGTCCTGCTACACATGAATAGGATTTAATTTAATGTATATTAAATGTAGAAGCATCATTTTAATCTTGTGTTTTACTCCTAGTGCTGCCAAAATGGTCAGAAACACAAAGGCTTATTATCCTGTCATATGTAGTGCTGAGTTCAATACTTACAGCAGTAGCAGCATTTTTGTGGAGTTGTTTAGCCCTGAAGTAGACACAAAATAGTTTAATTAAAAGTTGTCAGACTTCAACATCCAATCCGCAGACAAAGGCACTTGCTACTTCCTGTAGAGGTTGTTCCTGCTGTGTTTGGCTGGAGCCAGCTTCTCTTGGAACTTTCTGGCACAATTGAAACATACCTGTTGGACTCTGAGCTGAATTGAACACTGGCATGGTTGAAACGTTAATATGTATGTTTTTATTATTTACAAAACTTGCAGTTTATGTACAATAGGTTATAATGAGGGCCAGCTCTCTCATTTCTCCATCCCAGGTGAGAGGTTATCACTGCTCTGTTCTGTCTCTGGTTTGTACTTCCTTTTGTTGTAAAGTGTGACATATGGCCACACAGCACGCAGCCTCGGTACAAGAACGCTGTGAGAGAAAAATCTGAATCAGAACTGACTTCTGTTAGAAAAGAGCAAGTCATGTCAGTGAGAAGCTGTCCAGCAAGACTCAGCCAGACACGCTGCACGGAGAAAAAACACATTTAATGCCACGGGAGCCACAGAGTGTACAGTAACTGTGCTGCTTTAAGGCTTTGCGTTTTAGTGCTTTAATGTATTTTTGTAGGTTTTGTTGATTTGTTGTTACTGGGGATTACCAGAGGGTCACAAGGTCTAATAACTTGTCAATACCTGCAAGGTGAGAAGACAGCAAAACAGTGTGGAGGGACATTGTGAAGAGGACAAGAGGAAGTGAAGAACATCATTCATCTGGGTGATACTTGATTACCTTGACTTGTATTCTAATACTTTTAACAATATATTTTACCTACTGAAGAGTATACATGTTCAGAACTTTGTTTAAGTTTATCAGGTGTTACAGTCGGTTCTTAGATTAAAATTGTCATCGTTTATAAATGCTAGTTTTCTGTAGTTACTAAAACCCTACCAGTACAATCAACATACATGCATATGATAACATAAAACCAGTACAAAGCTTGGTGCATGACCCCGAGTAATTGACTGCTTTTGTAAAGTAAAAATATTGTAGAAAGAAATGAATTATCCCATTACTTACCTCTAAATTCATTTGTCTATGTAGTGTAATTGTGCTTAAATGTCACTAGTGCATCAGTGGTCTTCCCAGAATCAAGAGGAATTAACTACCTGGGGTCACAGTCTATTAACGTCTCCTTCTTTAAAGACAGATCACGTACTTTAAAATAAAGCAGGGTTATCAATTAGTTAAAGTTTTGTTGATCACTAGATTAATTAATAGTAACATAGCAAATAAGAAAACCCCTTTCAAGCCCCGATCATGACGTAGGCACAGTTCTCTTCTCTCAGCTGATAAATCTGCATGAGATGCGTTGGCAGCACAGCAGGCTCACAGAGGTCTTGGCAGGATTGGACATTTCTGTGTAAATCTACAGGACTCCTGAGCTTTGTGTTTGTTCATTCTGTCCTGATCCTCCAGCATCCTGTGGGGAAAAAGAAGATATTCAAGGTGAGTCAGCACGGAGAGGCTGTGTGTTTGGCAGAGTCTCTTAAGAGCGACAAGATAGAACAAGGAAAAAGCAAATATGAAAACTTGTATTTCTACTTTGTCCATTAATTATTGACACTTTGTTACTGGGTGTCCAAAAACCATGTTTTAAGTGTCATTAAAAAAAATAGTTTGAAGAAAATAGTTTAAGAAAAAAAGGACTGTTTTGTTTGTGTGTTAAAAAGCATCCATTAATCTAAAAGACAAAATCAGAAGCATTAATCAGCTGTTTGAGTTTTTATTGATATGAACCAGTAGATAATTTCAGTCTACTAAGGTACAAGTAGCTTCCATGTGACGGTGTGGTGTACAGCAGTTACAGTGAACACATCATTCCTGCTTGTAGTAAGTGCATTTTTGCACAAAGGTACAAAGCTTCAGGTCAACAGGTCAAAGATAAATGGGGATTTAGCACCAACTGATAAAAGCTGATGCTTTTTCTCTCCAGGCTCCTCCCATTGCTGTGATACATAATCCTCTCTTATGTAATTGAGTGGAGCTTTCTCTCTTCCTAAACGCTCATACAGACGGGCTACACCATGTGTGTACATGACAAACACTCCAGTTAGCGCTTGTAAACACATGTATAGATGAACTGGGGTAATGGTGCTCAACTGGAATAATTTAAACTGGATTTTTACATATGTGGCTGAACTTGCTGTCAGGGATTTATTAGGAAACAAGAAGATAGATGATAATTGAATTTTACAGTAAGTGCCAAATAGCTCTCTGTCAGACTCATTAGTGCTGACATAAGTCAGTTTACAATTTCATTTTGTTTTTCTCTGATTGCAACAATTATTACTGTATGTGTTTGCTGTTGGTGAAGTGGCACCCTGTCTATATTAAAATAGATTTGTTTCAGGTCAGTCTTGGCATGGAGGACAGTATTGATATTTAAATTAATATCATACATACTTTTTGGAAGATGTGTTCCAAAAAGTATTATCATAGTTCACCATTTGTCATCATAGTAACTGACTTGTAGTATGTATACATGTAAATTATAGGGATTTGTAATTTAAAGTACTTGACTTATTTGAGTAAATCTTCAACTTGTTAGTGAAAAATAAAACTCATAAAACCTCCCAATCTTTGGCTATTGGCAGCTATTAGCTAGAGCATGTACTGAAATAATAAATATAGGAACAGCTACATTCAGCAATCAAATGCATTTTATTCTTCAACAGTGCAAAGATCAAGTTTTGCAAAATGAAAGTAAAAATCTTATTAAAAAAAAGTCTAAATTAGCAAAGTAAATTGATGTGGATACCTATCACAATTCCCACGTACTTTGAATATTCAGTGTGCATTTATTATGTACACATTCAGTTGTGTGTTTGGTTTGGTTTCTCTGTGTACTGTGTATGTGTTTGATATGGAGGTGTGAGAAGAGTGTGAGTTGCAGCGGGTGTCTGTGTTTGTGTATAATCAGGGGTTGTGTGGGTTTTGAAGGTGATAATGCGGGATCACACGTCGAGCGCTAATGTGGAGGAGCTGCTGAGGCAGTCTCAGATGGAGTTACAGTGGATCCAGAGACAGCTGGCCATGATCACCGCCAGAAACATACATCATCACCAACTGCACACCAAGGCCAAGGTACTGTGCTACCACACACTGGAAGCCTACTACTATTATTACTGATCCTGCAGATAAAATTACATTTACTGAGGGGTACTTGTTTTTACCTTTTTTAAAAAGAAATTAGTCCTAATCTGACAGATGTTCATTACATATCTGTGTGATGTAACACCAGACAACTCATGATGTAGTAGGAGTCTTTCTTCTCTGATTCGTTCTTTAGATCACCAAAACATTACTGCTGCAAATTGGGAGGTGTTTCTTTTTATTTCAAAATTAAAACTGTTGCTACTTAGGATTCTAGGATTCTAAACGATCGCATGTTTTGCCAAATCACTGATGAGATTTAAATTAAATGCATTTTAATACACCATCTCTAACAGACTTCTTGGGCTATTTATTTAACTGTGGTTGTAATTTTGTAGTTCAATTAAAAAAAAAAAGCATCTTATGTAACAAAATTATCATGTTGTTACAACATGCCTGTGTGTTGAATGGTGTGTAATCTGACTCCAGATGTGCAGATGGTAAAGATTTCTGTGTCTGACAACAAAACAGTTTTTTTTCTACACCTGTCGGCTGTTGGTATTACATTGCCTGATTAGGATCAGTTTCCCACTCAGAACTTATTTATGCTTCTTTAGAAGAGGAACAATACAGAACAACTGATTTTAAATGCGTGGCCTGTCCTTTGTTGTTGATTTTATTTTTGTCATTTGAGTGTTGCGAGTGTTGTTTCTCAGAAGAAATCTAGGAAGTACTAAGCATGATAGATCACGTTGTTCCAACTCCTTCTCCTTATACATAACAAAAGACAAATATCAATATCAAAGACAGATGCATACAGGTGTAAGTCAGTCCCAATCCTTATTTTATCTATAGATGTGACTTCAGACCATTCTTAGGCAATAACAGATCATCTTTGTAGATTTCCAGTGGACCTTGAAGCAATAAAAGCTTAGAGTTAATAAAGGGTTTCAAAGCAACTTCCTGTAACCCCTTATAAATAAATCGAAAAACAAACAGTAACATGCTACTTGACATAAATGAGTCAGTATAATTCATTTTCCCATTCCTTGGCTTGTTAATCTTAAGGGACAGAAAGGCACAACTAACAGCTCTTCATTGTTTAAAAACTCAGGCCATCAAGTAAATTATAAATCATTTATCTATATGTTTTTGCATCAAATTGCCATTGAACAGTCCAGTAAAATGGAAATTATAAATTTTGTTAGCTTGTCGCTAAGTGTTCAACCCATGACACTGTGCCTGGTGTCCTGCCATTATTTTTATTCCATTCCTTGACTTTTACAAATATGACCAGAAGAGGACAGCATTTCTGAAAACATGGTTTAGTGAAGTCCACTAAGATGTGAAATAGACCAGGCCATGATGTGGTCAAAAGATAGCAGCTTTTTTTTTTGTCCTTTCAGCTTATCATGTGAGTTCAGTGTCGCCACAGCGGATCATTGTCTGCATGTTGATTTGGCACAGTTTTTACACTGGATGCCCTTCCTTACGCAACCCTCCCCAATTTCTACTGGGCTTGGACCGGCACTGCACAGCTTGGGAAGGGAACGGGCTGTTAGGTGTTCAGTGTCTTGCCCCACACTTCGACGTATAGTTGGGACTGGGGATCAAACCACTGACCCTGTGGTCGGTGGACGACTGCCTTACCAACTGAGCTACAGCCGCCCTTAGATAACAGCTTCTTTAAGTAGTTAAATTACAGTTACAACTTCAGCTATTTACATATTTGAAAGAACCATTTCATACTTTTCTCAACTCCAGTTTCCTTGTGTCCCTGAACCCTGGACTCACATGGCTTGAGGGTTCACGCCTGAAAAACAATACACTGGGCTGCATCCACAGTAAAGATGGGAACCAACAGTGAGCAAGTGTTGCTAGGTAACAGAGTGGAACAGTGTGTCTGTCCTCAACTCTGTCTCGTGCCTCCGCCCTAGTGTTAAACAGATAACAGCTATCGACAGAGCACGTTGAGGGCCTGCTGCTGATGTAACCTCACTAAAACTACCACAATGATTAAATATGAGACCTCTGCTCAGGGATTTAGAAAGGTGAAGAGAGCAAAGGGATACTTGTATGTGAAGTCTATCCAGGAACATGACATCATAGATTAGATTTGATGCTAGAGGAAAGTTATAATACAAGTTGTCATATCACGGTGAAGCAAATGTCAGCAAAACAGAAACCCCCTATTTGGTATGTTAAAAAGACGTGAAGGACATAAGAATGCTGATTCAGATGTACACTGCCTATTTGAATGAAAGCTGCCATGCATCTTTTTCTACATGGGCGTCGTGTTTATTTAGTAGAACGAGGCATGCACATATCTGTGTGTGAGACAGACAGACGGAGAAAAGAAGGGAGGGCAGAGAAGACATTCAAAGTATGAAACAAGGCGTTAAAATGTTGAGGAATGGGAAGTGTGAAAGTGTGTGTAAGACTGCCACGAAGCCACTGTAGCAGTTTTGTTGTCACTGTTAGAGCCAGACCTCTAGCTGGCTGCAGTTGCTTACATCCCAGCTATTATACAGTACCTGCAGATTGGAAACTCCTCAATGCTCCTGCACATACAGACACTCACACACGTGGATGTACCACCTCTGCTCAATAGCTCCTTGTGATGTGACGTATCATCACAAACGTGTTTGCATACTAGCATTGCTGTCTCATCCTCTTTTCCAGATGTTAGGTTTTTTGGATTCAAAACACACAGTATTACTCTACATCATATTGCAGGTGCTGCAATTTTAAATGGCAATTTTTCTGAAACCAAACATTATCTATTCTTACTGGAGAAGTGACTAAGTGATTAATTCTCTTCTGAGTAGTTGATGTAAAGATGTAAAGCAGCCATCCTGAATCCCCCTCTGTTAAACACATATAACAACGTTTAACACCGCACAGGAGTTGCTTTATACTAATTAAATGGCTGTTTCTCTTTTGCCGATAACATCCACTGCTGGCAGCAGGGATCACTGATGCAAGTATTTCACTCACACACCAGATGGCATTATGTCTATTAAAATCACTGGTGGCCTGGTGGCTCAGTCAGCTCAGCACATGCCACTTAACCACACTGCCCTTGGTTCAAATCCTGCCACTTCACATTGCTTTCGTAATCCATTCTATCTGGTGTCCCTTCACCTCAAGTCATCCAGTAAAACAGAAATGCCAAATTTTAAGAACAAATAAAGATACTTCACAGTAAACCACTCGATGAATACACACATTTCTGTCTGTCGTGGGGAATAACATCAGCAGCTATTAATTACTTTCAGTGTCTTTCTATGCATGCCACAAAGTAGTACAAAGCCCCTATTAAATAATTATATGCTGTAACATGTTTTAGTTGTAAAAGCTAACCATATTATCTGTATTGCTTAATAAATGGTTACCAAAGCTTCCTATTGTTTGCCAGTTTTTAATATTTTATTCGTGCTAGTGGGAAATTTTTCTACAGCTGAAGCTGCTTTTAAAGGAATACTGTACATAATTTTGCATAGAAAATTTGCTGTATTTTTTTAATTAAAGTGTTAAACTCAACTAAATTCAAGTACAATTTTAATTTTTGTGGTCCCTCTTATTAGTAGAACGTGAATATCAGTTTTTAAAGTGGCTGGTTTTAGGTAATCCAAAATCTATCAAAATCCATTTTGATAAGTCTGAAATGTTCATGGTTGTTTGCAGTGGTGATCACCTTACTCGTGAAGAGAAAAGCACATACAACACATAAATAATCCATCACATAACCAGCATCACCAGCATCATGCCCAAGTCTGGATGTATTTGTGAGATTATATTTGTTGAACTTTGTATTTTACTTGGAACTGGTCACTACTTGTGGTGCGGTCTCATTGTTACTCATCCACACTAAAGTAAAGTAAATATTTCAGAAAATTTGTTTGGGATTAGATGCATGGCCCAGAATGTTTCTGTTTTTCTTTCCCTTTCTCCCCTCCTGGCTCACATTCAGCAGAAGACAATGTCAGTATTTACTGTAGGCCCAGAGTACACGAGTGCGTCATGATTACAGACTCTGACGCAGCTCCTGTCGCAGCAGCTTTGGCAAGTCCCCCGGTACAAGGATGAAGTCTTAAGTGCACGGCACAATTGGACCCTGCCTGACAAGAGTCTGATTGTAGTCATCGCCAGATTGGTGTCATTACTCATCCTGACTGGCGAGACTGTGGGAGGAGCCTGCCAGCAGATCAAGATGACGATGAGATGGATGACTTTTAAACTTGTCCAGAGTTGTCAATTTTTTCCCAAAATGAATCTCCTGAAATGCTTCTAATTGCTTTCACTGTGACAGATTTTTTTTTTAGTCTAACTACTCAACCCGCCTAACCATTTTTTCCAAAGTGTATCTCCTGCTGAGAGTCAACCTCTGGCCAATATTGACTACCAGCCTACGTCTGAGATTGTCCTTTTGGGTTGGGGGACTAGAATCTTGATCTCGATCTCTAAAAGTGACCTGTTTTGACCATGGATGCGAAGAATGCTCCACACAGAAAAGCTGTAGCTGGCCGGTGGATTCAAATCAGGGACCTTCTAGCTTTGAGGTGGCAGTGCTAACCACTTCACCAAGGTGCTGCTCATTTCATCCATCCATCCATCCATTATCTGTACCCACTTATCCTATGTGGGTTGCAGGGGGGCTGGAGTCTATCCCAGCTGTCATAGGGCGAGAGGTGGGGTAGACCCTGGAAAGGTTGCAAGTCCATCTCAGGGCCAACACAGGGAGACATACACAGACAGACAACCATTCACACAACCTATAGGCAAATTAGAGTAACCATTTAACCTAACATGTATGTCTTTGGACTGTGGGAGGAAATTGGAGTACTCAGAGAAATCCTACACAAGCACAGGGAGAACATGCAAACTCCAAAGTAGCTCATTTCAGTGACTCATTCCTTACGTGGACGTCGATACGGCTTAATATCACACTCTAAATTGAAGGACTGTATGTTTGTCTGTTCTCCCTGTGCAGAAATAATTGGCAGTCCTATCCATCTCAGTCTGTTCTTGGAAATTCCAACATATTACGCTAGTGGGTTTATCATTAGGCTTGGCAGGTTTGTTGTAATAGCAGGTGGATCTGGCTGTGTCTCTCACTGCTTGGATGGTCCAACACACTGGCTTTGGTGGCTTTGGACTGGGCACACTAACATCTTGCTTGTAACTTAATTTTTTATATTTGTTTTGTGGATGATAATAGTCTGGCTCACACTCAGGCATTTTGATTGTTGTTTGCATGTGCGAGTCCTATTGTGGGCCTGAAAGATACCAAATGTTCTGGTAACATGCTAACTCATAATAAAATAACCCAATGTTAGAACCATCTGTTGGTTAGTCTGTCGGGGCTTCTTTCAAATCAAACAGTTTCTTCAGTGGGGTGGGCTGACATGCTCACCTCTTTAATTTCCAACCAAAAAAAAAGGATAATTAAAATTGTTTGCGTGAGAACAAAGGCAGCAATGTAGAGAAACAAAATAAACAGGCCTCTGAGTAAGTTTCTGTTAACACAGACTCCATTTTAACACAGCCCTTGTAAATGAGAAACACTGTATCTTTCACACACAGTAAAACTTTGAATACAACCTAATGCAGTACAGGTTTCTTGTAGGTGTTGGTGTTAATGTTGTCCTTTTATAGCTGTGCTAATATTGAAGTGCATGGCTAACAAAGTGTGCTTTTTTCTCAGGCAAATGGGAAGCCCACATCCAGTGTGTCATGTCAAATATTAGCTTTCTAAATGTTCCCAATTTATACATTCATACTTCTGAAAGTAGAACAGAGCAGAGCATGAAGAGATTTTTACTCTGATACAAACCAGGGAAAAAACATCCTCACATCCTTGGAAGTTCTTCTTTTTGATTTCAGGAGGCAGAAGTAATTTACAGTGCATTTACTTACAGACTTATAAATCAGCAACTATTACCTCTGCCCACAGTTGCACAAATTCTCTATCTGCAACACCTGTGTTGGCCTCAAAGTGATGGGAAATTCTGATAAATACAAGACAGATGGAAAACCATTTTTTTTCTAAAGCCAGACAGATGCAAGCCTAAAATTCCAGTCAGATCAAAACATAAAGCCTGCCTGCTGCAGATATGCAACATATTTCAGGTTAATGTTGGTAATTTCTCTTCATTTAATTTTGTTTCCCAGTCAAGGTATGAGGTTTCATCCCATCAAGCTACAAGCCACTCAATCTACAACGTTAACCGCTTTCGACTGCTGGAAGAGAGAAACAGAGCTCTGAAGCTCGAAGTATCCACACTTCGCCATGAGAAACAGCATTATAGGAAACAGGTAAACTCCCTACTTTCTCCACCCAAGATTAGTCTTTAAAGAAAAGACACATGTTCAACATCTACCTTCTAAAGGCCACTCTTCACTGTTCACACACACATTTGAGATGTCAATGAGTGCACTGCAATACAGTCCCTTTGGCAGCTGTGTATGCAGCCCTGTGCACATATACATACTCCCCTGTCATGGTCTTGGGTATGCAGACATGTGGGCATGTAGTTTGAAGTGTATTGTGGATTGACTCTGTCTGTTTGCAGTGCCACGTGTATTTTTGTTTGCACTGTATGTTCAGTAGTATATTTAGTGACTTTGTGCTTTGGAGACCCCTCCCAGGTGGTCTCCTATGGCAAGGTGTGCCTACTGTTGTCTTGGCAACATGCCAGACAGAAGACAATGGCTGCTTCTGTTTTAAGCCTCAATGGTTTGAAATTTGTTTTCATAAAATAGATCAAAGCCCGCATTCTGCAGTTTGCATTGACAAAGCTTTTCCTGAAAGTGTTTCAGTTGTTCAGTTCACCGCTGATTTGGGTTGTGATTGGAGGCATTGTCCCATATGTGTACAAATTTCCCAGATTTGGAACATGGACATTCATTGTTAAAGCTAAGAAACCACATCTAACGCAGCACAATGATAATGAGTTTGAATTTTTTCTCCATTGCCACATACTAACACCTTTCTGGTATGATGGTAAAATTCATGGCTCTCGGCCCAGTGGGAGATTTTGTCCATCAACACAGCTCTTCACAGCCAAAACCATGCCCCAAACCCTGCCCTTTGGTATGTCACCGACATTAACATGCAGTACTCAGCAGCATAACTCAATAATGTTATGTAAGTGTGTGTGTGTGTGTGTGTGTGTGTGTGTGTGTGTGTGTGTGTGGCCATATATACAGTAGTTTCTGCTGGAGGTAGTCCAGCTGGGTACCTGGCAGCCTCTTCACTGTGACTGCTGTCAGCTACTCTCTCACAGACTGCATCATGGTCATTCATGCAAAGACAGACTCCGCTATGGCTCAGTTAGAGTACGAGAAGCTTTGTCAAGGGACTTGGTTTATTCATGCAGATACACTGTGGTGTTATTCTCGTTAGAATATTGAAACTGTAGCTAAAATTGCAGGAAAGTGACACACGCTAACATTGTAATTTTTAGTAGAGTGTTACACCATATCGACAACACTCTTCGTCTTTGGGGAAAATATTCATTGAATTACATACATAGGTTCCTGTGTTTCAGTGCCCAACTCCATAAGAGCGAATTCCATATGTCCAACAACTTCATAAACAAACAGTAGCAAAGTGGTCAAAACCTGCTTCCGCATAACGACAAAGTAAAACTTTTAAAAAAGAATATAAACTTGAGCTGAGGTGAAATGTGTCACCTCGTTTCAGTTGGTCGGTTCAGTTATTTTGGACAGTTTGACGATACATGGTGCTTTCACCTAATCTAATGCCTCTGTCTACTCATTTCATTTATTTTGCTACCTAAATGGAAAGAAAACATACTGAGAAGGTGGACTGCTTCCTAGAAACAAGAACAAACAAAAAGCTTGGGCCTGGTTGCCTGGAAACAATCTGTGACGGACAGTTAGAGAAAGGTACCTTAGGTGAGGAATGACCTTCTGCATGGTGTGTGGCTGCTGCTAAAAGGCCACAGCTGTCTCTCCGGACACCGATCACCATGACAACGATTGTGTACTGCTAGCAGTTTGCCCACTTAGATAATAGCACTCATGATGCAATGGACTGTCTCGGTGCAAAGAGGAAAAACATCTAGTCAATAATCCCTAATAGCCATGTTGGCTCTGTGACCCAATAATCTCAGTTTTTAACTCCCTCTAATCAAAGATGCACAGACAAACCAGGGTTAATAATAGTCCAGTGAAATGTAACACAATTCAGCTATAATAATACTACCACCACCCACAGGATAATCAGAAATTGTACATGGCTTTGACTCACAAGGCTGAGCTTTCTATTCTTTCCATAATTGAAATTAGTCATTGTTGTTTCAGAAGGCTCAGGTTGTCTGTGTGTGTGTATATATATATATGCATTATCCTTTCCTCCGCTCTATTCGTTGTCTTCGTGTTTTTAAGTAAAACTACTTAAAACTAGATGAAATTCTAAGAAAGGAGAACACAGTTGAGGTATATTATTAAAGAAATCTGTAAAAGAAATCAGGCTAGTTTCAAACTATAAAACTCAGCATATTAATCTTCCCCCAAAATATGACATTATTTCCAGCAAGGCCATTACTCTTTTAGTTCCGGTAACAGTTTTTTCCTGAGCTTCACAAACATGTAAGCCAGTTGCCCAGCGAAAATTGAACTGGCTCTGTTCACTTTGCTGAGAAATATTAGATGATGAAAAAACACACCTCAGTGGTGTGATAATTCTTGGTTATTTGTACAATTTTTTGGATGAAATTGCATTGTCAATCCCCACAGTAGTCTGTGCAGTCTGTTAGCTCAAAGCTACACAGCAGACACTGAAAATGTGTTATAGCACATTAGTTTGCTAGTGGTAGTGCAAACCCCATTGATTACCTGATCCATGTCTTGCAGATTCATCAGCGGTCCATCGAGTCTTCCATCTATGAACGCCATTCTTCCTTTTTATAACAAGCTCAGCTCCTTTTCTTCCCTCCCCCTCACTCTTTCTCCCATAAATTTAAAGTCTTTAAAGTCTTTTTAAAATCTATCTGCTCATCTCTACCCTTCTGTCTCTATTCTTCACCCCCCCCCCCTCCTGTGCTCACTTCCTAAATGCCCACAACCAGGCAGAAAGGTTTGCCACTGGTGTGGTCTGTGCATCTTCATATCTGAGGTAATCTAAGCAGATTTGATGTGTAGCAGAGAGATCTTTCCAGCCCATAATCAAATTGCCAACATTTTCTGAGAGTTCATTTCAGAGGGAGTTCTTATTTTTCTGGGAAAAAGTGGATCATATTGAAAAGGTAACAAAGATATTCATTTTTTTTTCAGTTCTGTTAATTGTACTTGAATGGACACATCCAAACAGATCCAACACAGTAAAAACAATCTGAAGCTATACTACACTCTTATCTACATTAGTTTCCTAATACACATTTTTAACTCTACCATGACAGATTAGTTAACCTTTAATACTTGAGTGGCAATCATTCATAATTTAAATAACCACAATTAATAATGTATGTCACAGTGCTGCTTCCTTGGCAACTAATTCAGAATTGTTGATGTCTGAGAGGTCCAGAAATAAATACATTGAGACAATTGGCTTGAGTTCATAACACACACTGACACATGTCTAGAAAAATTTGCAGTCCATCTTGTGGGAACAATGAGTCATAATAAAATGATATAGAAAACAAACGTCTGTTGCATCAGAAAGTAGCTGTCCTAAAAATATAACACAGTCAAAATATAGGGCTCTTTTGGAATAATTGAAAATCAGCTAATCAGATTAAATGGTTTTAGGGAGCTATGTGTGGTATACCCACACTCATTCAGGCTCATGCAGACACATGCATGGACATGCATGAGCCCTCACACATAATCTGATGTCAATATGACAATTACCCATTGTGACACAACCGTGAAGGCAGTGTGATAGCAAGTGTGCTCTGTGTGGTACTTAAAGGCTAAAAGCTGTGAAACGGTGGGGATTAGGGTTAGAACAGACAGAAAGTTTGAATAATTGGTCACACAAGAAACACATTTTTGTCCCTTACTTTATGCTTGTGTAATGTGACATAATAAACCTAGATGTTTTGGTTATGGATTTTCTGTAATTTTGATAAAAGCACATCAATAAGATCTCAGTTACTAGTGCTTTTGGCATCCCAATTTCATATTCAGCTGGGCTGAAATAGAAATATCTCAATGTACTCAAATTACAAGAGTTAATTTACATGCCACTAATGTATTAAACAACACAATGCAAACTAAATTAGAGCAAAGATGACCACTCTAAAGCGATAGTCAGATCAAGAAATACTGTTTAAATACAAATACTCACAAATGATCCTTTCTTTAATCTGTTGGCAGGCTTTTGCATTGATTAATTTAAAGCTTACCAGCTAAACCCTGCTTATTAATATGATGAACATTATTGTCAGACGTATGTATGTGACAAAAAAAAAGTTGCATCAATCAAGACCCTGTACAATTACTGTCACAGCTTAAGACATGAATTGCAGAGCAGAGAAGAGAAGGGATGGTGTATCTGGCAGCAGCCAGTATCGTGCAGGCTGCTGTCATTTCACTTAATTTGGCAGACAGGAAGAAAGGTCCAGACTGTGGTTGTACAGGGCAATCTTCCAATAAAACATCCTTATTTGCATCCCAGACTCCAAGATGTCTGTTTCCTATTGGCAGTGATACCACTCCTCCTAACAGGAGCCTACTGATGTAGCTGATAGTTGTAGCAGTGGAGCTGGCTGATTAATTCAACAGAGTGGATTTCCGCAGCTCGCTGCACACGCGTAGCGCACGAGAGAGAAAGGGGGAAATAGAGCAGAGGAAGAGAGGGAGAACGGAAAAGAAAAAGAGAAAATGAAGGAGGAAGGGTGTTAAAGAGGAGGGTCTTCGGGGGTGGGGAGCGAGTGAGAGGCAAGGGAGAATAAGGAAGAGTGTGTGGAGAGGGGGTGAGAGAGAGAGATAGACTGAGAGAGCGAGAGAGGCACACAGGCCCTAGAGCTGCTACTGATGCTGCTGCTGCTGCTGCTGCAGCCGTTTGGCAATTCCCCACCCAGAGAGAGCGCCGGGAAGAAGGGAGGAGAACACAGCAAGGAGGAGGAAGGAGTAAGCAACACATCAGTCGAGATGCTGCTGTGGTAGCCAACACACACGGTAAATACTAATTCTTTATCTCCAGTCTGCATCCTCTTTACCGCTGCTGTTTGTCTGAGTCTCTACAACATTGGCTCCGGTGTGTTAGTGTTTGATTTAGCTTTGTTGATTCCTGTGAATAGTGCACAGGGTTAGCATAGCCAAGCAGCTGGGGAAAACCTGTCTGTGCAGCTGCTGCAGGAAGAAACAGACGTCCACTGACAAGTGGAAAGGAGAAGAGGATTTGTACATGTTGTCTATTTGGGACTTAATGAGGTAAAAGCAGAATCCAGCTTCTGTGTTTCTTGACTGAAGCTGAGACACCTGTTCAGAAATATGTGGATTTGTGCAAGGTGTGTGTGTTTGTGTGTGTGTTTGGGGGTGGGGTTACGGTGTAGAGCTTTAATGGTGTTTTGGCTTGAAAAGGTTAGTTTGTACATGTGAGAATTTTTGTCTGTGTGTGAATGATTTTCTTTTTTCTGAGCAAGCTCTGTATGTTACCTGCTGTCAAGTTAGGAATGTAATCTTTCTGAAGAAGACATTTCACTAAAATAACACAACAATTTGTACAATAACATGTAGAAACAAGATCTCAGGAAGAAAGACAAACATGAGGTGCTTAGTCAAACAAAATGATTTTGAGTGTGTGTTTGTGTGTGTGTGTGTGCGAGATTGTGTATGTACTTTGACATTATTGAGTCTGGTAACCCGAGCTTTTCCTCGTTTGGCCTGCTGACAGGTTACCAGGTGTTGGTGATGAATATGAACCCACTCGTGGCTGATTGACATTCGTGTGTTTATTTTAGCTCACAATGCAAAGTCTCTAAGCTAAACTGTGTTTGTGTGTGCATGGCAAGATGGTGTAATGTATACATTCAGTTGGCAGCTTGTACATACACTTCTGTTAGCTAAAACGAATGCATCCGAATTCTGCCTTCATATAAGTTACAAGTTATTTAGTATTGTGGTTCATTAGGAAGCTGTATTTTGTGGTGCTGTTAATCTACTTTACTTTACTTTCTCTTATTAACTAACTGTTTGTTGTCACTGCTTATGTAAATGTAAATCACATGGCATCTGTGTGTTTTTCATTGGGACGCGTTTAGTTTATTTTTTTGGGTGAAAAAGATTTGGGTAGGTTATGAGGACGTACATTTTCTGCCTATTGTTAACCCAGTAAAATGACCCACTAAATGTCTTGCCAAAGTTCTGGTCATAAAAAGTATTAACGTTTTGCCCTAAAGCTTCACTAACAGTAGACTGTGTCATAAGAAAACTTTCATCACATTTTTAATCATGGAGCACATGCAACATTTGTAGGCTGTTGTTTTCATATTATTAATTATTATTTGTGTATTTTACAGTGCTAGTAATCAGTTAGCATTTGGTTGCACATTTTCTGTGTGTGTAGATTAGAAGAAATGCTAATTTGCCTCCACCATACATATGTTAGAATGTATGACTGTGTGGGTGGTAAAGAGAAATGAAATAGGGTCGAGGAGAGAGAACCAATTGGTGCACAGACAACTCTACTAAGATCTTATTTTTCAGCATTTAGCCTTGTATTACAGTATTTCCTCTCTTGGACTACAATATTTACTGTATTTATTCCCTTTCCTGTAAAGGCCACACGAGGTTGTAAAATTAATGGGGGTAAATACTCCTAATACTCCTAATCCTCCTCCTCTGCCACTATTCTCCTTTATTTCATACCCCTTGGCAGACTAATTGCTTGTGCCTTTGATGCTAGAGGCTGAGTGAGATGTAGAATAGAAAATGGGGAATTTACACATTGACACACACCTACATTATATATGTTATACACACTCTTTACATATTCACTGTAATATTAAGTGAATCCATGCATTCTTATTGTACTTTGCATCCCTTCTGCCAATCCATGTCAAACATAATCAATTTTATACGTATATGCATTGTGCATATATAGGTTTTTTATATTGTTTATTGCCTAATGCAGCTGTTTGCTTTGTTTTCTATAGTTGGGGGGGTACACTCACAGTTTATTTGTTCTGCAAATTTAAATAGTACAGAAATTAGACAGCTTACCTTGTTTGCAGTGCATATTTGCAGGCTTCCATTCAGACAATTTAAAGGGCATCAGATATGTTGGATGTGATATGTTACTTTTTTATCATCCTGACACTCCATACCTGAAGCAGTTTCTATAGCAACCCCATCAACCCCTTCCCTCACCCGTACCACCATTGTGTGTGTGTGTGTGTGTGTGTGTGTGTACACACGTGTGTTGCTCCAAAGGCAAACACATGACTGAATATCAGTGAGTGCTGCATTGATTGCTAGCATACACACCATAAGTGTTGATGTCATTTAGCCAGCGGGGGAAGCAGAGAGGGAAACAATAAGGGAATATTTCCTCTTCAAATTTCCTGGCAGCTTTTCCAGAAACACAGAAGTTATATTAAAGAAAAGGCACACAGCACTGCGGAGGAAAAAGAACGAGGAGGAGGAGGGTGGGGCACTGAAAGGAGGCAAGAGGAAGATGAGAGGGAAAGTCAGTAGTAATCAGATGTCTGAATGAAGTCTAAATGCAACTAAACGAGTAGCACCTCATTTATTTTTGCCATGCAGCTGCCGTACTTGCAAATCTTCAGGCTGTTTGGCAGCTTGTGAATAAATGGATGCAGATGAACATTGTGGTACTGATTCACCTTAGATACGTTGTAACCGGTTCACTCAGTACATTTTCTTCCATTAAGTAATGAGGTCATGCTCAAAGATACATAAAACAAATGTCTTATTTGATATTTTCCAAAAGTATTAAGCTTTACCACATTAAATTCCTCATCTGCCACCTACATCATTTTACTTGGTGTTAATTGGAGACAGGTGTAAGAGTCTGCTGAATGACCCCACTAAAAGCCTTGAAGACCCTGAAACTAGTTAAATTATGCTTTTAATAGTTAGCATAGGTTTTGGTATAGGAAAAACCTTACTTTGTGGCCTATTTGGTATTTTAGCCCTACATAATATCACTATAGGTCAGTCCAAGGATAGTGCTGTTAAAAACCAATTAAAGCAACACTACTAGTTATCTCTAACTGTGCCCTGCTTGTGGTTTTATAGTTTTTCTCCTTTGTCTGATTCTCCTCATGGCTCATTCAGTCATATGCATCTGCTGTGCTGTGTTAAGAAAACATTAAAACTTTTTTTTCCATATTTCTATAGAAAATTCAAATTATTATTATTGTTATTATATACAGTCAAATTGCTCCCACATAAACCTCTCTTGTACTCAGATGATGTTAAACAGACGTGAGTAAATGTTTTTAAAATCTTATTTTCTTTTTTGATGTTCCATTTTCTAGACATAGGGATATAAGAGATTAAAGTGTTGCTTTAATGTTTTGTTCAAAACATGTTTTTCATGTTGCGATGCAGTTTAATGTTACTCTGCCCAGAAGAGGAAACAACACAACAACAATTTAGACGAAACTGTAATTTCATAAAGTGAGCAAAATCTATTTTTATAGCAATGAAAGGGTTGCCAAAACATCAGATCATCTTTTAATAAAATATACTCCAGCAGATCTCCAGCACCCACTATGGCCTCAATAATAAAGTTAAAAACTGAGAAATTATAAATTTGAAAAAAATAAAATAAATAAATTAATGCCAGAGCTGTTTTATTGGAATGCTTTAGATTTTACAGGTGTACCTAATAAATTGGCCAGTTAGTGTGTAAGTTAGTTATTTTAAGGCAGCTTAGTGCTGAGATTTCCTTCCTTTTAAGATGAGCTCTGGAAACATCACACTCTGCAATAACCTACTCTTTGATGTTGGATTCTACCAAAGTTTGGGGACAAAGGCTCAGAAATGTACTCTGGAGATTCAGTGTATAGAGCATCATTGGTTAAATAACTAAACTCTGATAATGAAGTTTAAACTTTCCTGACAGCTAACGGAAAGAGGCCAGTACTAGGGTAATAATTTCCCTGCACTTATTTTTTATTTTAATGATTGTCTGCAGCAGTTTGAAGCACCTGCTGATGAGAATAAAATGTAGGTTTGTACTATTTGACACTGCAGAAGAACCTTAGGTTGTTATTGCTATGTAAGATAAAGTAGATCTGGATTTTAAACCCACATTGGAACCAGCAGTTAGGAAACCTCCACTAAGGCTATAATTCTAGTCTACTGTGCATTTTAGCAACTGTGCAATCGGGTCAGATGTAAATTATTTAGCACTTGGGCAGTTTGTTTTGCTACAGATTGGGATTTTGGTAGTCTGCATGTGTGCCTATTGTGTGTGTGTGTGTGTGTGTGTGTGTGTGTGTGTGTGTGTGTGTGTGTGTGTGTGTGTGTGTGTTTGAGTGTGTGCCTGCCTGTCCATCTGCATATGCACACAAGCTTGTATATAAAAAAAATAATATGGAGTTGTATGTGCGTGCACATTTAAATGCAGGCAATTTTTATGTTTTGCTCAGTTACATGTGTGCACACTTGCGCATTGTGAGAATGAAGGCCCATCCAAGCATTATGAGAGCATGGAGGTCCATCCAAGCACATGTAATCTCTAACCAGCTCTCGGGCCCCTGATTAGCATTACACTGATCTTCCTCAGAACTTCTTATTTTCCGGCCCTCTGACATTCTGTCTGCGGCCTGAAGGAACAATAGATCCTGTTCACATCAAATGTACTATATCACCGATGTGACAAAAGCTTTGCTTCCCACATCATGGGAGCCCCGTTACATTCTCATTGCTTACTCTCACAATATGTATGTAGCACACACACACACACAAGCACACACTTCCACACTCACATGCCCTAACATTCCCCATGGGACATGTGTATTCTCAGTGGCGTCCAGTGTTTTCCCTGGAGGGCACTCCGTATACAGTACAGCTGGAGCACCTTTTCACATGCATAGTCCGCAGTCAAAGCAGATATACACATATATGGCTCTCTCCTTCGCCTTGGCTCTGTTCAGGCCACATTTAAAGTCTGTGTAGAATTCTGACAGAAAGTCCAAAACCCAAAACTCTTGTCCCTGCCACTCATGTCTACAGACCAATTAATCATGATATGACAAAATTATACATTGTTGAAGTGTCATGTAATAACCAAACTACTGTTAATACTTAGAACATTTTTACCTCATACTCACTTCTTAAAGTTATCTTTGTGTTGCCTCTTTTTTGCATGTTTTTGAATGCTTTATTGAACCCAGTTTACACAGTGGGACATATCTTGAAATAAAATTGTAAGATTGTTAGTGCACAGTAAATTCCATTTTTCTGTGCATTTTTTTATGACACAATATGTTTAGTTTTTTAGTTCATAATATAATGGTAATGATTATAATCAGCAAGTATTTACATTTTCAAGTAATTTGATTATTAGAATAATTGGTCATAAATATTGAGATGTTTAAGCTTTTGATTAATTGTGAAAGTCCAGAGAGCTCACTGCGTTACTGCTTGAGAAGAGGAGGAATGCAGTGATTTGGGAGTTGGCTATTCAGCACTACTGGTGACTCAGAAGTTAAAATGGTATAGACTATTTATACTGTATGAATACAACACACAAACAAAGCCAGGCATTACAGAAAGTAAGCCAAGGTCAGGTGGGTACCAGGAGAAGCAGTCGGGAGGCTGATGAGTGAGGTGAATGAGGATGTGTGTTACATGGAGGATAAATTAATCTCTCCTGACTGTAACACTGGCCTCTCACTGCCTCACCTCTTTCTCTTTCCTTTATAAAACTCTGGCTCAAATAATTCTGTGTAAGACAGGCAGTGCGCACACACACATAAACACAAAAGTAAAACTCATAAAACAGATGAGGATGTTTGATTTTTGCTTAAGAGAAGAGGTGATCATATAAATCTAATCTACATATCCCAGAAGGCCCTTTATTTGTGCACCAATTTGAGTCTTTGTACAGTTCATTCTTCAAGTCAAATTGACCTGACGTTGAGTCTTTTGGGCTTGAGACATTAATATTTAACATCTGCGACTATGTAGGATGGATTTCCATTCAAGCTGCACTTGATCCACATTATTAAATCTGTGGGAGTGAGTCACATATTTTTTATTCCAACACTTATTCAAACCTTTATTTACATATCCACTAACAACAGGGGGTTCCCTCAAATGATTAGTGTGTTATACATGGTTTGGACTGTTTTAACTCAGGATGCCTGTGTGTGTGCGTTTATTATGGAATCAGATAAGCGTTGTATGCTTGGAGATGCTAGTTATGCAACTTACTTAAGCTTAAACACATTCTTGCTACTACTCATGCACTATTTGACATTGCCCACTGCCATCTGTATCCACAGTTTACACTTATTAAAAATAGCCTTGTACGTTGTATGGATGTATGTATACATTTGTGTGCCCACGCACAACAAACACATCGTTAATCCAGCAAAAAATATACTGAAACTGAAACATAAAAGGAATATTTTTATACCATGTCAAAAAATTATAGGCTTACCATTATGATAAGCACAAATAGACTGGAAACAAATTAATTGTATCCATTGATACATGAGGTGACTTTTTAAGCTATGTAAACCAGAGGTATAACACAGTATTAACCACTTTATAAACTAGTGATCTTAATATGCTCTTGAGACTAGATCTGCCAGGGAAGCTGATGTTTGGCTGGACATCAAGTAGAACTCTCCAAGTCCTTCAGAGGACAAACTCTGTGTTATATATCATCCTTTGTACTGCAGTACAAGACCTTGCTAATGCTACAAAACGAATCTCTAAAATGCCCCTGATTTCAATTATTTACTTAGGGATGTGCTAGTGAACAACTACATTAAAGTTAACATTAACCTTCAAAGTGTTTCCTCATTCAGTGCATTGCAGTGCTGTAATGTTGTTTAAGGTAAAAGATTAAATTTTTATCTATTAACAATTTTTGATACTTACAGTATTAGCTGTCTTTTTTCAGGTCCGTACACGTGTCTATTTTTTCTTTTTTCTCAAACATGAACTTCAAGAATTGATTGGTTGCTTGCTGCATAATATATCCCAACCCCCTAATACAGTATGTGCTAATGGGAAACCAAATGTTAACCACTGCACATGTCAGAGGTTTCAGTGTTGTGGCTAATTGATGCAGTTTGCAGTTAAATTTCCGTACTTTGCAACAGAAGTTGTCAGATGTTATTAGGCCATTTGTTTTTACAACTGTGACTTTCAAAACGTTGGTCTGGCAAGTGTATCTGTAGATATGGAAGAATTATTGATGGTTTATACAGTGTGGGTAAATCTACTTCAAATGTATAATGTGAATGTACATTTTTAATACTTTAGTGTAAATTCAATTTAATCACAGCATTAAGGCAAAAGTCATAGTGTCAAGACAAAAGTCTATGGTGCTTTGTCCAGTTTTTACAGAATTTGTCCAGATCTACAGTCCAGATCTAAAGGATGTCTGTCTGTGGCGGCCCTGAGATGTCTACCTGTCCATGGTATACCCCCGTCCTGCCTAATGACAGCTGGGATAGACTCCAGCCCCTTCTAACCCAGAACAGGATAAGCAGTTATGGATAATGGATGGATGGTTGAACAGATAGCCAATGTTATGGCAGCCATTAGCTGTGGGGTTGTGGCTCTTACTACTTTTACCCATTTTCTAAGCAACAAAGCCACACAGTCATTAGGTTTGCTTATATGCACACACACATTAACTGCAGACAGCCTATTAAACCACTTATCACAATGTTTAGTGGAGAGGAGGGGAGGGAGTTAACTGTTTATAATATCACAGTATTTCAGGAATGCTGCAGTAGCATGAATTCTTTTATTTGAGGATCAGTTTAAGCAGCCTGTCTGAGATAAACTTAATATACAATGGATAACAGGGAAGAGATTATGCTTTATTTTAGGATGAAGAATGGGGTGAGAATGCATCCTTAGCCTTAAAAGTACAGAAAATACAATTGTCTAATTTTCACAAACTTTAGTCATGGACTCCAGTTTACCTTTCAAATGCAGCTGTGGTGAGAAAAAAGTATTACAAACACCTGAAAGCAGCAAAATTGGACTTTTAGCAGAACTAATTATTTCTTTTATATTTTCTTTTATATTTGCTTGTATTTTATATAAAGCCTCCAATCTCTTTCCTCCAACGATTAAGTAGAACAAAATGTTTTCACTGTGACATCTGATTAATGACAATCCTCCTGGGAGTTAAAGGCAACAGTAACAATACTCCACCCACAAGAATCCTATTTAGAGTCGGAAGCCACCGTAGAAATATCTGCACCCCCGACTTTCTCCATTATAGGTGCAGCAGCTTGTGACTTGTTCCTAACCAAATATTAAATTGCTATATGTTCAAAAACCTGTATTTCTAAATTAAGCGTATCCAAGATGCCTTGCATGTTGCAATTAATTCCCCATAATGTGTTTTTATACTTAAGTGGCATATCCGCAATTTGAAAGCATAAGCACTTCCTTAAATAAACTTGAATCCTACATCACTGTTAAATCCAGCATGTTCAGGATTTAAAGTCCTTACTGCCAAATAGAGCTATGAGGACAGAAGTAAATTTACATTTGATTAAACAAAGCTGTGTGTACTCTGTGATGAAGCAGGAATTATTTTAAGATGCTTCCCATTCATGCTTAGCCCGAAATAGATCCGTTTGAACACATCACATGAACCAATCCCATTGGGGGATTATTTGTAGTATTTGGAACAAAATAAACATTTTACATACTGACATCTAGTTGTAACCTTGTGGTCAACTTTGCATTTAAGATTGCTCACATGAGAGAAAATGTGACACTGTAACGAGAAGCACTGCTTAAATGTAATATGTACATTTACTCAAGTACTGGAGTAAACTAGGTGTGGGGATGATTTTGACAAGACCAGATCACAACATTGTTTAGCTCTGGAACAAATAATGACATTTCTGTTAACTACATCAATGCTATATAAAAATAATAATATTAGTAATAATAATATTCTGAATTCTAAAAAATCCTAAAATTCTTAGGTGGTTGTAAATCCTTTGTAAGTTGCTCCATCACAGGGAACAGAAGCTGTGCAGAAGTACAAGCATTCTAAATTGCACAGATGACGGGGTCAAATCAAAAGCCAGAAATACAGTTGCTGTTTCTGGACATGGCAGGAAGATGCACAGAATATGCTAACAATTTAATGAGACAACAAGCTGTTTTAATGTTATAACAATATCAAAGGCAAAAAAATAAAAGTAATGCACATTTTCAGCATGTGCACATCATTTGTTTGTCTTTTCCTTTCAAACTTTCACAAGTTTGTCCAATTGTGGAAGTTACTGGTTCCTGTTTTCTGATGCTACAATTGTTCTGCTGAATGACTTTGGGATTGGGATAAAAAAATTCTATAAACTTGTGTGCGTAATGCAGACTCTTATGTTAGATAGAGATTTCCAAGTCTCTCATATCGATGCAAAATATAGTCTGGGAGCTCAGTGAGAGCCTGGCTGCAGTAAGCAGAGCAGATTTAGGGCCAGCAGCTAAATTAATGGGTTTGGGGAGAGACTGATAATCATGGCAGGGATGGAAGGGAAAGTGCATGCTTTTTGTGTGTGTGTGTGTGTGTGTGTCTGGCCGTAGATGAGTATGTGTGTTGGTATTGTTGAAGTCTCTCCCCCTAGCCCTTCCACTCTCCTTAGACACACATATGGATCTCAGATTTCACAATGACACACAAATTCACACGCATGCAGAGGCACACACACACAGACACACACACACACACACACACAAACACACACACACACACACACACACACACACACACACACACACACACAGATGTCCTTTGAGTTCTGTTAAATTCACAGGGTTTTTTTCTTAGGAAAAGCCTTAATTATCGTATCCTTGATATTTTCATACCAGATTTCTCTGTTTATTTGTGCATATTGAAGGTTTAAATTGGCACAGAAATGTGTGTGTGTGTGTATGTGTGCGTGTCCCTTGGCTTTGCAGTATAGCACTGTGTTTACAAGATGTTACGCAGTGTTAACCAGAGCTGTGAATATGTGATTCAGTGGAAGTGGGAGGAAGTGGAGAAGACAACATCTTTCCTGAGGCCCATAAAAAGAAGCTTTTGAAAGGTCATTCTTTGTTCCTTTCTTTTTTTATTATCATATTGTCCCCTTTGTTCGAGTTATCTTTGCATCCCTTTCAGCCCCCACTCTGGCTCTTTGTGGCGTGAACTACTGCACAGAGAATGACACCTGATGATGTGCCACATCTTCATAATTAAGTATCAGCGGCACATAAACTTAGTTTGTGGTTGCTGCTGTAGCTAGGTGTGGCTCTGTACACTGACTGCTCTGAAGTCTGCAGTGATGTGATGTGGCGACAGCGTTACACAATAAGAGCAGCAAGTGAACTCACTCACCACTCTCCGACTCTTCCTGTCCTTGTCTGTTCTCTATCTGTGTCTTGGCTTGATTGTGTCCTCCTCCGACAGCCCTGGCTGTCTCTCTGCCTGTACAGAGATGGATGAACCTAGCAGGCCTTTTACTTTGTCTGTTTTTCCTCTTTTCTTCTGCTTGGCATGGGCTTATTCAGTTCCTTGATGTGTACTGATAAATGTTATCATAAACCTCAAAGCTGCATGTCTTCTTGTTTGAAAGCTGAAAAAAAAGCTTGAACTGTTTTGCTTGAGTATATCATAGCATCCATGCTCAGGAGAGCTTATTATGGTACATGAATGCATTTATGTAGAGGGCATTTGAGTTAAATGCACTTTCAGAGCCTGAGAACTATTCTATGCTGCTAGAGTTATCTGGAAAATGAAACCCATGATCTTCTCAGAGACTACAGTTTGTTTAAAGACATAGCTGAACACACAACACAACATGTTATGGGCAGGATGCTCAGTAGTAAGAGCTCAGTACACCAGCATTAAGTTGTATGATGTGCCGGGATATGACCAGTTGCAGTGAAATGACTCTTGAAAGCTCAGGGCTGTGATAGGAGGAGAACATTGCCCTAGTTTAAGTCTAGTGCAATTATGTAATGCTTGAGTACCTGCAGCACCAGTGGCATGACAACTTCTGAATGTGAATCTGAGCAGTGGAGAGTGCAGACAGGAACTGCACACCTCTTTTCTATCCTTTTTACATGGTGTGCAACTTAATCTCATCCTAAACTCACTGGGTTTTACGGACATGTTCTCCTTTGCTAATTTAGCATTTGACTGACACACCCTTTTCCATCCTTCTCCTCTCAGTTTCTTTTTCTCATTTCCATTTCTCCCTCAAGCATGATCCCACTTACCAATGCTCTTTATCGCCATCCCTCCATCGCAGTTTCCTTCTTTAACCCATCATCTCTCGCTCCTCATCTGTTTCCTTAGCCCCCCTCTTTTTCAGCTATCCCCCTCCGTTTCTAATGCCAGATTCCAAATGGAGGGTGACAGTATGCAGCTGTGGGTTTTGTCCTTCAGACAGCATCTTAAAGAAAAAGCTTAGTCTCACACACACATTCATGGAGACGGAGGGAGGTATTGGCACTCACCTGAGTCTTTCATCTGTCGCTTACATCACACTTTTAAGGTGGAGTTAAGCTGTGTGGATTGAGTACATGACATGAATAAGTCTTTGCAATGAGAAAGATAATTTACCGTAATGTAAAAACACACTAAACTGTTGTTTGTTTCTCTCTGTTTATTCAGAAAGCAAAGCTCCATGCTGCCTTGCAGGAGAAAAATCAACTAAAGCTTGAGCTGATCAACCACCACCTGAAGGCATCTAAGTATGACCAGGTAACACACAGGCCGTCTATAAGGATATGATGCAAGGACAAACATGTGGGCTGCATGCAGACAATGAAGATGTGTGATTAATGAGCCAATATTCAATAATAGAACAATTCTATTTTACAGTCCTATTTTTATAGGGGTTACATACATATGAGTTACCAAATGACTTTTAAATGGTTGTAACATCAATCGTATGAATAAGTGATCCATCTCTACAGATCAATATGTTATCCCGTGCCACCTCTTCAGATTGTTGTCTCTCCACTGACAGGATGCATTCCTGGTATTTCTAATGTGTTATTTGGTATTTCATTGCATATCTAACAAACTCACTATTGCTCCTTTTCCCATTCCTCTCACAGTGTCCTTACCAGCCCAGTCAATCTGAGTCTCACACTCCACACTGTCATACATAAACACACAGGCACACATACGCACGCACAGATCCAGACGGATAGACAGTGACAGTCTGATGGTAGGCGATTAGCTACTCTGGCGCTAATAGTGCCTTTCACAAAGAGGGCAGATTTGACACATGTCCAGGGACTTGGCTCAGAGCTTTTGGTCCAATGTGCCACGCAAAAAGATGCCATCTGTGTACTGACAAGGTGGGCACAGAGATGAAAAGAAAGTGGGGCAAAAGTGTGTGCTTTTGTTAGAATTTCATTGTATAGAGCATGGCTGGCTTGTAAGGGGAGTCATGGCAAAGACACTGGTAGAATGTGTTGGACTCTAGAAAGAGACTGTGAGCAATGAGAAACAAGACAGTGGGAATATAATTACAGAAAATAAATTGAACTTGCTTTAGGGAAGCTTTGTCAGAGATCAAGATAATTACCTGATATAATATTTTAAGCCTCATAAATAAGACATTTATCACAGTGCTTGTTGTTATTTTGACCACCCCGGAGCAGATTTTCCAGTATTGAGTGTGGGTGTTGGTTGTCGACGGGGATTAAAATTTTGAAGAAATATTGACAACACCCCTTTTTTCGTTTAACAGAATTGTTAAGGGAAGATTATTTCTCTTTGATGGAGACACTGGAATACTAACATGTTTTTATAACCAGATCACTACTTTTAATGGTGGACTTTATGTCCTACTCCATTTTTTTTATTTTATAGCTGTTCCTTACCTACTTTATGTCTTAAAGCATCTTTAAATATCTCCAAAGCCTTCCTTTATTAAAATAATAACAATTATGGTGCAACTATGGTGCAACAACTATAGTTCAGATGATGCTTGAGCATCTGTCATAAATTCCTCTGCAAGACGGAACTAATTTCCTTTGCAGCTGTCTAGTTTTTGTTGCACTTTGAGTGAGTGAGCTCATCTATTGCGCTTGTCTCTTTTGTTAATTAATGAGAGGATGGGTGTATCGCTGAGGAATGTTCTGCTCAACCCTAGGAGGCCACCTTTAGAGGAACCAGCTTAGCTTAAGGCCTCTGACTGATGATTAAATGAGGCACAGTGCTCGAGTCAGCAGCTCTGTCTCATCAAGGCTAAATTAAATTGTGCTGATTAATTTTTCTTAAGACTGTGAACTCCCAGTCAACTCTTTAGCCAAAAAAAAAGTGCCTCTATTTATAAATCTAAAAAGCAAGACTACTTTAAGAACAAACCCCAAAAGCTGCATGCTTTCCTCAGAATAATGGGTGCATTGTGAACATTGTGAAACTCTTTACGTAAAACAAAATGCAAATTAAAACGTTTCATTCCTTCACTTTGTTGTTTTTCTCTTTCTCTGTTGACTTCTGTAATAGTATTTCATAATCACATTGTAATCACTCCTTTTAATCTCCTTTTGCTCCATTTGTGTATTTTTGTTCATCCCTCCCTTGCACCTGGACTTTTTCTGTCCATGTACTGTAGGTACAATCAGACTATGACCACCTAAGACAGACCTTTGCTGTAGTGAGGCAGGAGAGAGACGTGGCACAGCAGCAGAGGAGCCAACTCCAAGGCAAAATAGAGAACTTTGAAAATGTTCTAAAGGTAAGATTTGTTTAAACTGTTTTTTCATCCTATGTTTCCTAAACAAAGGATATGCTCTTTTTAATAGTTTAATGGCTTTTGGCTTGTCCCTTCAAGGGTTGCCACAGTAAATACATATACCTCATGTTGATATAGCATGTGTTTTTACCCTCCCATTTTATCCGAGCTTGGGAGCAGCACTATGGTCTCCCTTGGTGGCTGGGTGGGGCCACACATGTTGGGGTGGGATTTGAACCTGCTGTTTTCCACATCCAAACCTAATGCATTTCTCAGAACTGAGCCACCAGGCCCCCAGGATACCTGGAGCAAACTGGGACCCTTAAGCTCTTCCTTGCTCTCTATTTCTGATTCCTTAAGCGACCCCTCCCCCGTTCCCCATTCTGTCGGCTCATAATTGAATTCTTGTAAAAACTGTATAAAAGTTTATTGGTCGTAGATCTTTTTTTAAAAGTTTGATGAAGTTTACAATCTTGTTCTGGACTTCCCACTTAATTATAATTCCTTCTCCTGACTCATCTTTTCAGTCCAGTCTTTGCATCTGGCAAAAGTCTATGCCCTCAGCTATTTTCTTAAGAGCACTAAAAACTTAATAAAGAACGCATTCGTAATGTTAATGAGGACAATTTGCAGCATTGATAGAAAGGTAAGAAATTCTGCCAGAAAGTGTCTCAGTACAAAGTATTTCGTTTTCATTATAGAAACAAATTCATCTTCTCTGCCCAGAATTTCCACAGCAGAGAAATTGAAGTGACATGTAGTTTAGGTGTATATGGGATCATTTCTTCCTTTTCTCTGAGACCACTGAGCATTCATGTTTCAAATATAAATGCAATAGCCATCATACATGCTAAGGGGACAAAGCTAAAAGTTTAGGTCTAAGCCCTTTATCCTCTTTTCTTGCTGTATCATCACCACCAAGCTTCTCTGTCCTCTTTTTCCTCTGCATTTCTCCAGTGCTGTCACCCTCATTCTATTCGTTTCTTTTTCACTTCAGTGGTTGTGAATTAAGGATAACACACCATTCATCAGATATGGAGATTTTTCATACCTGGATTTCACTGCCCGCTTTGTTTTTAAAGAAAAGTTTTAAAGGAAGCGCATGAGGCGAGGTGTCATTGAGGCTCTTTTTTCATTGTGTTCTGGTCTGCCAATAGCAATCAGACACGGTCTTGGTGTGCTGTGAGATGTAGTCTCATTACAAATCCTCGCCTCCCTGCATCTCCTATCGATCGTCTGTTTGTCAGGATATTCGAGAGAGAAATGTACCCACATAAGAAAAACTGACCTGCTGTCTAATACAGCAAAAAACAGTTTGTCACTTTTTCATTGTGTATTGATTATGAACACAAAGAGACTATTCAGAGAATGTTATACCATGCACTATCCTTATAAATACAACATATTGAAAGACAACCTTAATTTTTTCTCTTTCCTAGTCAAAACAAAATAGATACAATGGTGCAAACAAAAAAATCTGCTATCACATTTCTATAGGGGTTGATGTGCTCACTGAATAAGTGACACAGTTTAAGAAGCCACATACCACATGATGTCATCTGGAGGAGTTTTTCAGCTAGAAGCAGAGAAATATTTTAATAAAGGGTCAGAGGGAAGTTTAAAAGCATTAATGTACATCTACACCCTAAACTAAAGCCATAGAGAGCAAGTTGAAAATTGATAAAGTCTCCCTTTAAGTCTCCACCTTTATTAGGCAGTAAACTTTAGGTATCTGTCCTGCAGCATAGTGTACTATAAATCAATTCTGCTTTACCACTTTATGTTGCATTCGTACAGTACTTGGATTGAGGAATCTGTGATAGGAAAGCTTGGCAGTAGTCTAATGACTGGAAACACCGCCAACTAATACTGTACAAGAAAGGGTTTTATTTGAATGCAACAGCAGGCTGGAAAATATGTCTGGAAAATTGAATTAATAAACAAAACACTTGAAGTCCAGGTGTTTGCTGCAAATGGTGGTGAGTATGAATATCCAATATCCAAGGGTTAAAAACTATTCTTTAAGTGACAGGCTCTGAGCCAGCCCCGTTCTTTGCAGCTTAGAGCTTCTCCCTGATTATGCAAATCAGTGGCTGTCTGCTCAGGACACCTCAAAGCCACTTCGGGAGGTAAAGAGGCTTTACTTTTCTTTTTTTTCTTTCAAGGGAGAGTGAACACAGAGAAAATGATGAATGTCAGAAGTTTTTAAGCTGTCTTTTCATCTTAAGCCCACAGAAACATCGAATGGCCTTAACTCTGTTTCTTTAAGATTTGGCATCTCGTCGTGACTTCATGGATAGATACTGTATAGTCATGACTTGGCTAATTTGGAAATGTGTAGATTTGGGATCAGCGTGGGTGACTGTGTGTGACAGCTTTGTCTGTGTCAGTTTGCAGTATGAACTGGGTTAGATTTGATAGATATGCATTACAAATTGAGGAAACAGGTTAGCATAAAACTAACAAAAGAATATTTTCCTTACTACAATGATGAACTCAATTGACAGCCTGAGAATCGACATTTAGAAACTGAGTGAATCAACATTTAAGAAAATAATTTCATAATAGGTTAAATGATTCTAGAAATATTTCTATATGCTTCATGTGACTAGACATTTAGCTTAGCAAATCACGAATATAAAGGAGATTTTTGTAAAAATGAACAGGACACTTTAAACTAAAAACAAGGCCTTTTGCAAAACACGTCTGTCTAAAACTTTCTCAGAGCCTTGATATAAGAATTCATCCCAATTTATAGTCTGTGTATAACACAAATCTGCATGGGCCCTAAAAAGTGGAAGCTTAAAAAGTTTTTTTTTCTCATGCACCAGAAAAGCACTTTTCATCCGAGAGATTGGGCACAATATTTCTAGTTCAGTATTCAGTTCTTGTAATGAATCTCATTTTTTTTGTTTGTGTCTCTCTCTACTCACCTCAATTGATTGAGACAGACGGCCGCACATCCTGAGCCTGATTTTGTCTCTGGTGTCTTCCATTAAAGGAAGTTTTTGCTCCTCATTGTCAAATTTGGTGATGAGTTTAATCTCCTCATCTAACTTTTTGTATGAAAACTAATTGGAACATTTCATGATGTTAAACTAAATCAAACTACTGTTTTGAAAATCATTTTTTTCAGATCAGGATGTACATTTCAGTTGGATTGGGTATGATAGCTAGCCCACTGCAGAACACATTCTCATTTCAGCGCTATGAAAGAACTGTCTCAGACTTTCAAGGTTTAGTTTTATTGTATTTGTCACTATCAGTTCATTAAGACACTGGTCGGATAATTCTTTTGAGATACTTTCAAAAATCATTTATTCATAACATCTCTCCAGCATATCGACACTTTCCTCCTTTCCATCCCTCTTTATCCGTTTGTCTCTAGCATATGCATGAGGCAGTAGACCTGAAGCAGCAGCTGCAGATAAAGCATGAGCAAGCCTTGGTGGCCCATCACAACAAGCAAAAGCAGATCAGCCAAGTGCATAAGGTATGGTCACGTGGTTTATAATCAAACATTGAAAACTTATTTCATGTACTCTTTTAACATTACCGTCCCATGTCATTCATTTTATGAACAGCGACTTCATGGCAGCTTCAGCTCCTTGTTTAATTATTGATGCATCAGTAGCCACTTTGTGCTAAGTCACTGTTACTGAATCTCTGTTACTGTATCAGGAAATACATAGACCCCCTAAACCTGTCCAAAATTCAGCAGATTTTATTGGACATGCAGTCTCAGCTGCAATGCTTTTCGTATCATTTTCACTGTGTCATGAAGAACTTGTTACTAGTTGATAAATGGATACATATTAGAAACATCTCTCATTGTGCAGACATTACTGTTTTTTTCTAGGTGTTGTATTCTAAAAGCTACTAGCACGTTCTTCTGCTCAAGAAGTAGTTAAATAAAGCTTCAAACATCACAAGTGACACTTTAAAAACAAGTGCTTCTGATTATTTGGTGGCTGTTGAGATATCGAGGATATTGAATTATCTGCCTTGGGTTTCAAGCCTGAATTTTGAATAAATAAATAAAACTAATCTACGTAGCTTTAAGCACTTCATTTGCTGTGTCTTTGTCCTGTTGCAGAATTATTCCAAGTCAATTATTGAAAAGCTAAAAAAAGATAAAATCCTCTTATGATGACTGATTTGTAAATATTCCTAAAATATCTAGTGGATTTAAACACCCAGCCTTTGATTTGATCATTAAGAGATGCATAATGCTTCCTCAGAAATCTGTGAGGCCTGTCTGTTGCGTATCTGTACTGCACTTATTGTAATTACAGGCCCAACTATGCACTGATGGTTGTTAAGAAGAAAGACTGACAAACAAATGTCTCATTGATTTCCAGGAATTATTAAATGTTAAAGACTGTACTTCATTTACCAGTTATTACTTGGACACAAACATTACTCAGAATTACGCTGTCTTTATCAGAGTTGTGTCTTCAAATCTAAGAATCTCCTTAAACACTAGCACAGTGATCCATCAGTGAGACTCAGGGTACTGTGTTGACAGTATGTCAGCCATGTGCTGCCTTCTCTGCCTCATGGACTGTGATCATGGTGTCAGCTGTCACTCTGTGTTTCTGTGGTCTCTGCAGGCTTGGGTTCAAGCTGAACAAGAGCATGAAGAAGCAGTACACCTGTTAGAGGTACAGTAACATGAACAAACACAGATAGCCAGCGTTAGCTCAGTGTTACCTTTGTTAAATATAGATTACCCCCCTTTTTTGAGCTGATGAGGTAAAACTCAAAATGTTCTGTGTGTTTAACAGATAAGGAAATGCAGATGAGCAAATGGCAATGTGCTCCCATTATAGAACACTACTATATACTTTAGAAAGTATTCAGCACCTTATTGTGTTGTATTTCATTTTAACTAAAATCTAAATAAAAATGTAAATTAAATAAGTCTACACTCATAACAAACACATAATGACACAGAAGATAGTGAAAATAGTTTTTTTGGATGTAAGATGTAAGTGCGAGGGACATTTTTAATTCATACATTACAAAAACTCCAGACAGATAAAACATGTGCCTAATTTGTATTTAATACAAAATATATTTAATAAATTATTCAATTAAATTTTTAACCAAATGACAAATCTATTACTGTCCATAACCCTACAAAGTTTATTTTTTAAATTTATTGCACCTCTGGAGATTAATGCACTATATGACAACACATTTACACATACGCACATACACACATACACACACACACACACACACACACACACACTGGAAATGAGGTCTCATTAGGCCAGGTAAGTGAAGAAACTTGTGTGGGTGGACAGTGAGTGTGCAGGGACTTTAATAACTTGGTTAAATAGATGCCCTCTGGCCTGAAAGAGATGGCGTGGCATAAATCATGGCTTCAATATTAAATTCTGCAATGACAGTAGTAGTAGTATCATGTAGGTTATTTATTATTCAAAACCACCTCTTCCCTGCGGTAAATGTTCCACTTTTCAAAATAGTAGGCAGTTTCTCAACAACAAGGACCAACACCTACATAATAATTGAATGTTTAAAGGTAAAAATACACAAATTATATAAAGTTTTCTCTCACAGTTCCAGATTTGATGCATCCCATGAATCCTGCATCCAAGATGACCTTGAATAATTTTATAACTTTCCCTTTGATCAAATCAGTGACCTGCTGGGGTTTATCCCAGTCTTTAAGATGCTTGTCACCACCTCATCTATTTAAAATTACATTTTCATTTCACTCCAAATCCTTTTGTGATGACAATATGATGTAGACTCTCTAGAGTGCAGTTCAAGTGAGGTTGTCTTATTATCCAACTGAAACTATTGAAAATAATTTTACTGGGGATGTCTGAGTGTGGCTTAGGAAAACAAAGAGTTGGGTCACAGAAGTGGAAACTCTGCAGTCAAGATGTTATTTCACTACTTACAAATCCATTGAATTAATTTATACTTTTTCACAGGCATGTGTTTGTGCACTAATTGGCAAACATACTCTTCAACAGGATGAAAAATATAGCTGCATTGACTATGGGGTCAAATAAGCAAACCCTTTATATTCTTTTATCCCCACAGCTATTTTGTAGTTGTTAGACTTTTTCAGTTCAGCATAACTATACACTTTGTCATTTTTGCTCATTTTGCTTTATTTCTCTTTTGCTTCTGTATGTTTGTCTGTACTAATACATTTTTTGTTTCGCATTACATTTTCCACATTTGCATTTATTACATTTGTATTTATTTGCCCAATGCTATTTTTCCTTTTATTTTTTCTCTTATTTCTTTACTTTTTTCTGTTCCCTTCTTTCTGTCTGAACAGACCAATAAGGACAGAATGTTTCAGGTATTTATTTTTTCTCCCTGGCAAGTCTCATTTCCCTTCAGCTGTTTGTATGAATTTTAAGCAAATCCATAAAGCATCATATATACAGGCATATATTTGTGGAGATTTTGCAGATTTTGAGAATCCATAGGTACACTGATGAGACTGAATAGGGTACTGCTAAATTTCTTTCTACATTCTATACCAACTGTACACCATTTACAGTATGTCCTCCTTGACATCCTCTGATATGTCTATGATATGATGTTTCCTTTTGCAGTCTGATACTGTGGACATCCTTAAAATTAATTCCACCTCCACACTTCAGATCCCCCTCTCAACAGACAGGAAACTCCCACGATTCCTCACTGGATTTAAAGCCCAGCAAAAGACAGGCAAGTCAATAGCCGAACTTTGGAGTTTTGAGCAGATTACATATTTTAACTCTATAGTTAATTGTAAGTATTTCTGTTAGTAGTAGCTGTAGCACCGGTAGCAGTAGTAGTAATAATGGTAGGCTATTTTGGTAAATGGTGATTTTATATCTTTATTCAGTGCTGAGTGTGGCTTTGTGTGGTGTATTGGAGAAAGAAACACATTACTAAGGCTACAGGGTAAAATGGTTCACTACCAGTAGGTTTCTCCCATTATTAAAGAAATGTATTAGACCCTCTAGATAAAAGCATCCACCAAATTACATGTGATCAAAAGGCTTATGATCAGAATGAAATTAGTCTCAGTGATCTAATCTCCAGACAGCCCACATAACAGCTGGATCAGCTCACTTTTGACCAGAGGTGGACACCATTAACGGGAATACTTGTTATTCTTAATCAGTATCTGGCCTAATTGATCACATCATGTCTAATGTTTTGCATGAATGTGGTTTAACACATCAGTATTCTAACATGTAATACCAGCTGCAGTGCCAGCAGATACAACCAAATCAACAATGTAGATTTATACAGTCTGGCAGAGACCATAGTGCTTTGAAGTGCTGGAAATCCTGTTTTATCTTTCATTTCACTTGACACAGAGGAGGAACTCAATGTTGCTTTTGTACTAATGCATAATACTCACACGCAAACCACAAGAACCCAGTGATGCAGAGGATCCATGTTGTTGACTTACTTTAATTTCCTGAAGAATGTATCATCATTCTCATGTGCTACAGCTTCCTATTTTTTATTTGCTGCATTTTTCTAATGTTTTCTTTTCTCTCATGAGGAACTCATTGGTATTAAGAACAAATGTAGACAAGTGTTGTTGATTAAGCTGGAATAGCTTTGCTACCAAGACTATTTGCTGTACACTTGCCTCAACAGGAGATTGATAACTGTGCAATGAGCAATGAAAAGGTGCAGAAGGAATGACAGTTGCTCTTTTTTTCCTTATGGAAATCAATGTCTCCCAGGCAATGAGAGCGCAACAAACAAACCGCTACTGATCTCCCAGTTCTTGCCCTGCACACCGCAGACTGGAGACAGAGATCAACCAGCAGGAGAACTGCTGTCTCTCAAACCCAGCACCGTGACAACGGACCGCCCCAGGAGCTATCGACGGCCAACCCCATCAGAGGTGGGATTACTAAATTTTATCCTATTATTTCTTGTAGAATTCATGCCTTCATGATACTTACCCTAGTTAATCTGATTTGCATAGTGTTGCCATAGGCTACCCGGAATTTCTTGAATATCATGAGTTTTAATTGTGAATGTGAATAACTTTTAGCTTTGGTTTCCCTTCCCATTCTGTAGATGGAGGATGAGGCCATCCAATCTCCCAGGTCCAAGCCTCGCTACACAGGCCAGGTCCGCCTTTGCACTGCCCGCTACAGGTAAGCAGAGCAGTTTTAGGCACCTGTTGATTATATAATCTTAAATCAAATTTTTTTGGTGTTTGAGATTATGGTAGGATTAATGAAAACTAAAAAAGTCAAATGTTAACAATTTTTCTTTTAGCTATAACCCTTACGATGGACCAAATGAGCATCCTGAGGCAGAATTACCCCTTGTGGCTGGAAAGTATCTGTATGTGTATGGAGACATGGATGATGATGGCTTCTATGAAGGTGAGAAGTAAAAAAAGTGTTATGTTTGGAGTTGTCCTGAAAGTAGATCTGTATTTATCTGTATGTATGGCCTGTACTGCATTTTATTTTATACTAGCATGTACTGTAAGTATTCTCGAGTGTCACCATGAAAAAGTTCTGTAAACTTTTTAACAGTTACTAGAGTGATTTTCTTGTATAATCTCTTGAGAGTTATGAAGGCTTTTCCATCAACTGCAATCCTAATCCCCCTTGCTAGGAATTCTGCTGCCACAGACACAGTAGTACTCAGCTGCAGTGATTCATTAGCTGTGAAGGGTGAGGTTGGATGGCTTTGTGGAGGAGCCTTGTATTTACCGCGTAGGAGGGAGACTCAGGCCTCAGACCAAGCTGTTGTCAAGATGGGATCTTGGTCCCTTTTAGCTTGATGACTAATCCAGTGGGGCTAAGCTTAATCATCAGCACACACACGCAAGCATGCACACACACACACACACACCAATACAAACATGGAAAGATGGAAAGATATTCCAAAGACCTCTGTGGAAAAGGGGATTGAAAGACAACATGATAGGGAGCTTTTTGAAGTCAGACTTCTTCATTTTGCAAAAAAAACTGCGGTGTAAATCTAAGCCCTTTTTCTCTGCATTGACACTGCATCCGCATGCTCTGAGATGTTTGTGCAAATGTATAAAAGCAGTGAACTTAAGTTCAAGTTCTTCGAAATGTTGAAAGGAGCTGTTTTCTCAGTTCTCAGTATACTGGAGAGAGTACAAAGGATAGCATCAGAGAAGGAGTGCTAAATCTTGGGAGTACATACTGTATGTTTACATATCTCCCACCTCTCACACCATGACTCATTTCCACCTCGAAGGCAAATAGCTCTTACTGATGGTTGTGTGCATTCATGTTACTGCTCTCCAATTGTCTTTGTCTTGTTAGAAGCCATTAGTAAAGCCTGTAAATGTTAACATTTACAGCAGGCACCACCAAAGGACATTTTCCTAACACTGCTGATGAATAGTATTTTCAGTTGGCTGACATTAGGCCTTTTGTTCACAAATTTGGGTTATTTATCTTCCATACCTGCCTTTCAACTTATTTTCTTTTTGACAGGGGAACTGCTAGATGGCCAGCGAGGACTTGTCCCTTCTAACTTCGTGGAGTTTGTCCAGGACAAGGAAAAGCTGGCAATTCAAGCTGGGGAGGGAGGGGAGGAATTGGGCCCACTGGACCATACACACCTGGCCTTGATGACAGTGGATGGAGGTGCATCCCAAGATGGCCTTTTAGGCTTAGCTAATGCCTTGGTTCCCTGTAGCAATGGGACAGGGGGGCCCCTGGACCCTGAGGACTTGGCTGAAGATGTTGTGCCTTATCCCCGAAAAATCACCTTGATCAAGCAGCTGGCACGTAGCGTCATTGTGGCATGGGAGCCTCCACTGGTGCCTTTGGGCTGGGGGAATATCTCTGGCTACAATGTGTTAGTAGATGGGGAGCTTCGTGCCAGTATACCATATGGTGGCCGTACCAAGTGTTTGCTGGAGAAGCTGGACCTTGATGGTTGTGTTCATCGTGTGTGTGTGCAAAACATCACTGACCGGGGCTTGTCAGATGAGCTGCGGTGCACCTTGCTGGTAGGAGCCAATGTGGTGGTGGCGCCATGCGGTCTGCGGGTGGATGACATTCAGCGTGACACTGCTGAGCTCTCCTGGTTGCCTAGCAACAGTAACTATGGTCACACAGTGTTCTTGGATGGGGTCGAGCATGCTGTGGTAAAGCCAGGAAGGTATAGACTACGCTTCCTTAACCTGAAGCCCCTGACAGTGTACAAAGTGACGGTGGTAGCACAGCCACACCAGGTCCCATGGCAGTTGCCACTGGAGCAGAGAGAGAGAAAAGAAGCTGGTGTGGAGTTTTGCACTCAGGCTGCAGGTCAGCAAGGATCAAGTTTATACATAGACATACAATATAAATGACATATACGTAGTCCCATAACAAACAATGTTTTTTCCTGCTTACATTGTTACACATTTCAAGCAATGTTGTAGTCTGTATGTAAGACACATAGACATTACAAATGTCTATGATTGCTACTATTCTGTCTATGTTAGTTCATTTATATATAATATAAGGACATATCAAATTGTAACATATTGTGCTGTTTGAGAGTACAATGCCTTACCTTTCCACTGTTGTGTATTGTATTTTGTCTAGGTCCAACACCATATTGCTGTACAGGTCAGAATAAAACATCAATCGTGGGCTGGGTTTCCGATATATCTTGGCACTAAATGATCTGCGGGCACAGATAATATTTGTGCTATGATACTTTTGGAAAAGGGTTATAGTCGATGAAATGGGAATGATTATAGCATATTGTTCAAGATGAACAATTAGTCACAGGATATGGGCAAAATGGCATTTTCTTACGGTTCAGAGACTGTGAAACATTTTTCTCATCTACAATGGTGCCATTCTGCTATCTGTTGAAACTTAAACACAATTTGTTGTTTGAAACCAACCTGAAATGCAGTTTTGCCCAAATGTATTCACTGCACAGTTCACATCACTACAGTAATTAGAGAACAGCCAAGCATCACAAGTCTTGATCAGTTATTATTCTCATGAGTCATTTCCTCAGCCTGTAGCCTAGCCTGGACTCGAGCAGTGTCCCTTCAGTACTCACTGAAAAGACCATTAGTACACATTTACATTTGCTTCTGCTCCATTGCAGTTGTGCATGCTTTGTCAAGTCATCTGGGAGTATGGAAGACAAAGAATGTGTTGTGGATAGTCTCTCTGGATTGTGTCCTGCATGCTGAGACAACAGTGTTTCTCATAGTCCCAGAAACCCACATTGTTCAATTTGACCTGTATTTCTTTATCCTTAGTAAGCGCGTAGTGTAAAGTTGTAGTAGACGAGAAGAATACAGATCAAAAATACAATTCTGAAAATATTTTTGTAAATAACTAATGTGCTAAGAAGACTTCCCTTCACAACTCAAATTACCCTCCACCACTATCTTTGGGTGGTGAAGGGCCATAAAAGTCATCATATACGTCATCTTATAGTACACACAGTGTCTTCTGAATACACCCCCACTGTTTGTGGATCACAACAAAACAAAAAATATGTCTGAATGCACTGCTTTCACAAATTTATATATGCAGGACAATTTATAAATGAACTAACGTTGTTGTTTTCTAAATCCTCCCCCACCTCAACACCCCTCTTGTAAGCATTTCTCCGCATGGTTGTGTGACCCCACTTGCTCATTTGATGAATGCTTCACAAACTTTTCTCCTGCTTGTACCTTTTTGATATTATTACATCTCTTTTTACACCTGTTCTCTTGCCTCCCAGGCCCTCCTCTGCCTCCCCAGGATGTACAGGTGCTCTGTGGGCAGGCTCCAGGGGTCCTTCAAGTCTGCTGGAAGCCCCCAATCCTCTCTCCCACACGCACATCTAATGGAGCAAATGTCATTGGTTATGCTGTCTGCACTAAAGGACAAAGGGTGAGTTAACAGGTATTGGTATAAACAAGCTATAAACACGATATTCTTATTTTCTCTCTGTTGAAATAAGCTATGATGATTGATAGTGAGGCAGTCATTTGGGTTAAAGGCATCACTCCAAGTAGTATAGGAGCTACAATTTAATGGTGTACATGCAGTACACAAATACCTAATGTGTACATTGTTTATTCATGTTTAATCCCATAGAAAAATTAGAACATCACAAATAGAACGCTAATTGATGCCATGTGGCATTATGTCATCAGTGTGCTCGGTGCACACAGCAGTGCCACCTATTGGGATTTAGTATCAGTGCAAGCCTGGTAATCTGAGACACCTGTATGTATTGGAATGGTCTCTTACTCCCTCTGGTGCCCGCTAAAGTAAATCAACATACAATGTCTGATGTCACAAATCAACCCCGAACCCAAATATACCTCAAATTGCTTCTGTGCTGCTCTCCATGGGTCAATAAATAAAAGACTTTTGACTGTGGCTGCAACAATCAATCAAATTAAAACTTTGACAATTAGTGAAAAAACAACAGAAAAAATCTGCTATGCACTGAAAATGCAATGTGCAGTGCAGCCCAATGCTTTCTGCCTTATGTGCTTCACATACTGGAGCAAAACTGAAACTTTTATTCAGAATTTTTCTCAGAATGAAGAGGACATTTGCCATTTCCTTTTCTTTGTCATATTAACTAATAAAGTAGCGATGTTGAAACACAGTACAAAGGGTGGTACATGTGGAAAGAGTAATAATAAAAATCTTATAAAACTATGGGATGTGATCATGTTTTCACTTCTGATGTATTCAGTATGATTTTTTTATGATTGTTTTTGTTGTTAAAACAGCATATTTTGATGTATGGTGCATTTTCTCTGCTTAAATCTAGATAGCTGAGGTGTTGTTCCCAATGGCAGACCATGTTACTGTTGAGCTGACAAGGCTTCAGTGCTTGGAAGCCAGGGAGGTGATCGTCAGGACACTGTCAGTACAGGGAGAATCCCAGGACTCTGTTGTCGCAGTCATTCCAAACAACCTGCTCGTGCCTCTACCTCCGCTTCCCCTGCCACCACCAATGCACCCCCATGGAGGACCACCTCCTCACCCCCATGCTCAACCCCACCTTCAATCCCCTCACCTCCCTCATGCCATGGCTCAGCTTCCTGCTCCACCCCAGGCACATGGGCAACCACTCCCTGTGCATCCTCAGCCCCATCCCAGACTTTCCCATCCAGCTGGACCCCCTCAACCCCAGCTTCGACTCCCACATCCTCAGCCACAGACCCTGCATCTTCAGCCCCAGCCACCTCACCAAGGTCCCAGGCCCCAGCATCAACTGCCACTGCTACCCCACCTTCAATCCCACCCTATACCTCAGAGACCAGTAAGTGCCAGAGACCTGGATGCCAAAGATCATGCGGCCCACCATGGGGGAGGGATTCCAACCGGCCAGTCTGGATGGGACCCTACATGCTCTCCCTCAACTCAGCCTCATGTGCCCATGCATGGCCACACCCTTGAGGCCCCTCCCCCTGCCAATCCACGTTCCCCCTCTCCCCAGAGGATCCTTCCACAACCCAGAGGCACACTCATCCCAGACACTGTGGCCAAAGCGATTGCCCGAGAAGCAGCGCAGAGGGTGGCAGCAGAAAGTGGCAAGGTCTGGAAAGAGAAGGCTAAAAAACTGACAGCCATCATGATGATAAACTGTAAACGTTATGACTGAATTTAAAAACACCCGTAAATTAAGGCCATGATGTGATTGTGGACATGAGGATATTAAGCTTTCTCTGATTGATGATATATTACACCATTTACACAGAGTAGCTGTCAAACTAGTAAGATGTAAAATCCAGTCATCATCAAATTACTGCAAAATATACAAACAAAGTACCACTGTCACCCCCCTCTCTATGTTACTCAATTTACATACTTATCCACAAATTTTCAGGGGGACAGGAGGCAGGGCAGGTACGGAGACCAGGGTCATTCATTTCACCAGCATCACTCTGATGAAGAAGAGGAAGACGAGGAAGGGTTTGCACGCGCCCGTCGAAGAGGACCCTCAGTTGATGAGTTCCTCAGAGGCTCGGAGCTGGGGAGGCTGGTAAGAACAACAGGATAAGTCACATGTCTTTTTCCTGCTTTTGAGCTCCACCCCAAATATGTTTTTCAATGAAGAACCTCTCACATGTGTGTTAGGATGTGTGCATGCTTTTCTGGGTGGTTGCATGCATACACTCCTGTGTCTATGTTTCTGTGTCCCTGTGTGCATCCATTTGTGTGTGTTTGCCCACCAATGCGTGTTTGGTGTGTGCATGTGTGTACTGTACGTAAGTATGTGGACCTAAACAATTGCGTCTGTGTGTTTGTGACTACCAAAAGCCTCACTATAGTCACAATGAAGATTATCACAGCGAAAGCAGCCGGGGCTCTGACCTGTCTGACATCATGGAAGAGGAGGAGGAGGAGCTGTACTCTGAGATGCAGCTGGAAGAGGGACGTCGGCGCAACTCGCACAACACACCCAAGGTGCAGTTCTTTGCACTTATTCTAAATCCAGGGAACATAAACACCAAAAAGTTCCTAATCTATTGAGAAATTCACAGGCACGGATACTTCAGATGAGTCTGCTGCCTTGACTTTGAATTTGATATTTGTTGTTACGGTGTGTGCTGAGTTCGATTCGTAACAAAAGAGCAATAGGATAAGGAAAGAAGTAAGAATGTTTCAGCCCTTGATAGTTATGGTTTGACCATAAGCAAAAACAGAGGCTGGGTTTGAATGTTTCATGGATAGGGAGAAGTTTTGAGGTGCTCTCAGGTGAGCAGTTTCCCCCACCACCTCCACTGTTTTCAGTGTAAACATGGCAGAAAGAAAGGGGAAGACGGCTGCTGCTCTCATGGTGGCACACAGTAATTTGTTGCTGCAGCTGGAGTTGTTGATTGCCCTTTTCCAACTCGCCTCTGTGATGAGATGTGTGGCCAACCGCAGAAACTACACTGATGGAAGCAGAACAGAAGCCTATTTTACTGATAAACTTTCAAGTGTTACAGTAGATCAAATGTTGCAACGCAATTATTTTTTTAAGATGCAGCTTGATCTGTAGATATGTGATGAGATTACACAGGGTTGGGAAAAGCCTGTGGTGTGTGGAATGAAGGTCTGGAGATACACTGGCACTTGGTTGGTATCTGAAAGCACTGATGCTTCAGGACCTTGAAGAGAATCAGAGTTTGGGTTTTGATGTGTCGTCACCACAGAGAGAGGCAAAGTGACATCGGCGGGGTTTTAATATGTTCTGCAACTTGAAGAGGTGAAACTGGGTGAACATCGGGAGAAACTGGTTTTGAGCAGTTGCTTCGAGGAAGAGACTGTGTTTTACCATAGGCAAAGTTTATGGTTATTTTTATTTTTACACATTTTCAAAACAACATAGTATGTTGTTAGTACTTCATTTTGGAATGTTAAAAATTCCTATGGGCTCGTGTGTGTTTGAGTGTTTGTCTTTGCGTCTGTGTGTCAGTGTGCCTGCCTGTGAGTGCTGCATGATTTTGTTTACATACGGTTTGTACAAGTATGTCAATTTTTTCACACATGTTTTGTAAGTATGTCCATGTGCCTGTAAGCATCTCATGAATGTTTAATATTTGCGTTTTGTGTTTTCTGTGTTTATTTAAATTTCAGTCAAACACTTCTGCTGGAGGCCGTCATGACCGAGACACTGAGAGAAGAATTCATCATGGTGCTCCCCAGCCTCAAAGACGACCTCTAATGGTCCCTTCCATTGGTCAGTATGGGCGGGTGCTTGAGAGATGGGAAGGAAGTATTTGTTGCTCTTTAAACCTTCATGAGCTTTTCTGTGTCTCCAGCACACATCTGTGTTTATGAACCACGCTCATGCCTCTCACCACCGAAACATAAATTGAATGTTACAGAGATTGATAAAATGCTACAATCAGACTTTTATTTGCACAGCTGTTACACATCAATAAAGTAATTTACACCGAAACAATTTGACAGTTTTGTTTTTGTAGTTTTACGTAGCCGCTTTTTTGTATTATTAGCTTTAGGCACAAATTTTTAGTTAACCTTTTGTGAGGTGAAGATATGCGTTGTAATCCCATCCCCCTCTAACTGGTGTTTTCTGTAGAGGTAACCTCTGAGAATAACAGTGAGGGAAACCTCTCTCCCACCACCGAAGATGTTAACTATGGCAGAGTAGCTCGGCACAGGATGTGGTCATCTCGCAGGCACATGGGCGGCACCAGGTCTCCCCATGGTATGTGCCTGAAGACCTGTTTTTACCACCACAGCATGGCAACAAAATGCCACCAGCAAATGGCAAGCAGGAGCTATGGACACTGCCTGTTTCTCTGTCTGAAACAATAATTATTATGCTTACTGTTGAACAGCATGACTGCACTGCACTGAAATGGTGACCCACTGGCAAGCAATTCCTGGGGTCCAGGATGAACATTTCCACAGTTGCAGATGATAAATGATTGATTGACTGCTTGGAGAATGCCTCACACTGCACTGAATTCCAGATGCCTGCTAAGCCCCCTCCCTTTGTCGCACAACCACAGTTCCTACACTCAGGAGCATTCGTGCATGACATTTTGAAGAGATACTGTAATTGTGGTAGACATTAAAGAATGACTACATTGTCACTGCTTTTTAATTATTTAAAATTTTGAGTTTCTATCGCTATTTAAGTTTGAAATATCAGCTTTTGGAAATGCAGTTGACTCTTTCTGTCCTACCACCATGTAAGACAACAACAAACTTCACAGTTACCGAAACCTCTTTCAGTTGGCAAGTGTTTACCCCTTTGAGCAATTCATTTCACATCATGCTTGTATTTTCATTGGCCCAACAGCACACTCTGCTTGGTGGTGCATTATCTATGTACTGCAATGGCAGATGGAAAGAAATATGAGGCTTCCACAGCAGCCATCTCTGCTCTAGACATCTGAAGCTCTGGGGGTTGGCCGTGTGTGGAAAGTTATACATTTCTGCTTTACATTTTGGAATTACATATTTAGCTATTAAGTCAAAATACTTTATTTTAGTATGCATTTTTAGCAGCCTTTTTCTAGCATGCATGTCTGTGTTGTGTATTGTTGATGTTGTCATGTCCGCGAATCACTACTGTGTATTGCACCATGGTTTGTCTTGGTCATCATTTGTCTCTCACTTCATAAGAACATAAAGACCATAAAGATAGACACATGTGGGCACTGCAGTAAATTATGCAAACACTAAGTGACCACAGGTTTCTTCCTGGATGCTATCATCCACAAATATGGCTTGGCAGAAAATCAAGGCATTAAGTAATTTACAAGTTTTGTTGCCAAGTCCTCAAATAATCTTCATTTGTGACCAAACACCATAATAAGAGGTTCATTTCACAGCAGAAACATAAATGAAGTTTCCAAACATAAAAATAGTCTCTAAACATGTGTCAGGATACAGGATAATGATTTGTTTTTTGTTGTTGTTGTTGTTGTTCGTGGTTTTAAGATGGATACAGGGATCGGGATCGCCACTCTCCTACATACTTTGATGAGTCAGAGCCTGAAGAGTCCTTCCGGATCTTTGTGGCCCTCTTTGACTACGATCCTTTATCCATGTCCCCCAACCCAGATGCAGCTGATGAGGAGCTGCCGTTCAAAGAGGGGCAGATCATTAGGGTGGGAGATTCAATTTGGGATGCCCAGATGCTTTGTCATACTTTCATATTTGATCATTCTGACCTCCTCTGTGCATTTACAATATGTGTCTTTAAGGTAAATGCAGATGAGTTGTAATTTTTAACCAGTATAATTCTAAAACACCAGGTGTCATAAATGACTAGTAGGTAGGTTTTCAGTAGGTAATAATTCTATACCAGCAGTTCTCACATAATTCCGATGACAATTTTTTGTTCATTGTTGATTGTTGATTGATTGTTAAACGTAGCCCTCAGTAAAAAGCTTCAGTGCTTTCCCTTCTACTGCCCACAAATTCAAGTGTTGGCTCTTTTTGTCCGCAAAAAAAGTTTTTGATTTTGAAGAGTTCTTTAAAAGAATTGCCCTTTCAAAATAAAACTGCATGGACAGTTGCATATAATTTCTTCATCTATTTAACTAAAGCATATGTAAAAAAAAAAAAAGTTAATTGCTAAATTGCTATTTGCTATCTCTAACACTGATAGTAAAAGTACTGTGTATGTTTTAAACCTTTACCACTTCCCATTTAAAACTGCAGCTCTTATCATAGCTCTTTTATTTTCTTGTCTACTAGGTGTACGGTGATAAAGATACAGATGGGTTTTACAGAGGAGAGGTGAGGGGCAGGATGGGGCTGATTCCTTGTAACATGGTGTCAGAGATACGAGCGGAGGATGAGGAAACTATGGATCAGCTTATCAAACAGGGCTTCCTACCTCTCAGCACCCCAGTGGACAGAATAGGTACTATGTCATGAATAAGTAAAGAAAGTTTGATATTGGGAAAAACATGAGATGCTACATAAATGTCATGTATTGTTTCCTCCAGAGCAAAACAGAAGAGGTCTCCGTCGAGATCAGGCCTCAAGGAGGATGGTGGCTCTGTATGACTATGACCCCCGAGAGAGCTCCCCCAATGTTGATGTTGAGGTATAGTTTACTGCTACGACAGATTGCTGAATAGTTTTCAAAGAACAACCATGTGCAAAGTATGGTACCCACTTTACATTTACTCCCCTACTTTTCTACATGCTACATGCTCATGTTTTTGGAAATAATCTCAAACTAGTGTATTCTATACTATGTGTATATATATATATATATATATATATAATGTTCATCAAGAGAAAGTCATTACAGTAAAACATAAAAACAGCAGCCAAGGTAGCAAAAAAGTAATTAATGTGCATAGACAATCTATAGTTCTATATTTCTTTCCTGTGTCTCTGTCTTCTGATAGGCTGAGCTGACCTTCTGTGCTGGTGACATCATTGCTGTGTTTGGAGATATCGATGAAGACGGGTTCTATTATGTGAGTACTGCTTGTCCATGTTTGCTTCTCTAATAAAATCTGTAGATTTTGTTTCTTTCTTTTTACAAATATAAAGTGTGAAATAACAGATTGTAGCACATGCAAAACCCTGGTCAACCACAGCAAGTCATTTATTTATGTTTGTACACAAAAGTGAAGGAAGCTTCCCCCCCTTTATCTTTTCCAGCTTTTATGCTCACTGTCTGTTGGCGTTATAATTACCATTCAGACATAAGAAAAGTATCAGTTTTCTCTAATACAAGAAAGCAAAAAGGTGTGGTTCTCAAAATGTAGAAAAATTTTTTTTGTATTTGAAGGTTTTTTGGGGGGGCGATTAAAATAAATATGTTATTTGTAGATTCTTTATTGATGCAAAGGATGATCAAGCTGCAATTTAAAGGTACATGAAGATGTGCAAATCATATCGCTCCTGTCCTCTTTCTCCACAGGGTGAAATCAATGGCCACCGTGGTCTGGTTCCCTCTAACTTTCTGGAAGAAGTGCCTGATGATGTGGAGGTGTATCTGACTGATACTCCGTCCCAATACCCCCAGGAAGAGCCTGCTAACCGGCCCGCTGCCAACTCTGCTGCTGCCATCTCAGAGGGCAAACGGGTACATCATCATCGCCGCTCTCAGCGCTAGGCCCTGTGTTCATCCATCCTCCGTCCTCTCTCTTGATTTCCGTCTCTTGCTTCCTCCACTTGCCGTCTGTGTGCTGTTCATTGTGTGTGTTTGTCCATGTGGTGACAGTGGTGACTCAATACAAACTAATAATCCCGTGAAAAATCCAGTGTTAACACCTTTCTGAGTCTCAGAGAAAGGAAGAAGCAAAGCCTGACATGGACAGCGAGAGGATAGACTGTGGGAGCTCTACGGGTGATTTGTGCATGTCATGTAGCACTGGTAAAGGAGGACTTGAAAAAGGCTGAACTCATTCCTTAAAAAAATTTAATTTGGTACCTCTTTGCACTGAGACACAAAATCTAATTGTGATTTTTGTGTATTACAATAATAGTATTAATTAGAAGTGCATTATTAACACATAAGAATTACTACCCACTGACACTGAAAGGATTTATTTGCGAAGAAAGCTTTAAAGTTGAAAAAGACGGAAAAAAACAGAAAAGCATGCCTTTTTCAAACTTGATAAATTTTATATAACTTTCTTGGCTCAGTTGCTGTATTTCCTTAAAGAGGCTTTGTTTCTTTATGAATATTGCACACCAATCAAATCTATTTTTCAGCCCTGTTGACAGTGGATATGCCATGTTTGCTCTGCGCTCGAGAGACAGAACTGAGACATCCACTCTGTATTGTTATAACGGAACAATAAAAGAAAAAATTGAATATTAAAAACATTCTTTTTTTGCGCTCTGTCTTCATGTGTGTTGGTGGTGTTGTTGTTGTTGACGTTGTTGTTGTTGTTGTTTTCAGTTTTCATAGTGCTGTGGGTTTTACTAATGGTGACAATGCTGCCACATCTTATTATTTTGTTGTTTATTTTGTGTTTTCCCTCACCTGCTTGGCAAAAATAAACAAACAGAAGAAGATTGTTCATTTCACACCATAAATGGCTCTGTTTGCCTTGTACAGTAAGTCGGCAATCTGAGATACCAAACTTGCAGCTCTAATGCATACAGCTTGTGGTCACGCAAAAAGTTTTGAATGAACTTACTTGTTATTTCATAATGACAGATGTAGTCAACAGGGTTTAGTGTAACCAAAATATATATGTACATTAATAAAACTACATAAAGCCTGTTTCCAATATTTGTCAAACTGACAGAATTGAACTGCATTTTATCATCCAAATGCACCATTGGTATAATACATCATTGACAATTTTGGCCCAAAGTGTAAAGAATTAGAACAAAACTGTACTTACTGCATGTTGAGCAGCTGCATTAGATTGGAGGCCTGGTATCTACAGTCGTGTCCCTGGGTGTCGTACTGTATATGATCGTACTGTGTGTTCATTCATGGCCTAATGTTGGACTTCTCAAGCTCTGTGGTGTGGTGATGTCATGTTTGACGTTTGGCTACTTCTTCAGTGTTAAGCCACATTATGTGCTCCTTGGGTGTGTGTGTGCAACAGAGAACATCTCAAATATATATAAATATATGATATATATATATATATATATATATATATATATATATATATATATATATATATATATATATATATATATATATATATATATATATATATATATATATATATATATATATATATATATATATATATATATATACTGTATATCAGCAATTTGATATAGAGGAAGAAGGCAGACAGTTGATAGCTTTGGGGGTTTGACTACAGAATGCAAAAAAATTATAGTTATATTAACTGGATTAGGATCATAAGGATCATAACCAAAAATATCTGCTACTGCTACAGCTTTGATCTTTCATTTGCTTTCCTTAACTAATTCCACGTATATAATCATGTATACATGTAATTATTTTTGTTAATTAACTTCACTAATCTATTTAATTATTAATGGTAAACGTGTCTAGACAGTACACTTCTTTCTACTTATGTACCCATTTGTTCTTTAATTAATGGAATTATTAATTTTATTTTGGTCTGGGTCTGATTTAAGATCAGCATCAAAATACACATGAACACTTGAGACATATTCCAATTGCCAATATCTGTAAAAACCTTCATATGTATCGACACTGACAAGTATCTGCTTTATAAGGGCTGTGAGAGTGTAGTTTTGATTAGGTTTAAATGACAATTGCATCACTGGCTACATCCGCAAACAACTCCACAACTGTCATTCAAATATTGCTAAATTTGGTACACAGCACATGACATTGTGTTTCTGAAACTTAATCAGTGAGAGGAGTAAAGTGAAAAACACACTTAAATGTGTATTTAAGATCTTGCTAATGAACAAGCAGGTCAAAAACAGATGCAAAGCAGTTCAGGGAAAACCAATTGTGTGTCTCTTCAAACACTTAGCAAGCAAGACATCATTCAGTCCACTTAGAATCAGTAAGTGGATTCCTGCTGTGTAGACATTTTAGATACATCTCACTGATATTTAATAATAATAATTAGGAGTGGACAGTCCCCAGTAGTTTCATATACGAAGAGCACTTATATTCTGTGGTCAGATAGTGTTTCTTTGTTGTAATACACTGCCCCATGCTTCCACACCTCCCCACCGCCTCTCTCCTCAGGTTCCCACCGAAACCACGGACACGGCTGAGAACGATGCATTGCCTGTCCGAGCGCCGTCTCCGATTGTTCGTCCTCTTTTGCCAGGCACCATGAGACCCCTCAGCCCTACAAGGGTCCCTCACACACCACTCGAGTCCCGGGACCCCCAAGACCTGGCTAACAAAAAGAAGAAAGGACTACTTTCCAAGGGGAAGAAACTGCTGAAGAGACTCTCCCCAGTGAAATAAAAACACAAAAACTTAAAGCATACATGTACGATATGTGCACATGATGGGCTCTGTATATTGCATCCATACAATCAAATCCAACAACACATGACAAAGAGGATTTGGACTGGGTGAGCCTATTTGAATATAACTACCGATACAATTATTCATGTTAAGTGATGGATACAAATCAACTAAATTATGTACAGTGCCGTGCCAAAACCAAGAGACAGGTCCACCTGCAGACACAAAATTATATTACTGTGATGTATTTTATTTCAAGGGAAAAAAACAAGCTATGATTTTCATGACATGTATTTTTCTCTTTATCATTAGTCCAATATTTTTTTTTTCATGCAGGCTGTGAAAACTAGGCATCTTGTTAAAATCTTTAATCAGAAAAAATCTTTCTGGAGTATTGATGTCACTACACGGAAACAGATACCATACTCCTTTAAAAAACCAAACAAACACTCAAACAGACTGCACTGTTATAGAGGCATTCTGCACAGTAATGCTGGCTGCTAACACAAAGGCTTTGTTTAGTGCAATATCATAAAAAGGTGGGAGCAAACTGTTTGCGGACAGAGAGCAGTTGCCTGTGAGGAAAGGAAATAAATAGAGAATAGCAGACTGACAACAGGGCATTAACGTCAGAAACACCGGACGAGCTTAGCTCTCAGTGGCCTTTCTGAAAAACAATATGAGCAAGACATTCCACGTTAAACTGCAGAGCTGATTAACAGCAGGTTTTTGTTTCATGACAGGTCACTTGTGCTTTGCCATGTTTGAGGATTTAATAAGAGTAGACATGTTTGCTGTCCTCACAGTCAAACTGTCCTGAAACCCCTAGTTCAAGACAAAATTTTGTGTCTGTCTTCCTGTTACACAAAGGTGGCTGCTTTGTCTTATGCCTGGTGAAAGACATGTTTTGTGTGCCTGTGTGCTTGTAAGGCAGGTATGTGATGCATTCATGTTTCGCACCTTTCATACTTCTTGTTCACTAATGCTTTCTTTTGCTGAAGGCAAGGCCATGCATTTATTGGTCCTGTGATGTAGTGATGTGCTGCTACCTCCATTGCCTGTGCACTGTTTGGTTTTCTTGCCTCATATTGATATAGAGGGCCAAAGTTGAAGCCTCAAACAAGCTACAATCAAAAAAGGGAACGTGTGCATTGTTTTCTGGTTCTGTTGCATAGTAACGTAATTTACTCATAAACTTTCTATGTGGTTACATTTATGCTCAACATACGGAATTTAAAGTGTGTAAGGGCCAATACAAAGTTAACAGATTACACAGCTCATATACATTCAAAGGGAATCTAGTCCAAAATAGACTTTACTTTATTCCCATGATGTTGGAAAATTTAACAATCTGTGAAATAAATAGACATACTCGAAGCCTGAGTATGAGCAGCTCAGACTCTGAATAGTAATGCCAATATTTGTTGTTATTGCTCCATTTAGTTTGTTGACTCACTGAACATTTTCTATATTGAATCGAGTCTTCAAAAACAAACAAACCCATTTGCATAATGCACTAATAGATTTGCAGCAGAAACGTGACCTGCTGAGCAGATACTGTCCTGCAGGTTGACTGTTTGTTAAATCAGTTTCTCATTCACTGTCAGTGAAAAAGCTCCAAACAACAAAACAACACATTAGGCTCCACTCAGTGTGTACGAGTTGGAAGTGTGATTAATCAAAGTGAATGTCACGGTTTCACTCTGAATTTGTCCAAACCTAATCGGTTTTTAATTTGTTTGAAAGTCTCATTGACAAACTTTATTTAAATTGTACATTTAGCTTTAATTCACCACTTTCATAAATCAACAAAAAGTGTCTTTATTTTGCAGGATTAACGGAAACGTCTTTTAAATGTAAACGTGGATTATTATAAGGACAGGTCCTTATACTGTACCAACATTTTGTGTGCTGTGGTGGTGACCAAAAGTCTGAAAAAAAGCAATTACTAAATGGAGGGAAAGTATGTCTCATAGCTTTAATAATTTAAAAAAATGATCTATGTTTGGTTTGAAATGTCCATTCAAACCTATTAATCACCATTTGTCCCCATATGTCAAGGATGAGTCAGTTTATTGTGTGAAACAGGGCCCCCCTCCTCATCATTTATTCATTTTACTGATGAAATGCAATGACTAGAAAACATTGCCAAAAAGGAATGTAAGTAATGTTCAGCTGGCAGTAGGTTTACATAGATTATTTTTCATTCCAGAGCTTTTTCTGTATAGTTTCTCATTCAATCTGTCAAAAAGTTGAAATTATATGGTGTCCCAATACCAAATCATTCACTTGTGAATGCGTGTACTGTAGTGTCTCCAAACACTGTAGCTCTTTTGTACTTTGATCCATTTGTAGATAATTTATAAATGTTTCTACTTGATTTCTTTGCAGCCTTTTTTAGCGCATTGAGATTCCCTCTCCTGTTAAAAGACTGCAAGCATTCTCCATAGTGTCCTTTGAAATCAGATGTGTCAGTCCACCATATGTGCTTGCTTTGTGAATCAAAGTCAAAGAAAATACAAAAAACAAAAACAAAAAAAGAAAAAAGAGAAATTAATGGACAGTATTTATGGTGATTAATTATGTGTGGGTGTGCATGTGAAAAAAAAATACAACTTTTATAACCAAATTAAATTTGATATTTTTTAGAAACTCATTGTTTTTACATTCATTTGTGCATGTTTTTTTTTTCACTGTTCAACCAGATTTAGACCAGTTGTATATTGTAATACTGTAATAGTTCCGTATGTAATACTGCAGAAACCATTTGTGATTTGACCCTATGACTTACACAGTGCCTACATTTATGCTGATCCACAGAAAAAGAAGACTCTTTTATGCTGAAGTGAAAACACTCTGAAGTTACTGAAGATCCTTTGTGGTACTCTTTAATCCATAGTTTAGAAAAATGGAAGCAAAGTAACACGTGTGACTCTGCCTAAAGCATGACCTCAAAAACCGAACTACAGTGCAAGAGGAAGGCTAGTGATGGAGCCACGAAGACACCTATGACTACTGAAGAAGTTTTAAGCTTTAGCAGAGAGACTGTGCAGACAATAACTGAACTTCGAGCTTTAAATGAAAGCGACACAAGAAAAAACAACATAATTTTAAATACTGATGAGAATTGGGTGAACACTGAATTCAATCCCTTATTTTCTGCTGACCTTAGCTGTCACTGTGTGTCACAGAGTGAGTTACTGAATCAATGTTTGAATCTCCCCTCGCACCTTCTTCTCTCAAGTGTCTCTGCACTAAGTGAAAATTCACATAAGATTCACATAATCATGACATTCTTTTGAGTCTCTATAGGTAATTAATATTGCTCATTGATGGACCTGACTGATCCTGGACTTGGGTTATCTTTCACTATCACAGTGTCACAAACGTTAATATGGCTTACTATTAAAACAATCTTTGATGTGCAGTAGGAGGATGGGCATATAGTGGCAAGGTAGGAAGATGATTTCCACATGTAAATTGTTCCTATAAACACATCAGTCTTAAACCCGTGGTTTGTGTTACAGAATCAAAATGAAACACCATTACGAAGGTTTTTTTTGGCTTATTTTAGCGGGTGCAGCAAACGAAACTCCACAAATCCTGAACTACGAGTATCTTCTCAGATGAATGAACACAAGGACTTGATAGACTATTAGTGGCTCTTATAAGCAGAAGGCTTGTCAATAGAAACTTTTACCTAATGAGTGCAGTCGAATGCACTCCTGCAGTTCCTCTGTGGATTTTATAATAATTAGAACAAATAGTGAACTCGGTGCTGCATATAAATGTATAAAACTTTTCTCAGAAAGTTCAGAAAGCTTCTGCAAGCTGTTGTTTGGTCTTAGGTTGTTCAATGACTGTTAGATTTGATCATGACCCCAGGTTGCAATCATGGACAGATTATGGAAAATGGAGGCCTGGGCACAGCAGAGCTAAGTGCCCCCCCTTTTCTTTCTGGTTGTTTTGAGTCTCTGTTCATTTTTACACATATGTTTGGACATTTTGTGTCGTTCGATGTTTATTTTTTGGATATATGTGTGTCTGATTTTGGTCATTTTGTCATCTGGCTCATTCAGCATCTATTTGGGATTGGTAGCAGCTGCAGCAAATCGTTTGTAGAAGAGAAAATGCTCAAATCAGCTTTAGTAATGTCTCTGTAATACTTCATGCTCACGGTAACAGGATGACATGACATGATATTTTTAAGAGTAGTTTGATCCAGACATTAAATAATATATGAATTTACGCATTTATTTTTCTATCAGCTGAAATTTCAGTCTATGTTTAACAGTAATTTGTAATCTAGTGGTGCTGTAAATTGTTATTCAACCCAGAACACAGCCAATCATATCCTGCCTTTCATTAACATCAATGCCAAGAAGCTGAAGGGATGGCGACATTGCTAGGTTCCAATTAACTAGGCATTGGACAGACGTGGTTTCAGTGCAACAACAACAAGAATTACTAACTGAAGTGCTATTAAATGAAATCTGACATCTAACAGATGGATTGGGCTGTCGCAGACTGTGCTGCTTCTCATCCATGACTCCATAATCTGTTTGAATGGCAGAAGCCTGCGAAGTTGGTGGACTACTGGGAGTGACTCAGTTCAAAGTAACATTTTAGCCCTTTGAGTCTCAGAAATCTTAAAGTTTGAGATTTAGAAAAAATTATTGGGATAGTATGCATTTGTATTATATCATATTTATACAATCAAATACATCACAAAACACATCTGACAAATGCATGACTTATTCATTAGTAAATGAAAGACAAATTACCTATAACATCCTGAATTTAGGGCAGTGTATTCCAATATTTCTGGTGGAATCCTCATATTCAGATCAATCAGATTAAACATTGAAAACTGAATAGATTTGTATATAAACAAATCTTTAACACGTTACATCAATTTATTAGATTTCCTTTCATCTCTTCATTACAGTCGCATGTTTGTTCAACTTCCAGAGCTGTTTTTGTGCTGTTTTACCACAATCCTGCGGAGGGCAGCAGTGATTTTCTTTTGTGCACTGACCTTATGTGGAGCCTGTAGTTCAGCAATAAAGGAAATCACATATACAGTGACGACTCTATCGGTCTCAGCTATTCATTTAATTGCCGGAAAAAAAAGAAATGTGCTGATGTAACAGTTACCATAAGCACATAGACACAAATTTCACATCACAAAAAGTCCTTAGGGCTGAACTTGAGAGAGTCCTTCAGTCCCTTCCTCCCCTAACCCTCCTCTACATGCATATTTGTTTTTACTATTAGCTTTAATTTAATGTTGATTCAAGCAGGAAAAATCCTGAGGGGAACAGTGAGGAAAAAACTGCATTCTTTCAGCAGGCCTGTGCTGAAACGCCCCTTTTGCTCTCGGTGAGGTAAGAACGACAGGAGATTGAATTTGTAAATCAATGAATCTTTGTTTTCTTGCTTCTAATATATTTGCCCTATACACTCTTCTTCTGCTATCCTTTCTGTCCTCTTCCTTTCTCATCCCTTCCCCTCCTGTTTTGCCCCCCCATCCAGCTCCCTCCTTTTCTCTCTTTCTGTTTTGCTCACTCTTGCCCTTATTTTCTCTCACTATCCAACAGATCTATATTGAGCTGTAAGTCTCTGGAGTCCCTGAGGGCCAATGGATGTTTAAAATTCTTGCCAGTAACCTCTCTATCACTTACTTTGGTCCTGCCTGGCACGCCACCAGAGGGGGGCATAAGGAGACATCCATCTTCTCTTTGCCTTTCTGAATATTTCACTAAACCTCAGAGTGTCCGTTATACCCTCAATGTCCATTTGACCCCCCTGCCCCAAAATCACAGCAGGGATCTCCCAGGTAAAATACTTTAATTTGACTTTGATATACCAAGAGACCTTTTGTCATGTGGCGAGCTGGAGATTTCTTGGAAGTATCTGGGCTTGAATGGTTTTTATAAAACTTCACTTAGTTTAAAGGTTTAGTTTAGAAATATTACTTTCCTTACATATGTAATACAACCTTATTTCGCAGGGCAAAATTAGCCCTGGGCCTCATATTTTACTGCTTTTCTCCTACATTGTGTGTATATGTAATCTCTAACCTTTAACTATAATAAAAACCTGCCTTTATTGCACTGTGTTGCTTCTAAATACTTCAAATGCTCTGGTGTTTAAATCGCCAAGCAACTGCCTCAAGGCCTCTATCATTTCACTTAATATTGTGATTAAGTAAAATTGCAATGACATTACTACAAACTAATTGCTACACAGTGAACCTGTAGCCTTCAGGTCCCCTGAGGACCGGGGACCCCGAGGCATTCACTTGTTTCTCCTGGTTTTTAATTCAGCCTTGCACATATAGTATAGACCTAATTTATTTTCATTAAATGTCATTAAAATGTCAATTATGTGACATATTGTATTTGTGCAAACATCTAGAAACACTGGAAATAAAATATGACCCGATTCTGTGATAAGACATGGACATGTACACAGTCAGTTTCATGGATGCCCTTTTTCAGCTCGGGTGAGAAGAATTCTCAGCCAAAAAAGCTCAATCACCCTGAATACTTTACCACTGTGTCCATTCATTCACTATAAACTAATGTGTTTCCCAGTGGGTTGTTGGAGGCAACCCTCTTACCTGTCCATCATGGCGCTGAGGGCAGGCTGTTTGTGGGAGGATATACCACCAGGGTGGTAACTCTCTCTGGGCACCCCGCACAGGTAGGAAACTGATGTTTATTGCAGCCACGCTCCGAGTCGAGCATTTATTTGTCGTCAGCTGAATCATGTTGGCTGACGTCAGCAAAGGGGAAGCAGCCAGGACACAGCCCTCGCCTTGGTGATTCATCTTCAGCTGAGACTGGTTGGAGTGGGAGACATCCACAGGGCATGATTTGGCTGGAGAGCCCTCAAAGCTGTAGCACCACAAGTGTTGAAAAGACTGTCTGCATGGCTGGCTGGATGCCCCCTGGCTCGCTGTAGTGCTAAGTGTTATTACACAGGTGTAACGACAGCTTTATGTTCAAAGACTGGACTTCAGCACTCCCTGGAGACCAGAGTACTGAATACAGGAGCAATTTGTAGTGATTTCCACTCAGACGGCTTCATAAATGCTTACGTCTCCAATTGATGTGGGTGTTCGTAAACCCCTTTTTGTGTTATGAATATCAACTCTGTTCATGTGATTTCTCACCAATTAGATGCAGTATCAGCATAGGAGCAGAGTGGAACCTGGTTTGATGGATTGATGAGAGTTAATTTCATCACCATTTGGCTGATGGGTAGTAATAAGAGGCATTAAGGAATTATTAAGATAGAGCGCTGCTGTAGTCCAATATCAATCACTGAGCTGGATTACTGTCTGTAAAGATTAATAAACCTACCACTCATACAGTGACCTTTGTCTGCACTCAGGAGTTGCAGGCTGGTCACCTGGATGTCAACCTGTAGGTGAAAGGTTTCTTTAAGTGAGCATTGATGTGATAGTTTGGTTGAAAGAACTTTCCGTTTGTATAGGGTTAAATTTGAATTGGGAAAAAAAACAATTGACTTTTTGCTGTTTTCATTTGTTACATAATACATTTTAAGCAGGAAAATTGTGTGAAGATTTCACTAGTTTCTCATTACATCATTACATTAACACTGTGTTTTGATAGGGCCTATTGGGTCAATTTTGCAAATCCAAGCGCAGCAGTGAAATACAAATTTGTTTTTTTTTATCAAAATTTAATCAGTGGCTTTTGAGATGTGACAAAGTAAACACTAGAGGCAATAAGAAATGAGCTCATGTAAATAGAGAGTGTGACTTAAACTGGGGGAACAAAGAGAGTAGTGGGTTCGTAAACATGAAACTTTAAAACATGCAAACTTATTTTAAGCTGATACATTAGCCAAATGTGGATAAATATTTGAACAATATGTGAACTCAATGAAAAAAAAAGATTAATTTAGGTCAGCTGCATACTTATGCAGAGTATAACTGAGGCTGATGGGAACATGAATTAGACAGGTGAAGAGGAGCAGCAACGGGATCAACAAAATTATTGCAATGGATCCTAATGGGGACAAATGTACCAAATGTCCTGACAATCCATCTAATAGATTTCATTAAAAATCAATGTCAACCTAGTTCTAGAGGAACAATCAGGGACCTACTAAAGTTTTTATAGTTAAATCTCAGAGGACCTAGAAAATCTGCACAAATGTTAAATTATGCAACTCCATCCAATAGTTGAGATTTGTTTTGTCTGGATCAGAGTGGTGGACAGACTGACCATCACATTTCCATCCCTATAGTGGGGCAACAAAGAGTAAAAATTCAGTTTTCTAAATTCCTGCCTAAGCTTTAGCTCAGACTGGTCACAGAGGCACTATCTCCTAATTTCTTATTAGTTTTAACAGCTCAATGAGGCACAGCATCCTGTTTAAAAAGAAAATTAATTAATAATTACATGGATTTCTGGCTCGACTCCATTAATTTGAGAATGCTACACATCAAATGACCTCCAAAAACCACCTGGCAGCAGCTTTATATCCTGTTTTGGATTCACACATGGTGCATCCAACCACCTCTCTGTCATCTGTAATAGCAGCAGCAGGTTGCATGTCTGGAACAACAACAGAGATCTGGAGACGTTCCCAGACTCAATAGTGGCCTCTGCCACTGCTTTAATAATCACATCCAGCCAAAAACACAGACAAAATGCTCAAATTAAAGCTCTGTGACTTTAAAATGCAGTGCATCTAGTAACCCAGCACTGTAAACACTATAAGTACAGTAAAATCAACTTCCTCTCTTGAGATAATAGACTCCACTGGTTCTTCAAAGTTTTATTGGCATTCCTAAATGCCTCTCTAAGGCACATATTTATTTTAATCAGCCTCTGCTGTCAGAAGGGAAAATGTTTATTCACCATTGGTGCCTGCATGCATAATGCTGTCACCCTGGCAGTGGTGCCACTTTTCAATAAAAGAGGCTCTGAGGCACTGGGCACACTGGGTTTAGTTGGCAAACATATTCTGTCAGTAAAGCACATTTGTCTCGGTGGACAGGTATTTAGGGGGATGTTGGAGAGTCACGGGGAAAGAGAGCACATGAATAGGTGTGCTTTGCTGTATGTCTAACGTTAGGGATCAGGTCGATGGATTTGTGCAGAAGCACAGTGGATGGATGCCACAGTGTTAACTGGATCACGCACTGGCTCTAGGGACAAAACTGTTCACATTATTATCTCTCTGGTTGTAGGACACTCAGCAACAAGACACCAGGCTATTTAAGTTTGGGCTTTGAACTCACACTGAAGATCAGGGCTCCTCATTATAATGAGTGTTGGGATTTTTAGGTCAAGGCAGGAAAAGTAAAAGAAACGAAAAAAAAGAAAAAAGAAATACTCAGAGAATTGAGAAATTAAAGTTGCAGGCCTCTAACAGTCCAGATTTTTTTCGTTTACTTTATTTGATTCGTAGCAGTCTAATGTGAAATCTGCAAACACAATGTGGACAAATAGTCTCAACTCATCGATAAATTACTTTATCCCATTTACCAGGAATCATACAAGTGGTGTTTGGACGAGTGTTTACGACTGTTTGTATCATTTTTCCAAATGTCTACTGCACGGTAACACACAAAGATTAGTTACAGTACCTGCATCCATCTACTCTAGCCAACACCACTGTGATGCTGTGGACTAAGATATGATGCTGACAGCTGGCATAACCTGTATTCTCCACCGCCCCCCACCTCCCCCCGCCCTAAAAAAGTCATTCCATGATTAAAACTACCCTTACATGTAGTACAAACGTAGTAAAACACAGTCCATTAAAAACAACAGAAATGATAAATCATGTTGTTTGTTTAGAATAGAAACACCCATCGTAATGTTTCGCAGAATAGAAATTCGCCATTTAGCCCAGATTCAGAGCTTTAATTTAAATCAACATTAAGAACAACTGGTGGAGAACCCACTGATCCCCTTGACCTCATGTGCATTTAATTTGCTCGCGTCTCTTCCTCTACCGGCGATTACCCACGTGGGTCCCGTTAATCTGACAGACTGCACATGTTTACTGATTTCTATCATGGGAGCAGCCCGTGCCTGTTGCTGTGCCAGATAGAGCCGAGCAACCGGGGAAAAATCTGTTGGACAAACCAAAAAGAGAAGGAATTTATTTCTTTATTTTTTGAACAAGAAGAAGCTTTGCGGTTGATAAGGATCCAGCATTTACTTTCCACGTGATTCTCTACAGTTAGAGGAAGGCAACTTTGTGGAACCCCAGACAGTGTAGTGATTTGTTTTCAGCGCTTTCTTTCTTTTAACCGAGCGAGGAGAATCACCAAAGCTTAACCTGGTTCAAAAAGTGGATGTCTGGATTCTGCAACTCTGCTGAAATGATGCTCAACTTTGCACTACGCTCTTTTCCCTCAGTTGTCGCATTGGCTGTACTTGCTGCTGTCAAAGGTGAAACTGTTTCTGGTGACAGTCAATTCCAAATATTTATTTATTGGTTTGAATGGCTCTATCTGTGTAAAAGCAGACCCCCAGGACACTTTCACACATGAAAATAACATGGGCTGTCTGTTGCTCAGAGGCTTCAGCTGTGTTTACAAGAGGGGTTTCACAAAGATGAAATGAGTTCGGTTTTGTAAGTCACAAGTTGGAAAAGAGATCGTACACCTCGAGTAAGAGAGGGTAGTTGAGTAGTGAGCCTGAGAAAATAGAAACATGGGAGGAAATCTTTACATTTGGATTGTGAAAACTAATTTTGTTGCATGTGTGTGACTGGTTTTTAAAGGTTGTCGGATTATACTTTGTACTATTTCTAAGGGTTTTATAGTTACTACTGTGCCCTCTGTCTATTTCATTTTCTTTGTGATGAAAGTGACAGCATCCTCTCCAGTGTGCATTGGAAAGCTACATCTGTGGGATTAGAGAAGGCTGAAACTTAGGTTGCACAGCTGTTTCTCTGGTTGTTTAAAGATAACCTGGATTGGGGTCTATGAAAAGTACAGCTGTCTCTCTGTGATAACCATATCATGCAAAATACTACTTTGTGAATTTTCCTGAGTATACTGTATATTTTATATCTGTATCTGATATATGTTGATATTTTCCATTATATTGTTTATGTGAGGGACTCAACTATGCAGTTTTAATGCATGTTTCTAAGAGTCACAAATACACATGTGCTGTCTGACAGGCCACTAAATTAAATCTCACTTGTAATAGTAGTTATTAGTATTCTTCAGTCACAGCGTGTTGAATTAATGTCTGATTAATAAGCACTATATTTTATACTGTTTAACAGGAGCAAGGCTTCATTGAAACACTAGTTTTAATGTTTCCCTAACAGATGAGTGTCTTTTTCCTGACAGTTTATGATCAAACAGATTGCTAATTTGTTTCCATCCAAGCTGAGGATTATTTTCCCTTTTTGTGTTTTTCTGCATTGCATTGATTGCTTTGACCTGATGTAATAGTGGTTAATTAGGATATGTTGATAAAAAGTTGGATTTTCAACCTATAGGGCCTATGAACTCTTTTTAACATTCAACAAATCTCCCTCCCGTGTTAGTAGTACTGATGATAAAACCAACCTGACAGCACTGCAGCTAGAGGGCACAAACACTGCCAAAGGATGATTATCCAACTTATAACCTAAATCCTTTTAGGTAAATTAATTTCTTTACTATTTGTTATGAAGATTATTACTCTGAGTTTTAATGAGCAATTGGTGTTTATCATTAAAATTCAGTAATAATCTAAAAGACAAAATCTCACATCTGGATCATTAGCAAAATCAAATTAGTTGATCTTTGACCTATGATCTGTCCATAAAATGCAAAATAAATCTCTTTTTGGTCGTTTGATTATCTGATCTTGGCAACAAACGTGATGAGAAATAGACCATTACATTTGTATTATCTTTGCATTATTTTTCTGTTTACTTAGGGTTTTGTCATGAAGAAACTACGTGTACCAAAAGTCCTTAGCAGCATTGATCTGACAAGAATGATCATGACAGCTTCCTGTCTGCGTTTTCGTGTGGTACATTTTTAATATCAACTAATGCATGTGTATTTCATAATTTTCTGTTGCCTTCTGGAAGAAAATATTTAGATAGAAATGTATTCAAGAAATATGGCTTGGAATTCACAAAAGAAAGGGGGAGGTTCTGCTTTCCCCTACATTTGCCTTTGGATAAGTTATTTTTGTGAAGTAAGGGAAAGTCAAAATCACACATTATTTCTGGAGCATTTTAACATGGAGAGAGGCAAATTACCAAGTGTCTTTGGCAGGAGGAAGTGGGAGCTGTCACATACACATCCTGTTGGGACAAACAGTCATCCTGCAGAAGTTAGTAAAGAGATTTTTACCAGTCAGACACTGTATTTGCCATTTCGTCAACTCCATTGCATAGAGGTAGTACAGGAGAGTGGAAAATGTTGACAGGGACAAGTATAACGGAGACGTTTGGTACACATAAGGTATAATCACAGTACAACATTGCATTTATTACTAGAAAAGATAATTAAGGATATAATGTGTATAATTCCTTAAAGTGTGGCAATCTTTCAGAATTAATGTCTGAGTTTCATTTGACTGAAGGTGTCATTAGTGACCTGTGGATTTGCTATTGTTACCACAGGGTTCCATTTTATGCAATAGAAATTACACTGATGGCACAGTCTTTTTTTACTATTACTACACTTACAATCTGTGCACTCAGTAGACTTGTAAAATTCAGTTGGTTGCTTAGGAAAAGGTCAATAGTCTCTTAAACTTTTAGAGACAAGAATAGCAGAGTTGCAGGGTTTCGCTAGGTGCAAAACTGTTAAATAAAACAAAAATATTGTTTGTAGTTACACAGCACACCTCTTCACCACAAACACATTGTCTCTTTTGCTTTGCTTTCCTCTTTGTCAATGCAGAAACAATGATGCATCAACAAGTAACTGCCTATATCCTGAGTCTCAATGCACTTTGTTTTTTGAGACGAACAATCTCAATCCCACCCCCTTGTCCTTCATTCTTAGCTTTGTTTCTTCACTCCTGATGTCTTTGTCAACCCTGTATCCTTCCTCCATCCTCATCGAATATTTGCAATTACAGTTACTCAGTGATTTTGTCTATATCTAAATATCAGATTTGAAACTTAACATTGAAATAATTGCACTAATCCCCCTTTGTTATTTATCTCCCATCAGTGACCGAGAGCCTCAACATTGCTGAAGACAACATGTCCTCCACACCATCTGCAGTTTATCCCACTGTCAACTTTCAGGTCCTTAATACGGACCATGTATTTCTGAGGCAGGACAGTCCCAAGCCATCAGGGAACTCAAGTCTCAAGGCTTTTTACATCACTGCTCCCGGTGCTGGGCTACTGCAACAAGCTGTCAAGGCTTCATACGGCCCCATAAATGTAGATGCCCCAATTCCTCCAGATATGCTTTTCAATGAGCGCAGGATCCTGTCGGTCATTTTGCTCCATCAGATTCGTTCCTCATCCCCTGTTGTCAAGATCCTCTTCCACATGCCTTCAGAAAACAACATTGCTCTTGGACAGGAAAGGGTGGGGTCTGAGGAGGATAATGGCAAGAAAAGTGCTGGAACTAAGGCAAAAGACAGAGCACACTGTGTGACAGCTTACGCATTCTGGGAGATGAAGGAGGTTCGAGGTTCATGCCTGGTGTATCCAGGTGGATTCTGTGTGGCACAGCTGAAGCCAGAACCTGCATGGTTCGGCTCGGCCAGCAGATCAGGAAGCTCTAGCAGTGAAGCAGGAAAAACCGAAGGAAATAGGGTTCTTCAAGGGAATCTTGTTGAAGTCTACTTCCAGAGTCGGAGGGATCCGACAGGCCAGTGTATACCACAGGATAGCCTGCAACGAGTTGGAGTAGGTAGGGGAAGAGAGTCTGGGGGATCAGGGACACCAATGAGGAGGATAGGAAGTGTCAGGCTGTTCAAAACTTCACCTGGGAACCCCACCTTCCTTCGGCTAAGATTAGGAGGCTCTGTGGTCATCCAGGTCTCTTCTAAGCCCCTGAAGTTTAGAGATGTGGCAACTTTCTATGTTTTCCTGGCTAGTACATCTACAGTGGAAAGTTTCACGCTTAGGTGAGAGATCTTCATTCTTTTTCTTGTTATCAATATTGAAGTAATAGTTCGATATTTTGTGAAATATGCTTGCTTTGCTTCCTATTAGGGTTAATGAGCCGTGGCTTCTAATTGTTAAATTAACAAAAGGCCTAAAACTGTCAACCAATCAGTTTTTGTATGGATTAATCAAAAGAGTTATAGCATGGTAATTAGTGAGCTTCTGAGCTAACATGACAAATTGCTGATTGTAGCCCAGTCTGATGTGGAATTGATGTGATTTCTCAAAATTTCAAACTGTTCCTTCAGTGGGAAAAAACAGTATCACAGATTTCTGTAGGGGATTACAGACCTAAAGTGCATAAAATATCTAAGTCTTGGTCCTGGTGGATTGTGATCTATACTTTAGTGTTTGATATTACACTGGCCTCTGATAGTGTGAGTGCAGCTAGGTTGCAGTCCATCTCCCAAGCTAAACGCAGGGTCATTTAAATCCAAATTTCAAATCTCACAGTCAAGTATAGTAAGTTCCTGAGAAGTCAAGTCACCGGGCTGCATGTTCAATTGGAGCATTGATTCTCTATTTTTCTGAAATATAAATGTAGAATTAACATATTTTTCATTCTATACTGTATTAACAGGGCTTCAGTATTTTTAGTAGAGGCAAAGTCCTTTAAATGTAGCAGAATTGAGATGAAACATTCAGGTTCGTGTCCAGCCTCATAAAACCTGCCTAGTATTTATTTAATGTCTTTTATTTTTTGAGAAAATACTGACTTGTATTCAGGGCCCCACTCTTGGAAAGGCTTTAGATTGCCAGGTCTCATGTTTTACAGCGCTCAAGTTCAAGCCAGTTGCAGGTCCAGCTCAAGTCAGCATATCATATCTGCAAGCTCTGGCATGTTGCCATTTAACTGTATATTTCTAGGTTTAGAGTATTGTGGAAGTTAGAACTGCCAGAAAGCATTTTGATGGCTATGTAGAATGCATGCTGTTCATAATGTTGCCAGATTGAGAAAACAACTTTTGTAGAGAATAAACACACTTAGGCAGAGTGCATAATGTAAGAAGTAGGCCAACATGAAATTTGGGCTCTTATAACTAAATTAAGACAGGGCTTAAAATGTCACTTCCAGAAATTATACAACTATTCTGCTGACTTTGCAGAGACAACGTGGAATCCCATAAAATGTAATTATCACTAAAATATGCGAAGCAGAAAAAGAGACAGAAACTAAGTTGAATCATCCTGATGTACAGTATATTTGAGCATCTTCATGAAGGATAAGCTCCATGCATTTAAATGGTTACTTAAGGCACTTATTGCTGATGGGACTCGCCATCAAGGCCACGCAGTAAAATGCTTGAGTGCCAACATGACTTGTGTTGTCTGCCAGTTTCACTGGCTTCATAAATTACTGACATGTTATATCCCGTCTGTTTCTCAGTTAGTGGGGGAGTTATGCAGAGAAGTCTTCCATAAACAGGGAAATAATTGAGAAATGATTCACTGGTTTTCATATCTCAACATCCCACTAACATTTCAGCAAAGTTCTCTGGGTATTTGACTTCATAAATAATGCATCTATTTAATGGAGCAGGAAAACAAATAACTAACATCTTCCTGACTCCTTTGGGTAAAAGTAAACTTAATAAAAAAGCAACCCTGTCGCACCAAACCTTACAGTTCAATCTGTTTTTAAAGTTCCTCTTTGCTGCTTTTTGATGCACATCACTGAGTGAAATAAAACTGTTTTTATCAGCATGTTTCAGATCAGTAAGGTGTAACGCCATTGCCTTGAGGTTTGTGTTTAAGATCTTTACTCAGCTTAATGGTTTTGTTTAAAACGCAAGACAAATTTGACTCTAATCCCATGAGTTAGTGATATCATGCTGCCAGCATACCAGCCCTGGTCTAATCTGTGCAGGCAAATGGAGAGAAATGTTAGGATATGTATATTAATCCATAGGGCACGTTGATTGTCGTGTGTTGTGTGTCAGGCGATCTCAATGCTCTTCTTTACAATGAAAAACACAAATGTGAACACACACACACATACACACAGACCCAGTGACCTGAATGCCCTACTAGTATTGTTGAAATTACATGAAAATGATTTGGTTGAGAGACGCTGACCCTTTAACATCTGCTCTTGTTTTGACTATTTGGAAGGATTTAAAGTCTCTGCACCTGAAATTCCCCAAACTCAGACTCACTGACCGTTCCTCCAGTCAGGCCAGTAATTTTAGTCTGTGTATTTCTGACCTAGAGCCACATCCAAAATGAGATTGGACAAGAAAACAGTCCAGTGGTGAAGTCCACGTGAAGACTGGCTCTGAGGAGCTTGGCAAAGTGATTGAATCCTCCTGGGAAAAATCCTTGCTCCACTTCACTCTTTGGCCCAAGATTGAGTCCACTCCAGCAGGGTTAGGCCAGATAATCTGTGGCCCTGATTGAAAACGAATCAAGAGGTTAACCCTTTGGTGTAGAGATGATCTGGGCTGCTTGCCAGGATTAACTGTCTACATCTGTGGGTGTGTGTGTGTGTGTGTGTTTTGACATTCCATCATCCCACCTATTAAAAGCACACAGGCAGCGTATGCAGCAAAATTCATATTTTTCTTCTTTATCATTACATGAATACAAATGACATTTGGAACATCGTATTTTGAACCTAAAAAAGTGAAAAATATAGTTTCCTCAGCTCAGTGAAAAACGCCACCTTTTTCTTCTGCATGAATGAACAAGTTTTGTAAAACAAAGGCTGACTTTACAGGTCGATATCCATTCTCCCCCCCTCCTGTGGTCAGGGGCTCTCGGTGGTGACTGAAAAAGACAAAGGATGAGGGTAGAAGTGGCCAAAATGAGGTTTCTCTGCAGGGAGACTTGTGTCTGCTTGTGGGTGAGGCAGCCAGTGATCCAGGAAGATCCTGGCATTAAGTTACTGCTTCTCCACACTCAACAGGAGCCAGATGAAGTGTGTACCCCTCGGAAAGATGGCCATCAGGTGCTGCTGTCACTGACAAGCAGTGAAAAAACTGAGTCAGTGTACAGTATGTAGGTACCATAATTTGGTAGTCTGATATTGAGTAAAAAATCTATAAAAGTTTGGGCAAAGGTTTTTGTACATTACACTTGTGTTCAATGGAAACACACCTTACCTTATTTTTTCATTCTCTTTTTTCCTCTGTGGCTACTTGTTCCACAGTACGTAAAGAAATCAATAATTTATTTAACAATTATTTATTGTGTTACAAACATTTATTCAATCGAAATTGAGAATATTTTTGGAGATTTTCTCTTTGGCAGCAAGGTTGTGATTCAGAAATTAATATTTGTGCAAATATGATTTTCATTCAACAATTAGCTTCACAGACCAACTACAGTGTGCACATGGCCATGAATGATTGTATGCTGTATAAATGGCAAGAACTCTGACCTTGAACTTGGTATAGTGGTTATTGATTAGTCTGCTTTGATTACAAATCTGTATTTGTGTGTGTGTGTGCGTGCGCATCTGTTCTGGTATCAACAGATCCGACAGGTGATAGACGTTTAATGATATAGTGAATGTCTTTGCCTCAGTTTTCATGGACAATAGGCGTCCTTTCTGTGGCCACAGTCCACCATTGTGTCACATGCAGACTACACATACTCTACAGATTGTTTCCATAAATTTAATCCAGCCACACTCAAGAGAGCACCTCACTGAGTTTAAGGGTTTTCATATTATTCTCTCATGAATATCCTGCTGACAAATCTGCAGGGCCTGAATGATGCTCTTGAGAAGCATGGGCCAAATTCCCTCTGAAAGGTTTCTAGCACCTTGTTGAATCCCTGCCACGTGGAAATTGGCCTGTTTTGGAAACATATGGAACACCCACCCCGTGGCGAGGTGTCTGTGTGGGTGCAGATTGGAAAATCGTTTTAAAAGCGTATTCACTTCACCTCATATCACATTTCAGCCTATTGCTCAAATAACTGCTGACCCAGTCAAACAATATTTGATGCAGCAACTTATCTGAGAGACGTCTGCTTTAAAAACAAAGCCTTCGGCGATGGTTAGACCTGCAGGACGGTCTCGTCTGTTCACATTATTTATAATAGGCATTCTCTCTCCCTCTTCTAGAGAACTGATGGGTATGTCTGAATCAGACACCTGATTAACTGATTCCCTATTCTCCCAAGGGCTAATGGGAATTAAATACCCCTGCTAATTCTCAGTCTGCCGGCAGCCTGCGACACATCAGTCTGTCAGCGACTCGCCTCATTAGCCACAACATTAACAACTAAACATACAAAACATGTACATGTATAAACAGAAAAAACATGCAAATGCACATAGTTCTTAGTATCCTGAACATGGTTATTTGTGTCAGTGTACAACCAGCAGGTACAAGACATGGCACATGCACAAATTTACAACCCCAATTACAAAAAAGTTGTGAAGATGTGTAAAAGGTAAATAAAAAAGAATCTATTGATTTGCAAATCTCATCAACCCATATTTTATTCACTAAGTAAATTTTATTCAATAAAACATAAACAACATATCAGATGTTAAAACTGAGACATTTTAAGATTTCATGTAAAATAGTAGCTCATTTTGAATTTTATGGCAGCAACACATCTCAAAAAAGTTGGAACAGGGTGATGTTTACCATTGTGTAGCATCCCCTCTTCTTTTAAAAACTGTCTGTAAAAGTCTGGGATATGAGGAGACCAGTTACTGAAGTTTTAGGAGAGGAATGTTGTCCCATTCTTTTCTGATGCAGGATTCTACCCACTCAGCAATCCTGAGCTTTTGTTGCCAGATATTTCATTTTATGATGCACCAAATTTTTTCTGTCGGTGAAAGGTCTGGACTGCAGGCAGGTCAGTTCTGCACCCAGACTCTTCTCCTGCGAAGTTGTTCAGAATTGTTGTGAATGATGCAGTATGTGGTTTAGCATTGTCTTGTGAAATAAGTGAGACCTTCCCTGAAGGAGACAGTGTCTGGATGGTAGCATATGTTGCTGTAAACCTCTATGTACTTTTCAGCATTGATGGCGCCTGTCCAGATGTGTAAGCTGCCCACGTCATAGGCACTAATGCACCCCCATACCATCAGAGACGGTACTGTTAACAGGGAAGATGGTCCATCGCCTCTAGTCCGCGGGACACAGCGTCCATGGTTTCCAAAAACAATTTCAAATTTTGATTCATCTGACCAAAGATCAGTTTTCCATTTTGCCTCAGACCACTTTAATTGAGCTTTGGGCCACGGCGGCGTTTCTGGATCGTGTTCACATATGGCTTCTTCTTTTCATGATAGGACTCTAACTTACATTTATGGATTGCACAGCGAATTATGCCTGTTTTTAATGCTGTGGCGCCTCAGGGCCTGAAGATCACATGCATAGTTTTTTTCTGAAATTGTTCCACAATTTTTTGCAGTTTTTGTCACAGATTGGTGAACCTCTGCACATCTTTACATTCCATGCTCCTTTTATACCCAGTCATATTACTGATGTGTTGCCAATTAACCTAATTAGTTGTCAAATTCTCGTCCATTTCTTTTTGATTTGCAGCAATTACTTTTCCATCCTTCTGTTTCCCCTTGTTCCAACTTTTTGCAGTTTAAACATCTGATATGTTTTTTATGTTTTGTTACGAGTAAAAGTTTTTTTTGGAATTGGGGTTGTAATAGTTTCTTTTCAGGGCCACAACACTGTCTAAGTGCAGTGTCTTACTTTTGCTGGTATATGATCAAACAATAATACAGTGAAAGAAGCTTTCAAAAGCCACTCACATAAATTCTCTTTAGTGATTTGAATACGAATAGTCGTGTATACCATACTTTAAACTAACTGCACTCTGTATGTGTATGTAATTACTGCAGGGCAACAGTAAAGGCAGGCCTGTCGTTCAGTGCAGCTCGGCCCAGTGACCCAGTGCTGTGGGACATCGTAGTGGAGCCTGGCAAAGGAGCGACCCCAAACACTGTCTCTGTTGTCTGCCACAGGAAAGTTGCTATCACTGCAAAGAGGTCAGTTAGCTCCAAGTACAATAACTGCAGCCCCCATCGCTTTTACAAATACTTACACACACACAAACAGAAAAAAGTCATCATCTGTTATCGCTTCTCAATGTGTTTTATTGCCTCTGTTTTCTGAGATTTCAATAATCCCCACTGGTACCGTGATCAGTTATCGTGAAAAAATATCCTCAAATTACATTCGCTTCACAGAACAGGGAAATTGAAAATGAATGCTTCTTTTTCCGGAGGAAAAATAATAATTTGTGACCTTGTTCCTTGTTCCAGACTGTAAGCAGCCACAAAATGTAGTTGTTGTCTGTGTAAAAGACTGTGTTGCTGGATTCGTTTTCATACAGAACAAGAACTTTTTATTGATTTTTTTGGTCACTTTTAGCTGCACAGCTGTCTTCTTTCTACATTCACACAACCTGTCTCAGATATATTATCTCAATATATGCCCATTTTTATTGTGTAATGCTTTTCTTATCTAAACATATACATGATAATTTGATTCTTTTTTACTTTAAGAAACACTCTACCCTACAGTGCTTTAAATTTTTTTTAACTTATTAGATTTATTTATTTCACAGCGCTTTCATTGCCTATTTGGCACGATACACATCAGAAGATTTAATCATTGTTGCTGATGTTGTGGCACACACCAGCAGCCACCTCTGCCCAGCAACTTCACGCCCACACAGGCACACACCACCCACTGTCCAGCCGACCCACTTAACCATAATCATCCACAATCATGGCCACGTTATCCAGGCTTAAGCGCTTGCACGTTCAGAAGGGAAGATTAGGAAGGAGAGAAATTGTTGTAAGTCATATCCCTCAGACTTTGCTCTCACCAGGACACACACACACACACACACACACACACACTCTTAATACATACTCCCACCTCTGTCCTTTGAAGCAATAAGTCAAAAGGTTTACTGTTCCTAATACATGGATTTCTAGGAAATAGCAACATTAACCGCTTCTCTTTTTCTCCCTTTTACACATCCTCTCAGTTTTTCTTTTCTTTATTTTGTGCAAATCACTTGAGCCCTGGAATAAAAATCTATCCAGGTCAACTTCAAGAAAATACTGGAAGATAAACACCATGTCAGTAAAATGTAGTGAGCAAATTTAATTGGCCTAGGTGTAAAACTGTAAATTTGCCAAAAACATTCAGTATTCAGAAATATTGTAAAGGTAAAAAGACACATTAAATATTCATTTGCTTTCATTTAAGATACTAATATAATATTATTTTACCTTTTTTCTAACTGTACTGTACATTTACATGAACATTCTACGAAGGTTGGTAAATTAATGCTGTAGTTTTTCATTTTGGGAAGTACATTTATTTGCTTTCTTGCAGAGGATACCACTTCCACGTTAATTTGAAATTACTGCCAGCCAGTTAGCTTATCTTAGCATTAAGACTCCAAGGAGAAATCGGAACTGTTACTTTCCTAATGTTATGACAATATATCTTATTAGTTTGATCCATGAATAAAAAGAATAAAAATCTTAACTGGACTGTGTTCTAAACCTTTTAGCTTACAGACATGAAAGTGATATCTTGTTAAGAAAGTGGATAAGTGGCATTTTTCAAAAAATGATGAATGGGGAATAAAGAAGGTGAAGCTCACAACAATCTGTGTTTACTGTAGGGTGACGTGGGCGCCATCTTGTGAGGATCTGATTGTGTTTCTGTTGAGGGCAGTGTTTATTCTGTGTAGCCACAGTAAGTGCTGCTGCCGCAGTAGGTCAGTAGAGGAGTCCTACTTTACTGTTTGCCAGCTTGTGATTTAGCAGATCTTGCATGAAGCCACAGTTGTTTTTTTCCAAAACCAATGCTTGCTATTGCAGTTTAATTTCTTCAGGAATGGGTGAAATGTCTTCATCTTCTCTTCCCATTACTTTCAAATACTATCTATCTATACGACCTTTTAGACAAAACAAAAAATATGCAGGTAGCCCATTCTTATTACTGTGGAAGACACGGTTAAACAGACCACATCGGTCAGAAGATGTCACCTGCATCCCCCAACAGTTAGTATGGCCTGACGTAGCTTTAGATTTTTTTATTCAAGGGGAATGATCACTGCTCCAGGAATTTATTTTATTAAAACCTCAAACCATTTTCATCTTTGTTGTAAATTGATGAGAAACATTTTGTATGCTCTCCATTTTTTTGTCATTTCACTGATTTGTGACGTGTCAGTGATATCCCTCAGCACTAGCTTTGTAGTAGTAGCTGAACCACTATAAACAGCTTCACATTGGTCAGCTTCATTGCCTGGAGCAATACTTACGTTTTTGTTTATGATTTTATATTTCATGTGAACAGTAGTTTAAATTTTTTAACCTCACTATTGAAACCAGTACAGTATATGTACATTAGCAACATATGAAAAAGATACAAGCTCAGTATGTTTTGCTTTTCTTTATGCCTTTCATTAGTGACCTTGAGCGCCACTCATAACCTCATAACGGTCTCTTTTATGGTACTCTACTCTTTATTCCTTACTGCACAGCAGTCAGTCCTTGAGTTGCTTTTGTCAGACAGGTAATGCTTCTGAGATATACTGTGTGTTTGTCTTTGCTTCTGCTAATTCCAACAGTTGTGAGCTTTATTAGATGTCTTTAAATGTCATTGTTTTACTATATGCAAAGACTTGCTCCACTTCAAAGTGCTTCATTCACATTCTGCTCTATTTTCCCTTTGATCTGTTCCCACTGCAAGGTTTGCCTACACACTTTCTCCAGCATCAACTAACATCATATGCCATTCTTTGACAATCCTTTGGCCAAAATACTGTCTTTGCCAGCTTATTTAATCTTCCTTACACACTCTCACTTTATTCTTTACGTGATGAAATGAGCCCTCTTGTCCATTGCGTTTAATTTTGCACAAGTTTCAGAGTAATTTCTAGCTCTTTCATTTACTTAGGTAGTGTCTTTTACAGATATTTATATTTGTCCTCTAACAACCATTACATGGTTGGCTTTTTACCTGGATGACTTTTAGTAATTCATCAGCAAACTGAACAAAAACTGCGTGGGCAGGACTTAACCTAAGTGCTGATTCTTGTTCAGTTACTTTTCAAAATTAAACTGTTGAATAAAATTGCATTTTATATTGCATTCTAATTACTTTTATTGCATAATAATTTTCCCATAATACAGTCTCATACTGTTGCACTATTTATATGTTTAAAATAATAGTAGATATGAAGCTTATGAATTAGATTTAGATTTACACACATTTTAGCAATCACAAGCTCTGTGAGACCATTTTAAACAAAGCTGTACATACAGTAATGTCTTACAGTATCTGCATGTAACCTTCACCATGTCTGAACATACGGTATTTCTTTTTTCTCCAAACAGAGGCCTTCTAGAAGTTTTACAACTGGACTTTGTGCCAAATGATTTTTCAGAGCAGGTTGAGAGTAAGACTATCTCCTGGCGTCTGGAGTTACCTGGGAACATCAAAGATGTGGGCATTATGCACATCCATACCACCCAGAGAGACTATGTGGGACTGGCACCTCTGATCATGGTAAAGACAATATACTGTATATGTCAGTTTAAAATGCTAAAATATATTTTTTTATGTCACAATACAGTTAAGGATGCATGTTTCTGTATGAGTTACGTTTATGTGGCCTATCTACTTATAAAGTAAAGTAAATTCATTGCTCTTTTCCAATGAATGGAACCATCTCAAATTGACTGAACTCTAATCACCCTTTTTCATCAGGTAAAAAGTTATGAATGGAACTTGGTGCCTTGGTCAGTTTCTTTTTTCTTTTTTTTTTTTTAAATATCAACTCCATCAAGGTTCCAAGGGAGCTAAGATGTTACCAAAAGGTGACACAAACCCACAGCAAACTACCGTCGTCCAGTCTACTGGTACCAAAGCCGAGTAGACTGTAGTGGAGTATACAAGTGAATTTTACTGAAAAAATACAGTGAAGTATGTAACAATACATAATACTTGTACTCATTGCTCACACAAAATATAAACATTTTAAGCTGTCTAATATGTGAAACCAGATCCTAGTCTTTGTAAGGGTAAAATAGGGAATAAATGAATACAATGCTGTGTGTTTAACAATTTTTTGACCAGCCATTAATTAAAAGACTAGCCGATCATATACTGTCACATACTGTCAGAGTTTATGAAGTGGCCTTCTGCTAAAGACACACTGATCACGCCATTAACCCTGATACATCAGTGTTGTTCTTGTGCTTAGACAAATTCTCTGCTGCTACCTCTTTCAAAAAGCTTTACAGACTCAGAACAAACTGCAGGAATTACAAAGTAGATCAATATCTGTCTTTGACAGGAAATTTGGTAAGCTATTTCATGGTACAATAGTCAACATGAATCAAAAAAACATTGGGGAGCAAAAATGTTTCATCTCAGTCACTTACTGCATTCCCACAAGGAAAACTCATATCCCTCGTGAAACAGTGGATTAAAAATACCTACAGTATTGGCTGTGGCTCCCCTTCTTTATAAGAAAATTGTTGTAGCATTTTATTTGTACTGTAGTAGAACATATTAATACTACAACCACATAAAAACCATCTCCACTGCTATAGATAAATAAACAAAAACTTCAGGAAACGAACTCATGTATGGCTTTGCATTTCATTGAATTATACTAGAGATTTAGCCTTTATTACAGTAATTATTAAAAGTGTGAGAAAGTCATGGTAGCCACGCTACTTCCTCACAGCAAAAAAGGTCTGTTTAATTTTGTGACCTTGGTACAGTACATGAAGTTTGCATGATAATGGAAAGTTTGCCTCCCTCAGATGTGACCCAGTAAAGATTGTAACACTTCATCTCATTACAGTAACAAGCATCCTATAAGGTGTAAATATAATACAGTTTTCAGAATAGAATAAACTACTTGAGTTTAAGATTATTGCAGAGTTTGTGGAAACAGCAGACGACAACAGAGCTCTGATATTGCTTTCTGATTTCGCACTACCCCTGATCCAGTGGCTTATGTTTGGGTCAGTGTCACTGTCTGAACTAGAGCATGTCCTTTTGGAATTGCGGTCAGCAGCTGTCAAGCTGACAGAGTTCAGAATGTGAAGCTGCTGGGAACATCTGCCGAGCGCTGCCTGATGCTTTAGTCGACAAGGATCAGGAGAAAAAACATACACTTTTCTACAAGAGCTTCTTACAAACATACACTGCTACTACCTGTAGATAGATTCAAAACATATTTTTAGAGCTGTTATAAACTAAAAAACAGTTGTAAATCCATGCCGAGGGAGTGTAAAAATAAAACTTGTGGTTTGATGAAAAATTATGTAATGTATAGGGGCTAAGCTGGTGTATGGATGTACAGTGCAACGTGGGAAAATGGGTGGAAAGATTAGAAACATAATCATGTTTCGATGTTAGTGTAAGTAGAAGTGAAAATATATGAGGAAAACAAACGTTTGTACAAATCTATTCTATTCAATATGCCTTACATGTCACATGTGATAATAACAAATGTGAAAAAAAAAAGAATTTTGCCACTTTTACATGCACACACACACACACACACACACACACACACACACACACACACACACACACACACAATGGTATATACTGTATAAGAGGAAATATAACATTAAAAAATGAATACAATAAAATATTAAAATGAAAAATTGCATTTCAGACATTTAGGTGGCTGTAAGAGCAGGAAATCAAAATAATTTTATAATAACCTATGGTAGGGCCTTAAAACAGGTGCATTGTCTTCCTCTTGGTGCTCACCTTTGGAAAATGGAGTTCTGGTTCATTTACTAATCGTTACTGATTTACACTGTTGTTGTTGAGGAGACCAGAGAGGATAACATTATTGAAGCCCTATATGCTGAAATAAATGTCTATATCAAACTCTCTTTGTCACTCAGAAATACAAATGGCTGCATGTTAGGGATATTTTTAAATAAAAAAAAATTGGATTGGGCTAAGTTCAGAATGTAATAATATTAAAATGTCTATAGTTGACCAGGAGATACGACCACATACAATAGAGCTGAGTGCCATCTTCTACTGAAGTAAGAGATTAAATATACAGAATGAAAAGCAGAGGCCCTAAAATCAACCCTAGGGGAACTCCATGAGTTGTTTTAGAGAAATGATCAATACTAGTTACAAAGAACTTGTTGTCAATAAGATTAGATGAAAACCAGTCAAAACATTCCCACACTGTCCAATGTGATCAGTCTGCCTATTTACAGAACATATCCAGCTTTACAGAGTGTGTATGTGGCTTCTGTGTGTGTGTGTGGGGGTTTGTAAGAGATTGATGTGTCCTGTATGTTATCATTGCAGAGATATTATATTTAGGATTGTAGCACAGCTGTCCAGTTTCTGCATGAGTGTTGCATCAGTGTGAATCAAGTTTATCAGTCTGCAAGTGTTTTAATCCCTGTTAGTCTCGCTAACACCCACTCTCTGCCTGTCATCCTTGCGCCATACAAATAGTGATGATTGTATTGTATAATGTATTAATCCTGCAAGATATTCAGGCAAGTTTCTCATGTATGGTGGCCAAATATTGTCAAATCAACCTTCTTTTGATCTATTTTCAACTTTGTAATTATAACAAAGCAACAGTCTGTAGATGTTTTAGAGAACTGAATCTGTATTTTCTGCACTTACCCAGAGGAAAAAAAGAACACTGGATAATAGTGAAGAAAATATATGTTAATCTACAGTATGTGAACATACTTCAATTTTCAGAATAGAGGGAACCTATGTAACATTAACGTTGATGTTATTAGGGAAACTAACCTATTACGCCATGTCAGCTGCTAAGGTTGCTGGTTTGTAAAATGGCCTGGATGTAAAATTGGCTCATCTCAGCCTTCAGCCTTTATATTGCATTAAAAATAAAAACACACCGTCAAGTTACACAGTAATATAGGTAAATTCACCCAGTTGTTACTCTGAATACACCCGTGACTCTGCATCAGTCTAGATTACTGACCTGCTCTGTATCTACTTTTTCTCTTGCATAGAACACTGATATCTTGAATACCGCAATACTGACTGGTAAAATGGTATCAGTCCCTGTAAAAACTCTGGCTGTGGAGGCTGATGGCTCAGTAACAGATGTGACCAGCTACACCAGCTGTAGGTCTACAGAAGAGGATGTACTCAAGGTAAGCCATGGAATCAATCTGGATGCAAGTAATTACCATAATTATTTCTGTTGTGCTTGTCATTCTTTTGCAATATGTCTATACAATATGGAAACAAAGCATAAGTAAAAAATGAAAATAAGCATTTTGTTTATGATGTTTCCAATGGCCTATATTTCCAGCTATGTTATGCTGCACCGGCAGAAATAAATTTGAATGTGGGCAGCTTGATCAATGAATATTCACTGTGTAGGAACAAGCATATATAAATAATTTACAGTAAAATGGAACTAATCAAAAAATTCCCATCACGTGTAAAAGTAATGTGAATTGAATATATCAATCATTCCTAAATATCACACAAACAGAACTTGCTGAATGTGATTTAACAAAAACTGGGTACATACTGGCATGCGACTCTAAGACATTCATTGTCATAGTGTCATCATACTCAACAGGCCCAGCCCTAGTCTGTGTGTGTGTTCATGTGTGTGTGTCAAAGTATTTGGGATAAAAGAAGCCACTTCCACATGGCATTAGAGACTGAGCTCATGATCCCACCACTCAGTCAGGGATCATGTAACAAAGACAGGGATTTGGCCTTTGTGTAATGGTGCTATGTTACTTGGACAGTAGGAGCAGTCAGAGAGAGCGGGAGACAGCGCAAGAAAAGAAGAAAATTATATTATTTTCCATTATTTCCATTACGTGACATGGCAGCCACTGACTTTTTGAGTGCAAGTGTATTTAAGTGTGTGAGCTTAAGAGAGTGAGAAAGAGAAAGAGAGGGAAAACCTATGTTTAAAATTATTTTCTGTAGTGGAGGATAATCCAGTTATTGTTTTGTCATTGGATGGTCTTTTACACTTTCTGCAGTCACTGACCCCTCTTAAAGAACTGCCACCAGCCAGATGAAGCTAAAACTCGAGACCACAGAGTTTACTGTAGACATATAACTGCCTCAGATTAAACTGATGCATTTCCTGAACCCTTGATTTCTCTACAGTATATGCTAACAGACATTTGGTTAAGTCTGTGCAAATTAAAGTAATTAAACTGTAGTTCCAAGTTTACAATCTTTACAGCCTCATTTGATGATTTCATTGGCCAATTGTTGGAAGATGAACAAGCTACCATATTGATGTACCACTGTATGTGTATATTAATTAAAAAGCTTACCAGAGGAGGGGAACTGCAGGCTCAGGTGATGCCCTAACTCCTTGTGGGTTTGTCACCTTCACATTACAAGCAGCCTCATTGACCTAATGTTGTCATTTATTGTTGCATAAAATAATGAATCATAAAAGTGTCATTCTTTTATCATTTTATTGCAGATTAAGTCATGTGTTTAATGTTTTTGATTATGGGATGGATAGCCCAATAAAATCCTATTTCAGGAGTTTTGGAACACAAACACAGTGCAGATTGCAAAATGGGCTTTGATATGAGGTATACATAATTTTAAAACATACAAAGCCACTAGTATAATTCCTGTTACACTATAATACAACAAATTAGTTTCCTATCTAACCAGACCAGTACAAATAGACAGAAGGCTGGCCACCAAAGTCAGATTCAAGATTTAGGAAATGTATTGTCATTATGCAAGCACAACAAAATTGTAGTTGTGTGTCTAGCAGTGAAGTATAAGTTTTTAGGCATTTTGAAATGCAAAATATCAAATATAACTGATGGATGATGCACTGAAAATACATAAACTACAGTTAGGATTAATATTGAAACTAAAAACGGAGCAAACAAGTACAGTACATAAGTAAATATTGGATATTATGTAAAGTATAATGACTATTACACATACTTCAGTGATAGAGGAAAGTATTTATATAATGCACAGTGAAACAGGCAAAACATTATAATAGATATAATAGTCACTTAAAAAATAAAAAAAGCCCATGATTTAAGTGCTTAAAGTTTGTTTTCAGGAGTCCACTCAACCTGCTTCATTTGTAGTTAAGCTGTACTGGAGAGGTGCACAGATTTTGCTTTGGACCAGTCAGCACGTTGGGTAAAGGTCTTCAGAGGCTGACCTCGCTCAACATTTCCACAGGAGTTCAAGTTGACTTACCTTTGAAGTCATTCCACCCTCACCTTTCTGCCTCCCTCTTTTCACCTCCTTCGTTCCTCACCTCCCCTCTCCAGTGCTACACTCTATTCTCCAGTCTAGTGCTCTCCAATTACCTCTGTGGACCCACTGGTTTGTTAAGATAAGTGCGGCGGCAGTGGAGATAGGCCTCCAATCTTGAATAAAACACACAAACCACTGTGTCTCACCTCATTGGTTTCACTGGTGGGGGCTGCAATGCTCCCACCTACAGTACAGTGCTATGGGAATAGTCGTAAGGCAGATCTAATTTATATTCCAAACAGTTTCATAGAGACCACAGTTTTGAATTTACATGACATGAACAGACTTGTGGTGTGATCACTGGCCAGACTTTGGAAGTAGGATGACACGAAAAATAAATGTGTGTGTTGTTTGTGTGGTTGCTCTGTGCTCCCCCTATGTATCAGTTCTTTGCAAAAACTTTAAATTTCCATTGAGCTTTACATGGAAAAATGTCCACCAGTGTATTTCTGGAGTAAGTTGAATCTATATCACTAAGCAACAGTTCTGTCCAAGTTTTAGTAAAGCAGCTTTCAAACTATTCCAAAATATTTTAAATTACATTGGAGCACAAAATCATGAGTATTTTTTTCTTTTTTGGTTTGTTTTTCATCCAGGTGTCAAAGCACTGTGACTATGTCTTTGTAAACGGGAATGAGACAATAGGAAAGCGCAGAGTGATGCTCAACTTTACTTATGGTTACCTGAGTGCCCAGCTGGAGCTGAGTGTATGGATGCCACGCTTGCCGTTGCTCATGGAAGTGGCCGACCCCGAGCTCAGTCAGATCAAAGGCTGGAGGGTCCCTGTTACGATCAGCAACAAGAGGTAAGGCCTGTTAGCCATGTAGCCATGTGAAAAAGATGATACACCAAGAATAAGAACAGAGACATGCTGCTATTGGCCCAGGTCATTACTAGAGAACTTTCAAAGTTTTTCAAATCGTTTGTAACCCAAATAGTTGAAAGTAATAGTGGTACAGTGTTATTGTTTTGTAAGTCCCAAGTATTGTCAATCAAGAATCAGTATCAGCTTTATTTTATTTACTGTATATTTGCACAAACAAGGAATTTGAATTAGGTTCCTAGTGGTTCTAAGCCCTCACACAGTAGGAAAAAACAAGCAAATAACACACTGACACACACGCATGAACAAAGCTGGGTGAAGATTACTAAACACGAGCAGTTATCAGGAAGGAAAGGTACATGGACATGGATCATTGATTTCAAATTAGCGAAGTTGACTTATTAGCTCTCTATTAGCTCAGATATTTAGTAAAGCTGGCCATAACTATTCAAATAAGCCTCCATTTACTGTTCTATATGAAGCCTCAGAGGAAAAACTAATAATTCTTCAGCCAAATGTTTTGCATTTTGCTGTTGTTTTTGTGGCTTTATGTCGATATATATTCACCTTGTATGAGTCAGTCATTTAAGACATCAAATGTCAGAGTTAATGTGAAAATTTGCAGTAAAAATGAGTGGAAGGTACTGAAATGCTTCTTCTATGAATGCTGTTTGTGTTTCCTGTCAAAGCAATTGGATTTGGTACCGTCATATGTAAGCAACCCATCATTTAATAATGCATGTAAGAAACTTTACAGTATTTTTGCAAAGCATATGATAATCAGTCTTTAGTTCCATTGGGTTGTATATTTCAAGGGATCTTTTTCTAAAACCATTCTACTGACAGTCGTTAAAATATCACATCTATGTTTGGTGCATTAGTGGGCAGGGCAGTGTGGAGGCAACACTGTTGCCCCGGAGATAAAGGTTAGTGGAATTTCACTCAATACCTACAGTAAAGTCATTATTTTTCACTCAATACTAATCATCATGGCCGACTGATGGGCTGTTAACTTTCTCCTGGGTAAAAGCTCTTAGGGGCTTTCATTTCCCAAAACAATCAATACTCGACTCAGTTAGTAGGTCAGAAATGTGAAATTTCTATGGAGTCTGATCATATTTGCCATGCTACTGTGTTGGACCCATGAGCATGTATGCATGCATGTGAAAGAGAAACAACTGGATTTTCTATTGGCTGCAATAATACAGACTGATATCAAACTTTGAGTCTTATACCTTTTATTTTTGGAAAAAAAAAAAAAACTAAAAAAACTGTTTAATGAGATGAAATGTCCTCACCCACATAGTTATTTCTTTCTGTATGGTTAAATAGGAACAGATGTTGATGATAAAAATAAACACTTGCAATTATTTAACATAACCAAGTTCAATAAACACTAATGATAATGTTTTAAAAAGTTGAGTAACCATGGCAAAAAATAAAAATAATTAAAAATTAAAATACAAAAGTGCAATTAAACAGTTTACTGATCTTACAAACTCACATTTTCAATCATATTAAAGACAAATGTTTAAAACCTCAATGTCTATTTTATTCTGTGCAGGTGTAAAGCTGTGCAGTATTAATATTCTCTGAGAGTTGGACTAAAGGATTGAGGAAAGAGTTAGTTTCCTCTCTGGTGTTGAGTCACACTGAATTAATTCAAGCAGCATCTCCATCAAATGTTAAGCTCTGACCTTAGGCTATATAATAATGATGTTTATTTGGACTGTAGCTCTTGACAGGAGATTTATGCCTGCAGAGTACAAGAATATCCATGAACCTTCCAGCACACCTGTGGTGCAATGCGTGGCAGACCGTCTGCGTTTATGATAATTATATGATTATTGCTGAGGGGTTTGAGGGGGGTTCACAGCTTAACCTCTATCGCCTACAAACAAACCAGTCAGCCGTGGGATTGTGGTTAATGTAACTCAAATTCATTTAGAAGGAAAGGTCACTCAGTATGTATTGTGCCTCTACAGCAGCAACAAGCACATTGCTGGTCTCCAGTATTGTTCTTCAGTTCAGAGTCTTCCCTGGTCAGCAGGAAGCCACGTTTAGGAGCTCATACCACAGAGTAACTGCATGGTTTTGTAGTGTAATCTTTCGCTGTTTAAATAAAGAATGATCGGTACTCCTAATACATCATGTGTATTTTTGTGAATGAGGCTCCGTCAGTAGTTTGAAGCATATCGGCATATCTGTAACTGTGTAGTCTTTTTCATTATGTTGCTGTCATTTAACGGAAATATGGTAATTTGCTTTTGTGAAAAAGCAAAGTCAAAAACATAAAATAAAATAATAACTTTGCAGGTGTTGTCTTGCAGATTTCTCTAACCTTTGGACAGAACCAGACTTGCTGTATTCGTCTGTGCTCAGTCTTTATGCTAAGCTTATCAACAACTGTAGTGCTATATTTAACTCACAGACACGATAGCAATATTTTCATCTAACTGTCAAGGAACAAACCAGAAAAGCTTAACTGTTCTTCTTAATTTTGTCGGATTATCTTTGCGTTGTAGATCAACATGGGACAGTGAGGAAGAGGAGGAGATGAGGAAAGGCAGAGGCTGCATGCTCCAGTATCAGCACTCTACACTCAGGGTGCTAACACCCTTCATAGCGCAGACTGACGGTGAGGGGCAGCCCGACCCCCTGACTGGGGCACATCCTGTTGAATACTTTCTTGGGCCTGATTGGCAGGTAATAATTTAAATAGTTCTACAGTAAGGGAAGCTGACATGCTTACTAGCAGTATCAAACATGCCCAGTCGTAACTAGAATTGTTAGACAATATTCTGTAATGGCTAAGGTTTTGATGATTAAAAGTGATATTTTGTCAATGACAGGTGGACGTGACCAATCTTGTACGTCATACTCTAAGAGTTGCAAACCCTGATGTAGCCTGGGTGCAGGATGGGCTGGTGCTGCAGGGCCGGGCTGTGGGCACTACTACAATACAGGTGTGTCATGAGGTGTGTTTGGGTGTGGTCTTAGCTATTGCAGTGCATGCTGTTGACAAATACTGTACATCTAGCTGCTGTTTAGATGAAATTGAAATGTTGCAGGTGCTCTCTCCACTGACATCATCCATCCTGGCTGAGAGGAAGATCAGGGTGGTGGATGATAAAGTGAGTGTAACAGAGCTTGGGGTGCAGTTGGTTTCTGGACTCTCTTTGTCCCTGCAACTCAGCCCAGGGAGCAGCCGGGCCATCGTCGCCATAGCAACAACACGGGAGATGATCACGCAGCTCAAACAGGTAAGTAACTGGAAAATTGTTACACACAGCCATAAAAGTGTGAGGCACAGCTCAGCTGAGGTGGTACTTGTCTCCTTTCAAGCTTGTTAGTTTTATGATTGCTCATTTTTAACATTTCCACATACAGTAAATTGTGAAGGGCCATTCAACAGAATGTTAAAATTATAAGGGACAAGAAATAAGGAACACTTTAAATATTACTTTAAATATAAAGTATGGAGCAACAAATTGAGTTCGGTCTCTTATTATACATGTGTGTTTGTTACTGTGGGTCACTTATTTATAATTTAGAAACCGTCAATTTAAATTTGTCATGTGATCCAGCAGTACCACAATTATCTGTATGGGAAAGAGAAACTTAAAAAATGCCTAAAAAGTCTTGCTAAAACTGTACTAACGTTCCCCCTCGATATCAAACACACAAAACAAAACCTGCAGCCTTTGAAAAAAACGGTCAGTTTCCCTGGACAGTTTGTATAAACATAGACACAGATGCCAAATCCAGATTGCTAAACATGTACATTAGGCAGTGATTAAATATCAAAGGTGGGCGCTTTGACAACTGTGTAATTATTTATTTGCTTTTGAATTAAACTATATTACCCTAATAGCGAGGTACTCCTGCTGCAACCATGCTTTTGTCTCATACCAAAGTATGTAATAATATGTTTTAGTATTTATTATTTATATCAAATGGAAAATATGTCACCTGTTGCTTGCAGTTAGTTATAGAAAATGAAAAGCTCTAGATTAGGGTTGGATGAACATAGAAACTTTGTTGGTCACAGGGGATTCACATTTATAAAGTCTTGTTCTTTTGAATGGAAATAGATAATTTTGGTACATAGTTGTTTCTGTTGCTATTTAGTGTCATAGTGCATAAATTACATTTTAAGAATCTTTAGATCTATTGCAGAAGTGTATTTGTCAGTATTCAAATTGATAATAATGTTATATATCCCAAGAGTTTGTGTTATTTTGAAACAAGCTGGTTTTTAACTGCTGAATGCACAAAGCTCTGCATGTCAAGGACTATACTCTAAGCACAGTAGCAGAAAGAAAATTCACTTATGCAAGGTAATATCCACACTATCCAGCATTCATTTGGATTTTCCGCATTGAGATTCACTTATTCCTGCACAGAAAGCACATGCACTGCAAGGAGCTTAAAATTACACCTTAAACTTGCTATGATGAAATTGAATGTCAATAACACACTGTTCTGTATTCTATAGAGTTTGTTCATTTTGCAGCAAAGACATAGTGAGCTTCCACAGTACAAAGAGCGTGTGATTTATACGCGTTTGCTACAACGGAGCACATTTATGCAACAATGACCTTAGGGGTGTGATAATATTTGTGTTTTCTCTTTGCTTCTCAGAATGTGAACTCATTGTGTTCACAGCCCCGACCATCAACTGCAGTTACCGTGCTGGGTGAGAGAGAGCGAAGTGGCAGACAGGGTGCACAGATGATCATTTTAAAAGCTCGCTTGCACATTTAGCCATGGCAGCTTGCCCATTTAAAACCAGGCAGGGGGCAGCAATTAGGCAGTCCATAGCTGTTGGAATGACAGCTCACTTTACCTACAGTACACTATCACTGTGGCCGGTCTGCCCCTGTCAATAACAAACTGTTTGAACCATGCAAGTGCAGATGACCAACCAATTGTGTCTGTGATGGGAAGTTGTTAATATTTTGCTTCGGGCGTTTTATAATGTATTCAAGCCCAAAATATAGGTTAGCGACTCACAGGCTAACATTAGCAACTGGAAATAGGTCATGTGTATTGTGATTGGACTGGCTAATTCTACTCTTAAAATGACCCTTGCTGCTGAATTAATTTGTTTCTGTTCAAAGAGCTTCTGTTATACTCTCTTTATCCACTTTGGTTAGTTAAATTTCCTACTTTAGAACTTTAAAGATATGGTGCAATGATGCCCTACTGAGTGTTATCATTTAGTGTTGTTAACAATAATGACAATACAGCTTCCAGTAAAGGCAGGGGGGATATAGATTTTCTGCATGTGTTGTATGAACTTTTTATTGCTCAATAACTTGGTAAGAAAATTATTGCACTTTGCAAAAATACATTTTTCAAAGTGCTTCCAACCAAAAGCATTTAAGAATATTACAGTATACAACTCAAAAATAGAAACAACAGAAAATGTCGTGTTTCCTGTTATCTTGATACATTCAATAAGAATTCATCAATTCAGAAATATACTCAGCAGCTTCACAATATAGAGCCAGATTAGTCAATTTTTTATTTGAAGCATTTTGAACCATTTGCAGATAAGATGTAGCTTTTTGGCTGAGGCCCCCATTACAAAAAGATAAAACATCTGATCCTTTAGTTGGTTCATAGCTGAAAAAAAAATCACAGTACAGGTTTCTTAATGTGACCAGCAAAACTCAGAGAAGAATCGATGGGATGCTTACATTTTTAAAGTACTATTTAACAGGGAATTCAAAAAGAGGAAGTTTAAAACAAATCCAGCTCCTCACTGAGCTCAGCCAGCCATTTATGAATGACAGTGTGCTGGATGTCTCACATGAAAGCAATACAGCTGAATGTACAGTAAGGGCAGAGGAATAAAAAACATATACATACTGTATGTATGTAGAAGATGCAGCTGTAGCGTGGAGCCAAGAACAGACCCTTAGGGGACTTTATAATTCCAGACAGCTGCATTATATACATCATCAGCAACATTCACAGAAAGCTGTCTATTTGATGAATGTGATAAAAACAAGCTCAGAGCAGAACCAGAGAGACCAAGCTTCTTTTGTAGGCCATAAATGAGAGTTCCATGTTAAACCTTATCAAAACCTGAGTTAAGGTCCAACAGGACCGGGACTCCTGTTTGCATGAAAATGTGATTGAGCATTCTCAGGAGAGAAGTCTGTGCGCTGTGTTTTTGACAAAAGCCAGACAGAAACTACAAACTGAAAGTGCAGTTGGCTTCCAAGCTCTCAATTAACTGAGTGGTATCCATTTAAAATTCTGATCTGAGTTCTTTGTTTGTTTCTTTCTCACAGGAAGCAGTCGTCAGCTGCTGGGTCCAGTTCAGTGATGGTGCGGTCACTCCACTGGAGATGTTTGACCGCAACATCTACTCCCTGACCGTCACTACCCCAGATGAGAAGGTAGCCACAGTACGCCGTACCCCACTGTCCACATTTGTTGTAACACAAGGAGAGGGAAAAGGGCAGGGGGTGCTAGTAAGAGTGGAGCTGAGGATCTGTGAGGAATGTCAGAAGTCTAAGAGGAAAAGCAAGTTGGCAGTGGGCACAGGGCTCCTCAGGATAAACCTCCAAAGCAGCAGTAGAGTTGTCGCAGGTGGTGGTGGTGGAAGTGGAGTCGGTACTGACGCTTCTGAATTGGTAGGAGAACTTAAAACAATGGTAACATCCCAGCGTGCTATCACAAATATGGACAAATTATTGCTAAGTACCACAGTACCTGCGTCCACCTTGGCAGAAACAACTGAGTCAGCCAAACATTCTACAAGATATTCACAGCCACATGTTGTGTGGATTGGAACCACTACCAGAGCTACACCAGGTACCACATATACTGCCATTGCCTCAACTACCTCTTCAACTACAAATACACTGATCCTAAATACGCTATCGAGCATTGCCAACCCTATAGCAACAACAGTGGCGATAGTCAGCAAAGGGGAAGGGCAGAAGAGAAACCATGGAAACATGCTTGACAATCCCAATTTACTCTCCAACAAAGATATTTCTACACCCAAGAAGGACTCTCCTAAATCCAAAACTCCAAAAGTCATTGAGAGCGACCTCATTAGGACTTTCAGAGCCATGTCCGACTTGGAAATTGGCATGTATGCCCTGGTGGGGGTCTCCTGTGTAGCTATCTTGGCTTTTTTACTCAACTGTGCTTCATATAACCTCTGCTTCAAGAATCATAAGACCCCCATACAGGCAGCAGCAGCATCCAGCACTGAGCCAAGGGATCACAAGCACGACTGGGTGTGGCTGGGGAGCAATAACCACAGCACTCCTGCCTCAGATGCCCCAACTCAAGTGTCCACCCTGAAATGTGAGGGCAATCACTCTTTGGAGTCCCATCATACCGTAGAAGCCATAGGTCAGCACAGCACAGAGAGCGCCCTGCCCACAGTGAGTGCCCACACTGTACCTGAAAGAACTGCCACCCTGGGCCGCAGCAGGTCCAGCTCCCAGCAGCAGAAGTTTCAGAACAAAGCAATTGACCCCATGGCGAATCGTTCAGCTACTTTACTGGCCAGGCCACAACGCAGCGAGCCACTTCATTCCCCCACCAGTAAGAGGAACCAGGTCCAGTTTACTACCTTCACCACACTAGACATCAAGCACTTGGCTGCTCTAAAGAAGAACGGTGTGGACTTTAACTGGGCCAACCAGCAGATGCAGCAGCACAAGACCCCTGCTGAGCCCCAGAAACCTCTACCTGACATGCCGTGGCCTGTGGTCAAACCTCTAGGAGAGCCCCAGTGAGTTAGTTCACTTGTGTGTTTGGTATGTGTGAGTATGTAAGAGAGAGATGAAAAGCATGTAGCTATACTGCATGTTCTGCTAGAATGTGTGAAAGAAGCGAAGCTGGCTTTCAATCTTTGATAAAAGTTAAATGACTTTAAAGGATGTTTACACTAAGATTTGTTAAAAGACTCTTTATCTTACAAAAGCATGTGGTCGCTGCAAGCCTGTTAATGATGTAGCAATGATGACCAGTACTGAGATGTTTTGTTCATTTTGTATGATAAAAACTATTTAAATGATTTTATCCTCAAGATGCTAAATCCTTATATCTGAAATGGTATGTTCTACAAAGCTTGTCCTGTAAATATACAGATAAAGTAGCTATACTATTACTTATTTTTACTTTTCAACTCCACACAAACTTTCATCCCCTTTCACATTTGTATTAATCTGTTGCTCCACATTTTGCTAGGTGCCAGAGTAAATGCAGTACAGGAGGGAAATTTTCTTGTAAATAATTCTATTTTCCAGCCTTTTGTACTTTTTTTCCACGACTCCCCCAGAGAATACCTGAGGAGCCTGTGCAATTTGTCAGAAAATATGCAACATTTATCAAGTTATTTTGAGCAATCTGTCACTGCAGTCTTCAACGGCTATTTATTCAAATCAATGCATGCTATGCTAATATAGTCTGTGCAGAGTTTGAAGTGGACATTGTGATTTTTTTAAAAGAAAGTTACCTTGGGCTTCAGTGTTTTCCAGGGGGCCTGGTTTTACAAGTTGCAAAAGAAAAACATCCAATCTTAGTCTCTTGAGTCAGAGCAATACATATTCAACTGTAAGATTTTTCATGTGTGAATGAAAAATGATGATGCCTTTTCTGTAACCTCCTTTTTTTTTTTTTTTACCAAAATGTGATGTGTATTTCCTGTCAGATCCTATCAATAAACAACAAATGGATACATTTGTTTTAGGTTTAATTCAGCTTAATTCACCCATTGTTTTGAAAGCTTTTAAAAATGGTATTCAGAGAAAAGCACAGTGAATGGTTTGGATTATAGGCTAAATCTCTGCCATGAATCAAAAGGATTTAATTATGTTTAATCACTACTGAATGTGATTTAAGGCTGATGTCATCACTCAGCGAAATGTCATACTGTCAGCAGTGTATTTGATGTGCCTGCCAATATTGTGATTCTGTGCTGCTGCGCGTGCACGCACACACACAAAACAAAAAGCTGTTACACACAGAGTAAGATGGGAAAAGAGAAACTGATCTACATTTTGTGCATTTTTGCAGTGTATCCAAAGAATTAGAGGTGTTTTATCAAAGGAGAAGGCTTGCATATGAAAACTCATGGCTCATTTGTTTCTTTTGCTCCATCTTTCTTCCTGCGTCTCTGAGGTGACCACAGCTACACTTCTCAAAATTAGACTCTAGGAGCTGTGATGCATAAACAGCGTCCTGAGCTTAAAGAAGCCGAGATAATCTGATGCCCTGCACCTCAGGAATTGGCGGCTGTAGATATGACAGCACGCATCGTCACTCCCTGCTGCACAGCAGAATCGGATGGATTTAGAGTGTTGATAAAAGCAATTTTAATAACTTCTTCCCCAAATTCTTTACCTACAGGCCCAGCGTTTTTGTATGTGTATAAACTCTCTCCCCTTTCCAGTCGATTTATCTGTCCAGCAGCAATTGGAAAAGTAAACAAACTCACCTCAGAGATAAGCAGTGATTCAAAGCTGTCTCTGCTAAGCATCGTGGCCCAGCATCTTTTGGTTTCAGACCTGCTGTATCATAGATGATGCAGAATTCAGAACTCAAAAGCTCAGACACAATATTTATTCATATATAAAAGCTGCATAGTTTGTATGACAACAATATAGAAACAAAATCTCAACACACTTTTTCACTGAACTGATATAGCTTTCTGATACCATAGACATTAGAAGAAAAAAAAACAACTCAGGTTAAATAAAATTTAAATGGCCAATGCTTTCTTTAGGCAGCTATTTGGTTTTGTCACAGTTCTGGGAGACCTCTTGACTTAATCATTGTGCAAGCTTTGGCTGTAGTAGGTTTTTCTCTTTGAGTGGCTGGAAAAACGCATTATGGAACTATAATCCCAGTTATGCTATTTTGGCAATAATGAAACCTGTGTACATACAGTATCATTGATGGACATTTTAAACATAATGAAGTATGTAAATAATAAAACCTTTAGAGTTTGTCTTGGAAACAAGAAGAAAGAAGTGAAGTCCCTCAGTATCATTACACCAGCACCTCTAATCTGGAGCATCAGCTTCCCTATTGACAGATTTAAGGGATTGAGGTCATTGTGTTGGAGGATTAGTGTGCATTAGTGGACCCTCTCCATGGCACACTCCTGATAATGTGGAATAAAAGAGACAAGGTCGCTTATTTCACAGAGGGGGGACACATGGTCACAAATGGAAACAGGTGTTTGTGGGAAGGTATAGCTGCAATAGGAAAACTCACTTTTAAAAGAAGTAGTTGAGAGATGCTACACATATACAGTTCTGGTTTGCTCTGTTTAAGTGAATGTAAAAAGAACTGTAATATGATTTTAAAAAGGAAAACTTAAAAAAAGTATGCAGACAAAGAGACACAAGAGAACATAGGCAGGCTGTAAGTCAGTCCTGAAATGGATGAGAGAGAGAACTCATCATCACAGGTGGAGGGAAACTCAAACTGTATGGCAGCTCATTAAGACAAAGTACCTAGTGCTTCCCTGTTACACTCGTCGCTGTCATCGCTTGTCAGCATGGTGTCAGGGCTCAGTGTGCATCATAAGATAATGTCACCAATTTTACAAAGAAGGGGACTAAAGGCAGAGGAGAAGTTCTTTGTGTTAATGAGACAGATGGAAGAAAACAACATCGTCAGAGCAGAAGAAAGAACAAGCCTAATTGACAAAAAAGAGAGATCTCAAGTATGAAACACTGTGTAGACGACAGGTTAATGAGCTCGGTCACAACACACTAGTTGTTCTATCTGTTGTTTATTTGAATAAAGTGACAATATACAAAACATAATGTTTACAGCTACTGTAAATGTGCACGTAGAATGAAACCACAAAATGGCAAAGAATGATGAAGGAGAGTGGAAAGACAGACTGGGACACTGGGTGACTCATCATTGAGGAAGCGCCTACTCCTCAGAAAATTCTTATAATTTGTGTTGGTTGATGACGAAAAAAAAAACCCAAGTTCTGTTTTAATTCACTATAGACATTGAGCCAGATCCTTATGAGACGTCACTCTGAAGTTTCGAAGTCTGGACGCATAGACATTTTCAAACCTTAAATGTGTAACAGACAAAATCCTTGAGCAGGTTAAAACAGGGCCTGCAGTCATGCAAGTGGCCGTCTGTGGCACAACATTCGTTTGAGCTGGATGCCAATATTGTGGTATTGGTACAGGGAAAGCAATGACATAAAAATAAAAGATTACATTTATGCCAGATGTCTTACTGATAAACTGTATCAGAAAACCCATGACACAAAGATCCAAGATATGCAGTACAAGAGCTACAGCGTTCTCTAAAAACAGCTTTGTGTCACAATGATATGTGTGCAGTCACAGGCAAGTCTGAGATCCCATGTTCCTATTGTGCAGAAAGATCAGGACTGTGTTCGGTAAAAGTGTAGGATGGGTCTGAGTTAGAGCAACTGTAATTAATAATTACCATAAATAAAAGCAACAAGTAACTGTTTCATTTGGGGAGATTGTTGACATTGTTTTATGCTGTTGTTCTGAGACATATATAGTACGTACTTCATACATATAGACAATACATTTAGTTCCAATTCTGTATAATGCTCAACAATTTAGGGAGCAAACACTCTTCCTTTTTTATCCATTACTATCAGAGCCAGTCATCTGTGTATGTACCACACCTGCAGCAAATTAAACTGATAATGGAAAAGGATGATTCTGGTATTAAGGACACTATCGACAGTAATTACTTTCTCCAAGCTTTCTAACTCACGCATCAACTCACGCAATGTTAATTATATTAGCTACAGCTGTGTTCACTTTGTGACTTTTGTAAAGTGTATACTATTGAATACAAGTGGATGGAGTTAAACTAGAGTTTGTCAATGCTCATTTACTATAAAACAAAATGTAAGGATATCATTTGAAAAAAAAAAAACATTAACTAAATCTACACAAACTTCACACTCCCAAGCTTAAATTAGTCTAAGGAAACCAGAAGTTTTGCATTTATTGTAATCCTGCTGCAACACACGTCACAAGTCTTTCACACATTGCAGTGGAGTTGTTTTTTTCACCCCCAGCACCTTGCTTCTGTCATTTGAATTTATTTCCTGCAGTTGCTAATGTGTTTTACACAACTTAACCAAGTTTGGAAAAACCATGAAAGACTCTTTATGTCTTCTCATTAAGGAAACACACTGGATGATTGCTGTTTGGACCTTTTGCATGAGTTGTGTGCTGCAAAGTTGCAACCAGAAATTATAGCATTGGTACTGTACTTTCAAGAAAAATGAAATGATGGGGCTGCATAGTAAGTCAGATGTGCCATGACAACATTAAAGGTGTTTGTAATGGAATAGTTGTATTCATCCCTGAGATAGCTGCAGGCGCCCGTCTGGCTTCGCAGTTACTGTTCCACCTCATTTCAGATCTGAAGAGCAGGGTGTGTGTGTGCACGCGTTTGCGTATTTGTGAGAAATACACACATGCTTGCACGCAGTCAGTGAGCTCTGTCTCACTGTGAGTGTGTGTGGGTTAAGGAAGACAGAACTGGTCTGTCAGCTGCAGCAGAAATAAGTAAAACATATGACAGGTTGCAGGATTGTTAGGGAAGAGTTTCTTGAAGCTCAAGCAGCTGCTGGAAATACATCTTTTGTTTAGCTGACAAACATGAAACAGTATGTTTCATCTTCAATATTCCTATTTGTTTTAAAAATGTGGTCTTGTATACAGTAAGCACTGCTCTATCCATTTAATATTTGACGATCATTATTTTCTCCTCATTCTCTTGCTGTCTTTCTGATCCCTTCTTCTCTCACACTTTATGCACATGCTGCATTTATCTTGCCTAGAACCTTTAAACAAAGACCGTCTGTCTGTCGACCACCATTTCTCCTCATTCTCTTTCTTTCCCTCACACCTGCCACTCTTAAGGTATTCTCCTGATATTTAAATGTTTTGCTGACACTGTGCTTTACACTGTTTCTGGAATATCTTGGTAGTAGAAACACTGGTGGATTTTGGATGTGTTCAGAACGGATGATTAATTTGGGTTAATTTATTGAAATATGCTTTTATTTCCACTGACTTCTACACTGCAAAGGTATTTGGCTGTGAATTTGGGTAGAACACATTTGAAGAGGGTTACAAAATAAGACAATAAAATCCAAAATTAAGTGTCTTTGTAAGACTTCAATGATGGCACAAATTCGCACAAGTTTTAATGAAGTTTTCTAAAAGTGGGTTATCTAGTAAAAGCCAAAGCTTGCAATTCACAACATTTTTACACTGTTCAAACCAGGTGGTGAACACTTGTGTTCTTTTGTTAGAATCTGTATTTGTTTTCCCCAATGACTCTCAGTAGACCGTTGTGCTTGTGCCCACTCACTAATCCATCCATGGAAAACATGTGTACAAGTGTTGTGAAATAAAAATCATTTAAGACAATCCCTGCTAAAAAACACATATTCACATTTTTTCCAAGTGTGACAACGGTCTTTCTGTAACTCTTCCTTCTGTTAAGACAGGTCTTAAAGAGATTGCTCCTGAAGATGCATTCTACTATACGTAAGTGATGGAAGGGGAGGAAAAATCTACAGTCCTCTATCTGTGCAAATACTTAAAAAAAAAGTTTATCTGAAGACAATAAAACCCTTCAACTATTCAAAAGCTGAGGGGAAACACAAAGACGGGATTTAATACTTTAATACTTTGCCACTACAGTTAGTCTGCTTGAGGCATAAACTGTACATTGTTACTCTTACTGCTGATCATCTTGATCATCTTTAATAATTTAGGTTGGAGCTCATGTTGCTTTGGACATTTATATATACTGACATCTGGAGTTAATAGGTGGCAAATACTCAGATGCTTGTCTGCTTGTTTGTTTGCTGCGATGTTACACTGCTGACCAGTAAGGTGGTGAAAGGTCACATGGATGTGGATATGGAGCTATGGGCACCTCCTACTGCATATCTAATTATGCTTACCTCCATTTGAAATAGGAGGTAGCATGGATTTAAAGCTTTCATAATTACAATGAACTTTTACTCTTGCTGTTTTTTCCATTTTAGCGAGGTTCTGACAGACGGCTGGTAAAGTGTCCTCCACACTGAGTTTTATTACCCTTTCACTAAGAGGCGCTGCCTGGGTTTTCAGTCACCTTTTCATTAGTCCAACAAAATGCTGCACTCTTATGTATGTATGAACAGTGGCCCGTGGTGGAGTAAGAAACACCCAAGGGTGACTGTGGGGTAACTCATGTAGTTCTGGGATAAAACTCAGATAATCTGAGTACGTTGTCAGGACATTAGTGAGTTTTTTTTATACCTGGCCATTGCCATTGGAAATATATTTTAGCCAGCTATACCCATCAGATTCATCCTGTTGTTTTCTATACTTTGAGTTAAACACAAAGTCAATGCAAGCCATAAAAGACTGTATTGACTGACTACTTTTAACCTTGCCAGAGTGGAAGAAGTTCACTTTCATTTGTGCCATTGTGTGAAAAACCAAGGGTCGTTCAAACTGAGTGGTAACAATGTTCTCAATCTTGGTGCTAATGTCATCCAGAGGAAATTTGAAGTAGACTTTTTCTGAAGCACTGATCTCCATTCTCTTTACTTGATCAACAATCGTCTGGCACGGTTCTGATCTCAATAAGTCAACCAGACTCCAGCTGCTCAAACTCTTCTTCTGACACATCAGTCAAAAGAGGTTTAATTATTTTATGTACTTCCTTGCTCAGAATGTCCTCCACAGCTTTTAATGTTGTTTCTATAAGGCTTTCCCCTGCTGACTTTGCTGAGCCTTCACGCTGGCATCCTTTCTATATTCAACACTGCGGTGTGAAGCAGGACTGATCGAACTTCTCTGCCCACCTTGTTCCAGATGTGCACTCTGTTTTCATCTTTTCTGCAGAGTGTTTAATCATCTCGCTGATGATGCTGATGATGAACCATGGAATTAAGACTTCTTGGACAAGTGTTTCTCACATCTATTATAGGCTCTGCGTTGTCTGTTCTAGCAGAGAGAGCAGTGTTGACACTCAGCAAAAGTCTGAGAAAGCATGTCGCCCAGAGCAGAAAGCACCTGCTCCTTAAATATGGCTTCAGTTTTGTTCTTAAGTGCCATCAGAACAGATTTTGTTGATAAGAGTACAAGATCCAAAATTAATTCTGCTAAACAGCCTTCGTGGGATCACCAGCTTCATCCAGTTTCAACAATTTTAGCAGTTTTTTCATCCCATTATAAAAGGCAGCAAGTGCAGGGTAGACACCTACCAAGTTCAGGTCGAGTCCCCCGTCTGTAGGTACAGTTTTATTCATTTTAACTGGTGTATTACAGTTCCAAGTTTTGTGGCTTGTGATAATGAAATTGTTGCTAGGCATCTGGAGCGTTGTTAGGCAACTGCATATGACAGTGTTTATATTCAATTGCTTAACATCAATGACACAAACACAGAATAAAACGTGATTTCTTTAAATCATTTTCTTTTTGACATTTCTATTGTATTTCACTTTAAAGCCCACTGTCAACCTGCCATTTAAACTATTATCCACACATTAAGTGTTATTTGGCTGATAGTCTATTTTATCTAATTTTACATTATACTTCATCAGCCTTGAAACTTTATGCATGACGTGACGAACATTTAATCATAAAAGATCCAAACAACATCTCAATGTGTTAAAAATGTACATCAAACAAATTCCTAATGATAAAGCAACTGATAGTTTATACAGCCACTATTTTTGTCAAATCAATTACAGTACATTTTAACAGATGCCATGTGAATAGGCCACGTTTTCTGCTCTGGGTTTCTGATATTTTAATTTTGCTTCAAGTTTTTGGCTTGCCGAGTGTATTAGGGGTTGTGAGGTGAACAAAAGAGATGTTTACCAGTTTGACATACCCCTTCAAAAGTAATAAAATGGTCATCATTCTTCTTTAAGATGTCCAGCAGAAGCATGAGGGCTGCTCCTAAGTCACCATCTGCCATCATTTGTTAGATGGCTACATTCCAACTCATCACACAACTCCAGGTGAACAAATATTGAGCTTCATTCAGTATCAGAGTTTATGCCGATTGATACTGAATTAACTAACAACTAGTTCAATAAAGGCCTCATATGTATTTCCTAGCCTTTAGGCCATGTGTTACTTCTCTATAAAATTCTTTCTGCAGTTTCATTTTGAATGTTGATAAATACCACTTGAGTTATATAGTGGTATTTGCTTTTCCATATGAGTGTAATAAATGCAACAGATTTGTTTTGCTTTCTGCCATGTTGGCACATTTTCAGACTGTTTACATTCACAGTCCTGCAAAAGGGTGTTGCATTTGGTCTTGCACAATAATGGTGTGTAGTTGTATCCTCAAGTACTGGTTAGGCAAATTTGTTTAGCTCAAAAAACCCAAATAAATATGTCCTGGGGACTTTTAGTATCTTTTTCAGTTTTCCACAGTTACATTGTTTTTTTCCAACATGTAACTTATACAGTTCATGCAATATACTAAGATCATCAGCTATTTACATAAAATTGATTCACCGAAATAAGCTAACAAATGTAAATATTGGGATTTTTATCCCAAAAAACTGATCTCTCGTGTCACTTGTATAGATGCTGTTGTTTATATTGACCCATGTTCAAAGAGTATATCGAAAAGTCATAGTACAATACCAAAACTCTAAACTATAAAAAGTTTGGTAATGAATGGTAAAGTATTATGCCAATGAAAAAAAAAAGTTTTAATTTTGCCACAACTTTTGGATCTATACAGCATGTCTTTTGTTTTTAGTAGAAGTGACAAAATCTTAGGATTTGGGGCCAAGTACCCTGATTGTACACAGTAGAGGAGAGGCACAAGCTGGGGCTTTTAACTAAAGCTCTTTCATGAAACCTTTGTGTGGATCTGTCTTTGAGATGATTGAGCTAGGGCTGGGCGATATAGCTGAATAAAAGAAATCTTTATTTTTTATTTTTTTCCAGTGTTATGGAATAGTTGTCTACGTGAACCCAGACAAAACACCTTTAAGTGTTTATTAAAATTTTTTTCAACAAGTTGCAGTGGACCTGTTACTGCTTTTGGGTACGGTGAGTTTAACATAGAAGTACACTTTTAGAGTTATTATGCTATTGTCAGCAGTGCCGGAGAAATCCCAGGCTCCAGTACCTACAACTGATACTATGATACTTTATATACCTTTGGTAGCCTAGAAAACAAGTATTTTCAAGTTTTCTGAAATTTGGTATTTACTTGGTTTCAAAGTATTGGTTCTTGTGACATAAGAGCTTGTGTGCTTGTAGGTAGTGATGAGATCAAAGTTTAGATGCAAAAATCTTTCTCATCTCGCTCACAGTACATCTGTTACATGAACAGTAAGTGGGCAGACTGAAATGAACTGTTTGTTGCATATACTTTATTGTTATTTAAACATTATGCATCTGAGCTTGTTGTGCACCACTAACCGGGAGGCATAAATGCATAAAGTTGATTTGTAGGTTTATTACAGCTCGTCTTTTTTTCTCTCTCATGCTTTATCTGTCTCTTACTTTCTCCCACATTCAGCTGGAGGCCACTATATGTTAATTGTGCCATGGTGCTAAACTTGTCTTATCCAGGCCAAGAAGAACAGGCGATTCTATTTAGATAATACTAATTCAGCAGTGCTCTGTTTACTGCAGCATTTGTCTTGATTCATTTTTCTGCTACATCGAGGACAACAGTGCAACTGCATGGGATGAAGGCAGCGAGTGTCTACACCTGCGATATGGAGCTTCATCGATTGTGTTTGTATTTTCTGTATTTGCTGTAGAGCTTGTGGAAAACTTTACAGCGACATTAACAGTGTTATTTTATATTAATAGCAGGTGCATCATTAATCTTGTTCTGACTGATGCACATTTTTTCTCATACAAAGTTACATATTGAAACTCTGAACACATTCTGAAAGTCACACATACTGTACCTTTAAATTACTCACTTTACCTGCAGTAAGAAAAGGAAATCGCTCCCCCTGACACATGTGACAGCTTATTTGCTATCTTTTCTCAGTATGATGCCTTGTGGATAATGCAGGCATTCAGCGGCAGGGCAGACTAATACCCCGATTATAATCAGTACCTGTGTTAAACTTCCATTCCCCAGCAAAGGGCTGAACTCTGTGGCTCTATTTTACACCAAAATCAGTGACCTGGAGTATTCTTCAAGCCAAACCATTTACCCAACATGTAGACAAGAGTTGAGTCGGACAATACAGTATATCATGTTGTTATAATGGGACCTGATCTCAAGATGTATGGTTTATGCAGGTTGCAGCTCTTTTAGAATGATGACTAACCTGTGCTGGATGCTGAGCTCACTGTTAAAGGGATCATAACACCACTGACACTGCTATTAAAAACCATGTTTGAACAACCATTACAGGGTACTTAACAAGACAAAATATTTACTGGGTGAGAGGTTGGTGTTATAAATGCATATCTATATTTTTAGTCCACCTCTGTTAAAGTGAAGTGTGCAGCTACTTTCATAAGCATTTCTACAAAAGGCCTCTGTGATAAACATACTGGGCTAAATAGGTCATTTGGTTTACACTAGGCCAGAAATACAAGGAAAATAGAGTAATAGTCCCCCGAAAGAATTCTATAAGGCCAAGAATGTAAACAATGCAACTTACAGGCTTTGGAACTGGCAACTAATAATTTCAACAAAAAAATTAATGCATAGAAAAAAATTATTAAGTTTAAAATAGTCCGTATGGTAAGCTACATGTTTGTGTGGGTTTCCTCTGGGTACCCCAGTTTCTGTGTGTGACTATGGCATAGACTGGCAGCCTGTCCAGGCTGTACCTTGTCTTTTGCACGTTGACAGCTGGGATAGGCTCCAGTCTCCCATGACCCTGAACAGGATTAGCGGTTACAGAAAATGGAGGGATGGATAAAAGGTAAATTTAAAGAAATCGTCTTTTGTGCAACAACGCTTGCCATCCATTGTGTCTTTAGCAAAGTTCTGAAATGGTGCTGCAGCACTGGTAAAAAACCAAGAAGAAGAGTTTTTTTAGAAGCCCACGTGTTCACCTCAGGCTTCCATCTGGCAGTGTCTGCCTCACTGCACTTGTCACCGATGGGAGTGCTCTCCTTGACAGCTTTTAGATCACAGGGAATATGGTTTCATTTCGAGACACGGGACTTTGATAGTCACTATTACTACATGTCTGAAATTGTGCGGAATAGGTTTTGCTGATCGAGCACTGACGTGCAGGTTGCACCCAGCATGTTGTTGACTTCCACAACTGTATGATATGTAGACACCCATAGGACGTCTGTGGGCTTGGCCTGTCAGTATCAAACGTTGGTACTGTGGATTCAGTAGCAAAGAAATATAATTACATTGTGTTGCATGAAAAATGAAATGAGAGGGAGAGAGAGGAAGGTAAAGAGAGAAATAGAAAGTTATTACCTCTGCAGTGACAACTCATGGCAGAGATGGAGGGCCTTTGATGGCAGGCCCAGTGTGTATCTTTTGATGTCAAATTGGAGATATGAGGATCATTTATTCATAACCCTATGTCTCTAATGCTTACTGGCTGGGTAAGTTGTTTGTATTGCTTGCCTCAGGCTTGTATCATGGTTAGATTGCTCCCGAATCATTTCTTTTATCTGCCATTGTTTAGGGTTTATTTTGCTGCAGAGGAATAACTTATATTAATAAGTTACATTCATTTGTGTCTCTCTCTTTTTGCTGTTCTACCACAGACTGACCACTTGTTCTATTCTCACATACACACACACACAGTCAACAGTGATCATCTGCATTTGAGACATGGTAGCCAGGAATATGTCAGATACCTTACAATTCTTGTTTGAGGTCGAGTTAGAGTCAGCATAAAAATAGAAAAGAATGAGATTGAGAGACCACAGTAGTCAGACGTCTGCTACTCTGCTGCTCAATTAAACAGCATCCAAAACAGTGCTAGTAACATGGTTCATTTTGAGGTCTGTCAGAAAAAGGTTGTTGGTAAAAGTAACAACAAAAAACCAACAACATAAATGTATATATTGTTTACCACACATAGTAAATATAACACAGTCACCTAGTGTTTACCTATACCTAACATTCTGACACCATATAAAAATGGTATCTGCCATTTTGGTGCCTGGCAACCGTTCTTCCAAACAATATTTCCTCATTTTGTGTTTTGATGATTGTAGGGGGAGAGTGGTGTCTAAGACATCATAGATGTCAGGGAGAGGTTGGATCTGGTAACTTCAAATACCACAGCATCTGATTCAAATGAGTTTCAAACAATCAACTAATTCAGCAGTCTCTTGTCCTGTGTGGAAGGGTCTGGAAGGGTCTTTGAGAAACTTCCATCCTGGAAGACACCTTTTCCATTAGGATAGAATTGTTTTACCATAAGATCAAACAACTTTGTAATAATTAGGAGTGACCATTTCCTCTAATGGGACAAAGAAACCTAACCTATACCAGAAAAATGCTGGCATGATTTGGTCATCAGATTCCTTCAGCGTAAGGGTTGGGTATTCAGGTCCACGCAGTTCTCTTGGTGTATGTCACACACACGCACTTACCCAATTGTTGAAAATACGCTGCAATTTGACTCATCTGACCATATCACTTTTCCTTATTTTTGCCAGTGTCTGTGGTTTTTGCACCACTGAACTCTTCAAGGAGCAACCATCATCTTTGTATTAAGGGATTTATGCATGCAGCCTAACTGCAGTATTCCTCTCCAGGTAACAATTGACTGTTCTTGCTAACAGAGTCTGATCACATCCTGTATTGACAGTCACATGATGAAGCACTGGTCTTCTGGTCTTTCCTTACATTCTGTAAAGTATTGCACAAGCTTCAAAATCCTGAAATGTGCATTGTCGACCTCAATATACTTTCCCATTGAAAAGCAGATGTCACTTTTGTCACTTTTCCTATTGAAACATTGGTCTGGTGAACACTTTTTTGTTGTCCTCTTGAAGTCACAAAGTTTTTTTTAGCATCTCGATTAAGTACAAATGCCACAAAGCATGATTAATCTGGGCTTTTTTTTTTTTCTTTCTGAAAAAAGAAGGTTCAAATTGAGATCAAACACATGGGAACACAGAAAATTATCGCTTTAAATTGCCACCTTTCTTCATAGAGTTTGCAATGTTTTTCTGCATTTCCTTTGTGATTATTTAACATAGTTTAAAATTTATTGTGTGCAGATTTCAAAGGATGAGGTGTGTTTTATATCACACCAGCAATGGTCTTGATTTCACACTGTGGTTTCACTTGAAATTAACACCAGCAGCCAGATTTGTCATGGTTGTTCAATGTGAACAATGTCATCCAAATGCTTAGAATGTAAATGTGGTTTGTGGAATGTCTAATACTGAGCAGTAGGAATGCAAAAAGTTGTGCTATAATCGTGCTATAAGTGAAATGAATCGGCTGTGAATTATGATGGCCCTGAGAGCTTATGGCACTACAAATCAAGAAAACATATTCAAAAAAAAAAAAAAAAACAACTTCATCAATTTCACAACACAGACACAGCATTAAGAAATGAGCTGCAAAAAGCAAAAACATAGCCTAATGACAAAAAAATAAGTGTGGATAGTGTGGATACAACAAAACAAAAAAGGCAATTTATTTGTTTAAAATATATTTGTTTAAAATGAAGGAGTGAAAATACGTATGTGAAGTTGATTGAATATTATATAATCATGATTATACTCGTTTGTTGAATAAAACAGTATAACATGTTTTGTTACTGTGCCAAGTAAAATAAAAAATTTTTTTGTTAAACCAACATCTGAATTAATGAAGTAGAAAAGGGGTTTGAAAGGATTCAGACTTGCACTTAGTAGTGCAGAAAAACTTCAGGTGAATAGCATCTTTCTCGCATCCTGAAAGCACAACATGTTCTGATACATGCTCTGCACCTGCTGCAGGTACAGTAGAGGCAAGTTTGAGTCCATCTTTATTTACATGTCCATGTCCCTGTCCCCAAAATAGTTTGAGGAAGAAAAATGTATACACTGTTCTACTTCTGACATATAGCTTATGGGTCTTTTTGAACCCACCTTGCTTTCCGCAGTAAAACTGTACATTATTATATTTCTCACTGTTACCTGAACAATCAGAAAACCTTCTGGGAAATTATTTCACCTGCAACAGTATCTATCTTCCCAGAGAAATGAAGACCTTTTGTGCTTGTCTGAACTTCTTTTTTATTGTTTCTATTGCACATTAGTCTTTGTTTTGTCTTGTTACCATTTAGTACAAACATGTATTTAGCTTTCTGCTCAATATGAAATTATCAGCTTTTTGTTTTGGAATGTTGAAGAACAAAGTTCATCAGTGATTTGTTGCTAGATAGGCAAAAATTGTCATTAAGAGTGATAACAACTGGATGTTTCCATAACTGCAAACTGTCAACACACAGCGCACAACTGGACAAACAGGACCGAATTCTAACATGCCTGAGGTTTATACAGTGTGACAACATGCTTTGTTGATGCTACAGTTGTTTTTGTCTGGTTCTAAGATGTAGGTTCTTTTTATATACTGTAACAATAGTGTAAATTTAGCACCTATTAATCTACCTACATAAGTAATGTTTAATGTTTTAGCAGGGTGTCCTGCAAATAAATATACTATTTTATTAGATAATGTGGCTATGTGCAGTTCCATTTAACTATGAAAATATCTATTTATAGGTATTGAAATCTTGCATTGAACATTCTGCTGTAAGTACTAGTATTATATCCTCGGTGAATGACTTATTCATTGTCCAACTCTTGGTTGTACAATAAGTTTTGACATGTGTTAACTGCTGGTGCAGATTAGAATTGATTCCTTGGATGACTCCTTTCCTGCTAACAGCTGCATGATCAGAGCCTTGGTGATTGGTGCATCTTGACATCACAGTATGCTTTTTTTTTTAAGGCCTTTTCTTTGTCATAGCAGGAAAGGCACAGATGGAACTTTTTTTACTGTACTGTTGTCTGACTAAATTGCATTTAAGTAAACATCTGAGTTGTTTGCTTTACGTGGAAAACAAGATATTTCTAAAAGCTTTGATATGCAGTAGGCCTGTGTAACTTTGATGCTTAATAATATGAAAGCAAATGACATCAGAACAAACATGGAAGCTTCATGTCAGCCAAAGTCTATCATTCAAATAATTAAAGCTGAAAAAGAGTTTGTTTTTTTGTCACTGTCACTATTGTAACTGTCACATAAACATGGGAATCCTTCCTATCATTGCTGTCCATCCCACATTAAATGGATGTGGTCATAAATGAGTGAGCCAGCATGCATCAGGGTCCTGAAACTACTGTTTACTGCAAATTGAGTTCAGACATTAGTGTCATAACCAAAATATTTTTATTGCACATGGAATGTCTCATAATGGCCTTTTGCATACAGTCAACTTTTGGCATGCATGTCATTTTTATAAGACATATACTGTATTTACTCAACTGTTCCACTATTTCTTTATCATTGTTAACCTTTTTACTTTAATTATTAATATAATTTTCTTTTTTTTTTTTTTTTTACATTGGGGACTAGCCTTGATGTCACTATATTAAAATATCTGATCCTTTTTGATCTGTTACTTAAGCTTCTCTATAGTATTCATTTTTCTTTCTGTTTTGCCACAGTGAATCATCTGGTCCGCACACTGATTTGACACAGGTTTATAAGCCAGATGCCCTTTCTTATGCCACGGTGCCCAATTTTCTGGTGGCTCTCAGAGTTCACTGTCTTATGCAAACTTAGTGGAAGGAGTTGATTTGGGACAGCTTGACCACAGGGCCTCAACTCTATTTAGCTGGCGCAGTCCTGATGTTTACGTGTACAACAATGAGGCACTGACTGAGAGTATACAACTCATTCATACATATTTTTCTTTTATCGGTTCTATAAAAAAGATATCATAAAAGTGACCTCTGTGGAGCTGCATGCACAATCTCCACAGGGCTGTTGAAGCCACCAGATTATTATAAGTTTCAATGGAAAACAATAAGACCCCGACCCAAGAACAATCACAAAGTTGAAACAAACTTACATGCACATGAATAGAGTCTATATTCATGCCTCTAGACCCAATGGTTTGTTTCATGCAGGCTTCAGGCTCCTCCTTCACAGCTTTAAAATGTCCTGCTGAGATCTCTGTCCAGCTCTTCCTCTAGGGCTCCAAATTCCAACAGCCAAGCAAAGGGGCTGATGTCAAAGCAGGGTCTGCTGAATAAGAAATGAAGGACACCGTAGAACACTAGTTTTACAGAAGAAGTAAAAAATGAAAGTGAAATCTTCTATTCTACACCTAAAGCGACTTACAAAGCCTACTGTTATTCACAGTTTACCAGTGTATGTGTTTCCTACCATCCTGCTGTACTGTTTAATTTCTTTGTTTTCCACTACAGTTACATCTACTCAGCAGCCACCAGCTGGTTCTCTTTATCCAACAATGTAACCTTATACTGACAGTACCCAACCTGTGGGTGCTCCAGCATCTGGGTGGATGACGGGAGAGAAAGAAGAGAGAGAATTTGCTCCTGTAACGGGGTTGTTGTGTCCCCACATGCTCTTTTCCATCTCTCTCCAGTGACTAAAGAAGGCATGTGGTGCACTGGGAGACAGATGGTTTGAAGCAGATTTCTTTTGGAACTTGGATGGAGACGAAGGGAGGTAGCAGAAAATGAATGAAAAAGTGGGAGGACAGTGGGAGAGAAACAGAAAGAAGTAAAGAGATTATGCTTTGAATCCCGAGCTCCTCGATGAAAATCCTTTGATTCAAAAACACCCAGCTGTTATGGTAAATCCTATATAGGGTGTTTAGGGAATGATGATCAGTCAAGAATCTCAATGGAATTGCTGGATATAGTAGATTTTTTTTTCATTTGTCAGCAGTGGGCCTCTACTACTCTTATTAATAGTGTGCATCATATGCAGTAAGGCATCTTTCATATGGATTGCTGTGCACAGGTGAACAGAGGTAAACCAGAATTACAATGTCTGAATGCCAATTTTCATGTCAAGACATTTTAATCAGAACCAAACATATTGGGGACGATAGAGACCCAGAACTGAATTATCAGTTATAAATTACTGACGTTCAGTAAAGGCTGCAACATGTGGCACAATGCAATATTATAACAAAGGACTGTAGTAGCCTCAAACACAGTGGCCTACATATAAATAAATACAGTAATTGCCTGTAAAGAACTGGGATTCTGACCTTTCATTTAATTTTCCGTCCTATATTTCAAGTGGACATCGATAATAGTAATTTGAAGCAAAAAGTGCTAATTGTTGCCAAATTAAAAAAGGGCTTTACCTAAAAGCCAACACTGGCCACCACCAGGCTTCTGAATTATTTAGCTATGAAGCAACAAGGCAGGTTGTTTAAGCCTCCAGAGTCACTTAATCGTGCTCTCATTTGCTGCATTAGTAAAATTATATTTCTCAGCTGCTGCTTCCTCCCAGGCAGTTGGTAAAATGGCACCCAGAATAATTTTCACATTTAACATTTTTAATTGAGCTGCCAAGTGCTCCAGAAAGTGTCAGTGCCGTCTGCCGCAGAAGCTTTGCTCTGAATGTCCATTTGTATTCCAGGGCTATCTACAGGTTTGTGAAGATTTCACTGAAGAGGCTAAACGTCTGGCTGTGATCTGAACTGCCTACTAGAAGAAGGTTTATTGAATCAGTAATCTATTTACACTTTGCCCTCAATTACTTACTTAATCAAATACAGAGTCGCTGAAAGTCCGCCAGCACTCAGACAGAAACTTAGCTTCTATTGCATTCAAAATCACATCAACTCACTTATTAATATACCATAATTATCTGCACTCAGTGCAATCCTGTTCACAGTTTTTAAGTTAATTTTAAATACAGTACATGGCTTAGGAAAAACCTGGATTACAAATTCAATTTTGTGTATCATTTCAGTGATACGGTACAAGTTAGAAAAAAAGGAAATTAACTTCAATTTGCTAAAGAGCGTAAAATGCTATCACGGTCACATAGCAGAGCAGGGAGCCCTGAAGCTGGGAGTTAGCAGTACAGTGAACCCAGCTCACTGACAAAGAGGCAGCAGCGCCTTGACAGTGTTTGTCAGGACAGCAAATAAATGTTTGAATGGGAGAGTGGGCCCAAAGAAAGAAGTGTGCACAGGCAGTCAGGCTGACACCATCCAGATAATGGAGCTGCCAGAACCTCTCAAACATAACATCTCACCTCACCAAAACCCAATCACAGGAAAACACATCCACTTGCACATGCAGACATGGTCCCACACACCAATGCGCAAACAGGTGCATCACATGCACTCAAGATTTGTATTAAGAGCTTTAAGAAATGGATGCCTGGCAGTTAGACAGAGGGAGAAAGCACGTGTAGGGTTGGATAGGCGTGAGCAGAGGATGCTTCACTGATTAAAGGCTAAGGTATAGGCTGCCATTGTAAAGACCACCTCTCACTGTCCACGTAGTGTTACAGTAATCTCCTCTGTCAGCCCTTGGAAGCAGGCTGTAATTTGTTAAGTTGGGTAACATGTGGAATAGGTTTGACGGTGCAGGTGTCTCCAAACCTCTGACACTGATCACCTGATTCCTTTTTACCATATATAGAACATAGAGCTGTTTTGTTTTGTGGCTTCCTATTACAGATAATAGATGGATGGATGGTCTATAATCCAAAGTTATGATATTACCTTGATATTACCTTATTTCAGGACCACTTTAATTTGAACTGCTGTTGTTATATTTCTAACATGATAAAAACTGTTTAAGGCACATTTTGTGGTTGACACACTGTACGGCACCATCCTGCACACATTCAACTGTGTAAAACATGGATGTTGGCAAAGTCCAGAAAAGACCCTGTGTTGGTGATGTCAGGGCAAGGTCGATTCTTTAGTGCTTGAAGTTTTTCAACCATGGATTGATTTGCTCTGCTTACTACTACTACTACTGTAATGGCACTAATCATTAGTTCATGATTAGCTGGAAAAAACCTTTGTCTTAAATGTACTCAGTCCGGCTGCGGCTGTGTGTGAGTGTTTGGTGAGTTTTCACACAGTGCACACATTTTCAATGTAAGGGGACCCAAACCTTTGCACACAAATGTAGATATCATGCATGAAATTTTAGAGGTCAAATTTTTTCTTTAGTACATTCAGGAGACCTCCTAAATGCTGAACATCTTCCTGATAGAATACACGCTTTTGATCATAGCTACAGTCAGTAGCAAAAACGCCCAGGAATGATTAACGTTCTTTGATGAAAGCAATGAATTGAGGTTGAATGCAATTCAGCGTTTTTTGCTTACTGCAAAGTGTCTTTGTTGTTTGGTGATTTGGTACTGACCGATGATAAGTATGGGCATCTTTTGCTTCTATACGTTACGTTTCATCATGGATCATCATCATTTTTAGAAACATTCGCCAAGAATCACCCATGTTGTATGGCAATGTGTTAGGAGCTGGGACAGAATAACTTTAAGAACCAGGCAACATGCTGGCACTTGGTGAGCTGAAACAAGTTCTAGAAATTACTTTAAACTTGGAACTGTATCAAAAGTACTACCCTGACTTTATCATTTGTACATAGGTAATTTCTGAGAATACTGTGTCTTATTAGATAAAAACTATTGCTGTGAGAGACGAATGTAGCTGTGAGAGGAGGGTTTTTGGGACCATTCCTGGCACCTCCTCTCATATATCAAGTTGAGCAAGACACTAAACACCAACTTAGTTACTCCCAGCTGTAACGGCATGAACTGTCTAAATTAAAAAAATAAATTTCTGTCTGACTTTAGGTAGACTTGGTTTTAAAAATGAAGCGGCGTCACCCCATTAACGATCTCTCCTTTCATTCAATCTTTCACTCAGCTGCGTGTTCCTGTCTGCAGCCTTTTGCCAACTACAAACCTGGATACCCATATACATGGTTTAACAGAAATATTCAACAGAATCTTAGAAAAGTAGAGGGTTTTTGACACAGGCTAAACTGTTCATTGATTTGTCACCCTCCATCATATATTATTTGTTGTATTATCACAGTCCTACTTTATATTAGTTGTTGAGACATTTCACTCCACAAAATCTTTATAGGATATATCATTTGGGAACCGTGGATATCTATGTAAAATCACGAGACAATATATACAGTACATCTGAGATGACACATGAAAAGTAAAAGCCTTGATCTACTTGTTGACCTACATTCACATCACTAGAGCTGTTTTTCTCTGTCATTAACTATATGTTGAATAGGTTTGAGTTACTGGGCTGTTTCACACAGACTCTGGTACTCGCAACCCCCCAAACCCCCCAAAGTGCATTGAATAGTACTACAACAACACAAACACCAGCCTCAAAAGTGACAATGGCCCTAATAAGAAGCAGAAATCTTCAAAAGCTTTAAAATAGTACATTGTTGCAATGATATTGCATCAGATTGCATAATATGTACAGGATTTCCAGTACCAATTGTCTACCTGTGGTATCTTTGTCAATGTAATATAATAGGGACCATTGCATGTTCCCTTGTAGATACATCAGTAATAAATAAGGATTTTGCATTTGTACAAAGCAATCTCAGCCCCTTTGCAGTCTAGGTTGATTATCCTCTGTGTCCACACTAACAGGTGGCTTCTGTGTAAACACTGAGGCGAATAGTACTGCAAAGGAAAACCTGTGTCGAGTTTGTGGAATAAATTTAGGTTTGATGGTCAGAAATATGGGATTAAAAGGTTTCCATCTGAAGACAGCACATTACACTTTCATGTTACAATACTACAGTCAGAGGACATTTGTTTGCCACTGAAGCCTGTTGTTAGAAACAAAGATTAAATATATGCTTTACCCAAGAGAGATATTATCAAACTTGTGTATTCTGTAGATCTCTTACTGGGAAAGCTCTGGCCAAGATTATCTATCCAGGCTAGTTAACACTTGTCTACATAAAAATATACACACATAATGTACGATGCCACATGAACAATAGCAGACACAAACACACACAAAACATCTAAAATGTTCTCTGTAGGGTCAGTTGTAGTTAAATTGGAAGCAGATTTTGAGTTTTGTGTCAACAAAATGTCAAATACTAAATTCAGAATATGATTTAGCTTGACAAATGCTAATGAGAGTCAAAGGAACAGCAGTAGGTGAACTAGTAATATTTGGCACCATAGGTGTCAAATTTGATGGCATTGCCAAGTACACTGTAATCCCTGAGACCACTGTGTAACTTCTAAATGAAAACAATGACACTGTATGATAAATTACATAAACCACCAAGTGTACTGGGTGTAAACACTACAGTAAAAACAGTGTTAGAGAGGAGAGAGAGAGAGAGAGATGGCAAACAGATAGGCTTGAGACCATTAGGTTAAAAAAAAAAACACTTAAAAATCTAATTTAAACAATTTGTCTGCTGCCTGTTTAAAATTCAAGATATGCACACCTATGCACCTGCTCGGATAATTTTTATAGGACTGAAGGGAGGCCAATTTGCACTGCAAAATACCTTTTATCTCCCTTTCATCTCTATCTTGCTGTTTATCCAAAATTGAATTCTGACCTATTTTCCTAAAACATATGAAAACAAATTTAACATACAGACATCAATGCACACTACAGACATAAGTTTGCAGTATGAAAACCATGTAATAACATTATCAGCTCTGCTCATTCCAGGCAAATTGATGGTAAATAGTTGATAGTTAAGCATCGATTAGCATATTAGTTGCAGTGTATGGCTTTACTATAATAGTTGCTGGCTACCTAACAGCTGGCCCTGACAGAGGTTGCAGAAGTGAGCCACACAAACTTAAAAGTCAAATAAATGTGTGCAAGTCAAGTCCAGCCAGATTTCAAATACAAAAATACTAAAACTATTAATGTGGGGAAGTAAAAGTAACACACTTTAGCAAATTACAAATGCATTGCCTTAAATTTGTGTACAGTAAACAAACACATTTTTTGCTAGGGCCTGTTAAGTTTACAAAACTAAATAACTAAATAAAAAATCATGTCATCATCATGTAATTTTGTGAGGCGGTTTGAATTTGTGTAAAACATTTAATGATAATGGTGAGATTGTGTGCTCGGCTGCCAAGTCATTTTCAGACCATTTCTCCAATTGTGTGGTTGTAGGAAGAAATGAGCTAAATACCAGGTGTCCAACATCATCTTAATGGTATCAGTGATAATCTCAAGATGAGCCAAGTGCACTCCTTGCTCATCAAGTACAGGTACTCCTGCCTCTCCTCAGTCTATTAACTCTTTTCTATGTCCTCTTGTCACAGAATGCTTCATTTCACCATGCTGTACAAGCAGGTGATTGTGTCCTCTGTGCAAAGGCAGGCCACTTGGATTGAGAAACCAGGCCAAATAAATTTAAACCTCTGAAGAGTCACTCAGACTCTGGCACATAAAGCTGCACAAGGGCATGTCACAGTCAGTGGAGTAAAGGTTCAAGCTGGTCCCACAGTCAATTTGCTGTGTTTGAAGGCTGGAGCTGCTAACCCACAAAACCACATTTCACTTGTCGCTGTAGATCTCATCACTGCCTCCTAAACTGATGAATTTGAAATTCATTAACATGTCTGTTTATGTTATGAGTCCACAGTCTCTTTTACATGAAGGCCTTATATTCTTTATATGTCCTCACCACACCAACGGGCCAAGAAAGCAGCACCATAAGAAAACACTAAATGCTTCTTTCAATACAAAAACATCTGTGCACATTGGATGTTGGACTGATGGGATCGACATGTAACTCCAATCCCCATCCAAATCCTGGCATGTAGTACCAGGTCCGATACTTTCCTTGTCTACTTGTACTCATAATACAGCATTTTGAGTCCTGCATCCAATGTTGCTTTATGTTAATCTCACATTGGTTGAGTGGGTTGGTGGATAAAATGTCAGTGGTAAAGTCATAGGATAAGTGACAACAACAAAAGTAAAGCATAATGCAAGCTCTGCTGTGCCAAAGTCTTAGGATCTAGTCGCTGCCAGTCATTCTTAAAGATCCCATTTGGCACATTTATCTTACTTAATATGATATTATCTAAAACATAATACAATTTAAAATGTAGTAGTACATATTCTAAAACTAAATAGTTGATTCAACAACAGTGCATCCACTAAACTATTATGTTAAAGGAAGCAGCAGATGTTTACGTTTTCTTGATTCCTAAACTTTCCCTCTCTACAAAAATACTATTAGCTTGGACTGTCGGTATGGTATTGTTCTGCAGAACAAAGAAACCAGCAAGCAAGCAATCATTATCACTTCAGGGACCCAGAATACACACACCCCCTAGGACGCTGGAAAACACAGACCTAAAAACAAAAATACCATCAGAGATATAATAAGTAGAAAATAAATTCCAGAGGAGTGTAGATTGTGTAGCTCTCTGTTCAGGGGAAGGGGTGTTAACAGCTGCAGCCCATCTCTGCCTGGAGCTCAATAAGGCCATCACCACAGGGACTTCCAATGATCAACTGCAAGTAGCTAAAAATGTCATGATTCGTTTCCCTTAATGAACTTTTCATTGTTTTTCAGGGCTCCACCAAGCCTCTTATTCTGACATTCTCTAAGGCCTGATCCATCGCACTGATCTGTTTACAACAGTAGACAGGATTGGGTCATTGGGTCAAAAAAAAAAGCAGAATAAAGAAAACAATACCACATTCAAACCTGCTTTAATTGCATCCGTTTAACCAATAATTCAAACTGACACAGGCAAATGCACAATGCACACACACAACATGCTTTTCTCAGTTTATCTACACCCACCTGATGACAAGCAAGCATGCAATATGCCAACAGGAACACACACAGGCCAGTGTACACACACATGTAAACAATAGCAAGTCACCGGTCTTGTAAACCCTCATGCCTGCTGCACCCTACAGACCAGACCCAGATTGTTTCCGGAATAATTTTGGCTTAAAATTTACCATGAGAAATACAATACCTCATTATGGTGTGTTATGCTGCATGTGTGTAAAGACAGTTGAATGTAGGGGATGTTTAAATAATTCACATAGATGCAGACTGAAAATAAATTGGTCCATGGATTTTGAAAAGAGGGACTTTTTGATCATTCATTTTTTATTGAGAAATCAAATTTCAACAGGGAAGTGGAAATTTCCCCTCTGTGGGACGAATAAAGCTTTATCTTATCTTATCTTAAACACACAACAGATTTCTTTGATAAGTGATTCCCCCTCCCATCCTTTTCCTTACCCTTCTTACCCTCCCCCAAGCAATCAGACATCAGACTCAATGACCTATATTGTGAAAACAATATAAGTCATTAAGTCACAAGATTTTCTGAATTATTTAACATGGTTAATCACAATGGCATTTTCGTTGGTTAAGCATCAGTTCATCTAGCTGAAGAACATCAAGTATGATACTGTATATGCAGCAAGTATTGTAACCAGTGCACAACTGAGATATCAAGTGAAAGTTTTCACTAAGATGTTCTTACTGTCAAGTATGATTTTATTTGTTTGCTTGGAAAATGGAAGGTTGGAGTCCTCGTTCAGAAAAACCAGGACTGGCTCCATTGGGACCTTAGTTCCTGTTAAGTATATTAACCACATTTTGCTTAAACAACAACACTTCAGGACATTCCCATAGGTGAAAGGAACCCAACATTGCATGGGGGCAAATAGAGCGCTATGGGTCTTATGCCAGTCCCATCTGTTATCTCATCAGTGTTACATAGCGTGTATAGCAAAATTTCATACGCATAAATTGGTTATTAGGGTTTAGGGAAGCCCCACTGACATTTTCCCAAATTGTGGGACACAGTGTCCCACACAGATTTTTAATCAGTTGTGTAATTAAACAAACCACAACCCGTTTGTGTCGCCAGCTTACAATAAGTCAAGAGAGACATTACACAAAATTAACCATAAACAACGATAAACATTTTGGGAGCTGAATCTTGTTACTATTGCATATCTATTAAATAAAATATATTATATAATATATAAAATAACTCCTATTAAATAAAACTTCTGAAGTGGAAGATGTCATTTACACTGTAGATGTCATTACAATGTAAAAAATTACTTGGTTAATTTCTTATTATGTCTCCAGGTCATCCTTGCATGAAACATGTAATGACTCCCTGATGGTTTCCTCTGTCTTCTGCAGCAGAGTTCAGAACTTCATCTGCTTCAAAGGACATCTTTGTATCCCTATGATTTCTTCTATGGGTTGCTGTGTGGACAAGGCAAGAGTCTGTCCCTTTGTGGTGGATTCTTGTATGGATGTCTTGATATTTCTTCCGCTGTGTGAACCATTAGGTGAGATTGGTCTGCTTTAGGACGCTCCCCTGAGAATCTGCTGCCGAACTGCATAGCGAAGAAGCCCTAAAATCATAGTTCTGGGCCTGGACGTGTTGTTAGATAAGATACAGTGAACTCGCTTTATCTCTAGGGATGTGGTCTCATTTAGGGAGGGAATTCATAATGGGAGCATCTTTTGCAGGCAGTCAGTAAGGTAGCCAGGCTTCCAGTATATTTTTCCTTTTAATGAATCTTCTAATTTGATGAGCGTTTTTGTAATTTTTTGTCTCTTCTCCATTTTGAGTGTGCTTGATTGCAGTTTTGCTAGTTTAAAGACCATGTCAAACATTTTGAGTTGGGACAAAGAATTAAAAACACACAAATGACTATTTTGACACCTTTAGTTATACATTAATAAAATGTATATTATGTGTAAAAACTGCCTTTTTGGTCAAATGTATCACTTTCTGAAGGTATGGATTTTCTGGCCCTGTCCTAATCTCAGTGACATAGGAAGGACTATTATGTGTGTGATGACAACTGTAACAGCCGTTCTCCGGGAGATAAATATTACATTTGGTAATAAATTGATTTGAAAATTTGCCATTTATGACTAATTTCAAAAAATCAAAAAACTAACAGTAGCTGTTTAATATCTGCTGACATCTCCTTTCCTTTTGATGTGTCTATGTGTGGCTGTCAAGTGATCCTGGTGCTTTTTCTGTTGTATTGCATTGTAAATGGATTGTACTTGTTTTGGGCTGTTGGCTCAGACAAAGGAAGTAATTCAAAACCATCACAAATCTGCTGGGAGTTTTTGCCATGATAGCAGCTTGCCTCTGGGAATGGCAGTGTTGCCAAGGTGGTCAGCCCATCACTTTGGTCCATAATTAAATATCTTAATGACTACATGATGAACTGACATAAAATTTTATTCAGACATTATCGAGAGGATGAATCCTCTGAATTTATTTTGGAGATCAGTTGATCATTTCTCTAGAGTTACATGCAGGTTCATCTTTTATTTTTTTTCCTAAATATCTGGACTGGTATTAGGTGGATTGCAATGTAATTCTGTAAGGACATACATTGTTCACAGATAGTTTTGGTCATTGCCTGACTTTCCATGCAACATCACCTTAAGGTTAACGTGATTTTTAAATGAAATGTCTCAACTGATATGGAAAATATGGACCCTTTCTCAGTTTGTGTGGACAACCTGATTGGGATTCCTAGACGCCTTTTTGAGAAAAATCTTTCTGAAGCGCAAACCTGTGATACAGGCTGAGTTGTTGCACTTTATTCAGCAGTGACAGAGATGGACTTGACGTGATGGGTTGATAGGGGACATCAGTACTGTAATTTGTGATGCTCACCCCCGAGGGAAAAAAATTGAAAAGAGAAAGGAGGAGGACAGGAGAGATGGCTGTGTTGAGGATCGTTGGCATAGCAACGGTTGAAAATTTGTGAAATGGGATAACAAGTGATGTATCTGCATAGTGAATTTGAGTGGGGATGGTTCACATGACAGGGGCCTGTTCCATTATACCTGACTGTAGCTGTCACTTAGTGAATGCAGACTGAGAGATCCCTATGTCAGCAAGAGAGATACCTGGAAGTTGAGTGTCAAGGACACAGACAAAATCTGAGAGGGTTAAGATTGAGGAGTGAAAGCCAGCAGTAGCAGCTGGGAGTGTTTCAGTCGCATGGATAAAAATCTCGGTGGTGCAGATTGGATTATTTGTGGTCCGGTGGGATATGAATGACAGCTGAGATGTTAGAGGTTAAGAGCTTTGGAGTAATTTAAAAAGAAGCAGCACATTACTGTAGTTTAGTTTTTCGCATTTAAATATACTAAGGTTTAGTTGCTAAGATGGGCCAATGAGTCACTGCACATAGTTGCAGTATAGAAGGTATTGACAATAGTTGACAGAAAATATGTGATGGCCTGGAGGAGTAAAGAGGATAAAAGGAATGTCAGTACGACGACTGCTGACCTGTCTCGGGCTGTAGGACTTTGTGACTGAACGTCCATACAATAGCCTGTGAGTTGACAAGAAGACATAGTTTAGGAAATGACAGTAGGGCCACAGGCTCACTAATATTACTTGACAGTTGACCTGAGTCCTTCACTCTAATTTCTATAGTGATATTACAGAAATTCACCTTTTAATGAATAATGAATACCACCAGAAGGGCACCAAACATATTAGAGACTGGGTAAAATATATTGTATTATGAATTTGCAGATACATTTTCAGTCTTATTATGAATAATACATTAAAAGTTTGGCTTATTGTTTGATAATAACAACAAGACCTTGTAGAGAAATGATAATATGAATTATACAAAACCTATTTGGTACATCCCGAGTGACGTTTTGTTACAATATGTGAAAAAAACAAAATGATTATTGTGATTGTGGTTCTTTTGTAAAATAAAATGTTTACAACCTTAAAACATTCCTGGTAACCTCAGGACATCTCTAATGAATAGCTCTTTGGGTTGACTTCAGTTAGGGTACAGATTATATCTGAGTAGACTCATGGGTACAGTAAATGGGCAAAACAAACTGCATAGGAAATGCCACATTAACATGTAATAAGACTGAACTAAGTAATCTCTAATTAGGTTGCCCTTTTAGAAAGGGGCTCATGCCTGTGATCCTATAAAAAAGACAAATTTTCTGAGTGGGTTACAAGCTTTTAGGACTCTGGTGCACTTGGCCTAGAACATTTTTAACAGCAGTAAATGATGCTCACAGATATTATTACATGGGGCTTAATGCAGATACAAATGTCTGTTTATTACATTTCATTCCTGTCTTTTACTGAATGACCACCAGTCTTAAATAGTACAGCTTCTTAGGCTTAGATTAGTTGTCTTTCTATGCGTATTGCTTCTTTCGGTCCAGTGATGCTCCTTGTGAATTATCATTTACTGTAGTATCTCTGATGTGGTTTTTTTAAACCGAAATATTTTTTCTGCTTTTTAATAGCATCTGTATTGGTGCAGTAAGACCCTGACTCATAAAAGAAACTCATACTCTATTACCACTTGGATAAACTCTTGTTTCTTTGTCCTTTGATTTTTTTGTTTGTTTGTTTTTTTTTTTGTGTATGTGTCTGTGTGTGAGGTTACAAACGGTTACCAATATCACTATGATTTTAAAATGTTAAAATTGTATTAGTAGCTTAGAGTGGTACAGTGAGAGGTGCAAAATTACTTCTCTCCAGCTTCAGCTGGTTGTTCCACCAACTGTCAGTAACAACACCACCTGATTTTGATATTTGATGAGGCCACTGTCTGTGTACACACATAAACCACTCAGATGAGCAAACCTAGACAGACTCAAGGAAGAATACAACTGCCAGATCAATAAATCACGCAGCAGAATGATGGGGAAGAGTCACCTTCAGTTTTAATTAGTCCAGCAGCCATTTGTAAAACAGAGATATAAAAGTATAGGCGTGAATAATAATGATGTATGACAAAAAAAAAAAGGGAAGAGGTTTGATTTGGGCTTTTATTTCAGTTTATCACTTGTTCATTGACTATTTTGGGATTACCTTCATTTGGGAAATTCATTGCATTTCCACCTATTTCACACCATACAAACTGTAAACTGGACTGTTTTATATGTAAAATTAAAAATGAAGGGATTGAATAAGAAATGTACATGATTTATGTGATTGTCTATTGATACTTTTCATGGTAACTGTTTTTCTGTAGTGTAACTTGTAACTCATTTTATTGTAATATGTTTCTTGTTTTTAAAGTAGTACAAAAACTCTAATTATGTTACGGAATTGGCATAAACAATGTAAAAACAAGAATAACAAAAAAGGGAAATTTGGGGACTAACAAAACTTCTGAAACCAATATCAGCATATTAAAACCAACCCAAAACTCAGATCCATAATGCAATACTACTAAACGGATATGTCTCCAGAGGTATTGTTATTAGTTATCTACACACTTTCATTTCAGGTACCAGATCAGACACACATGCCTCCGCTTTAATAACATCATGCATGGATCTGGCTTCTGGAGACACAACAAAACTAAAAACAAAACCAAAACATAACCAAACATCACTTTTACGAAATGTTACTATACACGTAATACCTCCAAATCAAACTCGGATTTATATACAATACAAAATTGCTTTTAACTCTTTTTGACTTGTGGTACAGGGCATACGGCAACTCTAAAAAAGCAACAAAGTTCAAAAAGTAGAACAAATACAACATTAAAACATGGTGATTTAGAAAGGAAAAGGAAACAAAGTACATGGTGCATTAAAAGGAAACTGAAACAAAGACAAAGAACATACATTTAAGTTAAGCAACAATATCAAGTCACATTCCCCCCATTATAACTATGTTGTGGTGTTGTGGCAAATCATGCCTTGTTGTAGTCCCTTGTCCGACCCTTTCTGGAAACAACAGAGGCTGAATGCACAATGCTGCTAAGTAAGACACAGTTTAACAGCAGCCTCTGTACGTTTTATGCACCTATTACTTTCCTCTTTCGTCTTGTCCCTTCAACCCTCATTCCCTCCTTTCTCTGAAGGCATTCAGGTGAGTTGCTCTTTAGTTCACTGAAAACACCCCGTACCCACTATGCAATGTTCTTAATTGCATTCTCATTCAGCTTTTCCATGTAGTTCCTTAGATCCTTTGAGTCTCCAAGCTCAATGTCCGGACATACCCATTTTATTTCACTGGTCTGCACTAGCGCTAATGGGCTGAGCACAGGACATCCATTGCTGGACTTGACATTGGAAAATGTAGTAAACTTCACTCTCTTTCTCTTCGTGGTGGGTGAGTTAAGCGACTCATTCCTGTGATCCCTCCCACTTGAGCTGCATCCTCCCACACCGTTGTTACCGCGCTGGAGACCTCCATTTAATAGTTGACTACCTTCCTCAAGGGTACCACCAAGCTCCTCCTGCTGTTGTTGCTGCAGACATAGCCCTTCCTCTTGGCCCAGCCAAACCCAGTCGTGGGCATGAGGCATTGCCTCTGGGGCTTCCATCGACAACTGTTTGCTGCGGTACTTATATGCATATGAGATGCAGTTAATAAGAAAAACCAGGATGGCCAGGCAGAAGACACCCAATAAAGCATACATACCAATTTCCAGGTCTGTCAAGCCTCGCCGAGAAGGCAACAAGTCGTCATCAGTGCTGTGGCTCCGAGGCTTCTCAGCTTGATCTGGATATTCAAAGTCATTTGGGACCCTTGCCCCACTGTCCACTGATAAACGGCCGCCACTGGGCCTCACTGGGACATTGCCCCTAATGGTAGTGGCTCCACGGTTGATTAAACCGGTTTCTATGTCAGAGATAGAGCCGCCATAATATGGAGGGTCAGGACGTGTTCGCCGGTCTCCTTGTTGTCTGTATTGTTCCTCAGGCTGACCAAATCTTACCTGTATGTTTGCCATTCCAGTGGCTAAAATAGAACGTCTTTGGCCCTTCTGGCAAACTTCTGATGGAGTCATTTCTACACGCACAAGCAAACCCTGACCTTCGCCTTTGGCAACAATAACAGGCCACTTCCATGCCGCACTGCGATGGACTTCCACCACCTGTTCGTCCAAAGAGGTGGCGGTCAGGATGAAATGGGCAGGATTATAGTTGTCTAACGGAGTCATAGACCCATCACTAAATTGGAGCCAAGCACTGATAAGGGACTCCTAAGATATTGACACACAGACAAACAGAATTTGGACAGCAGTAACCCAAAGACATACTAACAACAATTTAAAAAACCTATCTATACATTTCCTACTAAAACTTAAGGATGACTGGAAAATGAAACAAAGGAACTTGGTGAAGACAAAAGTGAACCATTATAACAGTAGAAAGGCTCATTGATACAAATGGGTACAGTGGATAAGACACTACATTTTCCTGAAAACTAAATATTCTTTTCCCACCAAATGTAGAGGCATTCGCTGGATCTCTATTTGTGAAAACAATTACTGACCAAAAGAGCCGTTTATTGGTTGGATATGTAAAAAAATCAATCATATCATACACTGTGATCCAACCCTGAACCTGTATATCTGATACAATACACAAGGTTAAACGGTAAAAAAGGAAATGAATAAGAAAAAAAAAGGAATGATTAATGAAAATATTGCATTAATCATATATATTTTGAAAACTGGCTCATACCTGTTTGAGTGATTCCATAACTTCCTGTGTGGTTGCAGTGGCAACAATGGCCCTGTTGCTCCCTGGGCTGAGCTGCAGGGACAGAGACAGTCCAGACACCAACTGTACCCCAAGCTCTGTCACACTCACTTTATCATCCAGCACTCTGATGCTCCTCTCAGCGAGGACTGACGATGTCAGAGGGGACAACACCTGCAACACATGCCAACACTTGCTAGTCATGGTAAAACATTAAGATCCAAGATGACACTGTTGCTACGAATGAAGAACAAAATCCAATTTACTAGCAACCATGTTGATGCCCATCCCTGCAGGCCAAAGACCTCACGCTATATAGACTTTGTTAAGAAAAGCCTTTGTAATTCCTTCAGTGAATGTATTCTTATACACTGGGTTGTAGTACTACTGTACATTGACACACATTTTTCATTTGCACTAGAGAATGTAATAATACATTTACATAAAAAAAGTGGTCTACTACCACTACTGCCAATCCATTGTATATTCTGAGAATACACTGCCCTATTTCAAATATCAAGTACATAAAACTAAAGAACAAAATATATTATTTGTAACTTCTCTGCAGAATGAGACAGTATCTCTGGTCTGATGACAACTTTGACATCATGTATCAGTTCTTCACAAATGAGTTACAACTCATGCCTCAAAAACCATTTTGTTTTATGTTGTGATGTTTCCTTGTAAGAAAATAATATGGTTCAGATTTAAATAATAACTTTGAAATTGATTTTGGCTTTGGCTAGTACGTTGTAAAGTTTAGGGCACCTCTGTGTCATGCTACAATAATAACAGTGTTAAGGTAAATCAGTGATTATGGCAGAGGGTAAAACAAACCTTAACTGACTGTCTGTATAGATGACAATGAACTGTAGTTTCCAACAGGAATGTGTAACTTTTATCAAATATTGCTTTTAGTAGAAATGTACTGTAAAACTTGTGGAGAGGTGGAAGTCAGACTCATTGAGCAGCACTCCCAGCAGTGCAGAGATATTGGCTCCTAAGCACATTTTTTGGAGCTAGGCTTGTCCTTATGTCAGAGAGTTTTATAGATCTCTGCTTGATTTACAAGTTTGGCAGCATTCTTATTCAAAGTAAATTCATAATGTAACACTTGAAGGGATGTGCATAGTGTGGTGGAGTATAAAAAATTGGTAGAAGAGCATAGCGGTGCAGGGAAGCTGCATATTGCACCTTTAAGTTTAGGTGGACATGGTTAAGAGTAGAGAATGATCAACGCCATGGATAAAAGAAAATGATGGCGTTGGTTAAAAAAACTAGGAATGAATATTCTCCCACTGAAAAGTGTAGGTGTTTGTTGACTTATCGGTCCACCTCGACCTATCATGAACATTTTTGCTCTACAAAATACATCCTCCTTTTCTCTCATTGAACAAGACTCATAAAGTAAGTACTATGTCTGGTAGTGGGCTTTGTCATTTGAACGTAAACTTGTTGTTTTTAGGAACTTGCTGAAATAACAGGCCCTGTTGTCAAAAAATGTTGCTAAGTGGAAGAGAGAATTGCACCTCGTCTATTTCTCTACTTAGTTATGAATATCATATTTTAAGAACTGCATGAATTAAAAGCATGATTGTACAGTGTAAACAAGCACATACTAACATAAACATGCTCCTAAACTAACATGCAAACATATAATCTTCACCCAACACATCCTCCACCTCCAAGTTTCCAGAGGTGTAAGCATGTAAATTGTTGTGATATTGTTATGAGATGAGAATCTCTACCATCCGCTCCAATTAGAGCTCCAGTCTCTTCGCCCAGCCGCCCCCGCACGGCTGCATTTACCAGCTATAATGAACTGTCAGCAACGATCACGGCCTCATTTGTACAGCCCCTTTTCCAGTTTTCTTCCCTTTGGCTTACCTCTTTTTATTTTCCCTTTTGCTCCCCACACAGTCAAACTCATATCCTTAAATATCAAATAAAGGTAAAGTCAGTGCAACCTCCAAAAATTTTATACGGACAGATGATAATAGGCTGGTATTAACAGTGAAGCTGAGTAATTCACAATAAGAATTCAGTGCATTTGGTTTCTACATTTTTTTAGTACGGACAAGAAATGTTCTGGAAGTTACGCATACTTCACAGGCTTGTGACTTGTGATGAAATTAACTGCACAGGCAACATGACTGGTTAAATTGCAATTGTGCAGGATTCAGACAGTAAAACAAAAATATATTCTACTAAAACCAACATGCATTTGCCTTGCCTTTAGCTTTGGAGGTTAAATTCGCACCGTCAGGTTTATTGGGTGAATACCATCTGTCTCTATATCGATATATCTAAATCTGTATTTATATAAATAAAAAGAAGCTAAATTTAATTTCTGTTAGCAAAGCATGCAGCGTTGCTAAACCTTCTAATAATTCTTCTCAAAAGCTGCATGGATGCACAGCCTTTACAGAAATCTCCAGAGGATGTGAGGCATGTTTATTCATACTGTAAAATAAATCAACAGTCCCCTTAACCTAACCCTAATTACATGGGCAACTAGCAATTGTCATGACTTTCTATTGCTCTCTTTTAAGGGATGTCAAGGCTGTGTTTGTTGATTGGGTGGAACAAGTCAGACCCTTTCTCGTCCCCTTTATCAGAGTCTCTCATGCAATCTTTAAACACGTCATCCCCCCTCCCTTAGACATTGCAGGTTCTGCCTTTGGCCTACATCCATGTTCATGAGTTTCTCCCACCAGACTTCTAGACATGTCAAGTGCCTTCCTCAGACCAGTTCCAGAGTTTCATCCCATCCCAAGAGAGCAATTAAAGACCCCTTCCAGGCTTCCTCCTTTCCCATTCAAAGCTCTCAGAGCCTTGTTGTGTGGGGATTTTGTCCAAATCTCTGAGGGCTCTCACCCCCCGACCCCACAAAATCACATTTGCACCTGGATCTACTGTAGTCTGGTGCAGCCAGTAATACAATCCAGTGTTAATAATCCAGTGTTGTCCAATTCATGTCTCTCTGACTCATCATATTGGCACTTTACAAAGGTTAATAGCAAAGTGTGTTTTGCATGCAGGGGGTATAATGTGAGAATGTTTCAAATGAATCCTTCCTTTCTCCTGATACAAGGTTGAATAAGCAGCCTAGTATATTACTGATCACATTACCAAGTCTGTGGTCACTATGGGATCTCTTAAAAGCTCAGTTGCTTTTAAAATCCTCAGCTTCCATTTTAGTCGTTCATTCCAACACTTTACACAGTGATCTTAAATTAAACTGCTAATGTGCTATGTATTCAAAGCCTCCACAAATCTGGATATAGTTCAACACAGCATTTTCTGGATGATTTACAGTGATTGAGCAGTAAAGACATAGTCTGGGGTGACATTTAATGAAGGGGCTCACAAGTTGAACTAATATTTTTAACAATGTTAACATAGAGACATAGGCAAATATGGATTTGCCTATGTCTCTTCCTAACTCTCAGGCAGGATAGTTTATAGAAGTAGTGCTATTTGACAGCCAACTCTCCTCTGAGATTTTGGAGGCTCTCAGCCAGCCAACACCCAAGAAGTGAGCAGTAGACTGTTGATATCACTCTAAACTTTTACCTGTATTACCATAAAAGAATAAGATAATGCTGAAAAATGTTAAAACATTCATTTCACTCATTTTTTCAATTATTATTTTTTGAATAGACCTAAATGAACAGGAACCATTGGTTACAATGAAGACTATTTAAACTATTTTCTATTTGGCTTGTGATGAATATTAAATTACACGTTTTAACATTTCCATATAGAAGTCTGTACTCAATGATAAAAAAACAAAACAAATACTGTTTTAATAATTGCATACAACTGGAATTGTTGTTTACCGTACATTTCATTTTAATGTTTGTTTACATAAATTCTTTGGGTGATGACCAAAAGACCAAAAGCTTTGTCTTAAATGAAGATGGTGTTTTTATTCAGAGTGACTTAACCTTTCTGCAAACAACTTGATCAGCATACCAAACACTAGACCAGTAAACCCTGACACTTCAAGTGATAATTTTTAAGTAGGATAAACATTCACTATCGAATTACGCCTGCTTTAAGTGGTACAATTAACCTCTGTGTTCAGTTATGTAATTTGCATTTCAAGGAGATATGCTCATTTATAGGTAACAGCAATTATGATTCATTACATGAGATCTTATCCAAGCTGCACAGCAGATGGGAACCAAAAAACGTGAATGTATTTATGTATTGCCATCAAAATATAAGGAATTGTATCTTAAGGCATAATCCCTTATATAGCTGCGGTTCATTCTGAGATATGGCTTATAGAACAGCCACCCTTCAAACCAAAGCAGCCAGATGATTACTTTGCAGTAAAACGGACAATCAGAAATGTCTGCACACATCTTCGGTTTCCTTTTTCCGCTTTATCAATCTCAGCATAAAGCAAGACAATCTAGCATCTTTCTCTCTTCAGTTTTCCTTCCATTTCACACACACATATAAACACTCACTGGTGTACACAGCTGTTCAATTAATAAGAAAGAAGCAGAAGCAGCAGCACACTATTCCAGTCTAGTGCCTTAACACTGTGTTGTTCAGTGTTGTACATGTCCCACTGATTTACAATGCGATTGGGCACATGTGCCATCTTGAGCAAGGACCCAGCTGCTGTATTAGATACATGTTCAATTTTCAGCATGTGTATAATAGTGAGAGAGTGTTAGAAAGAGGCTGCAGATCATGCCGTCTACGACAGACCTGAGTGTTATTTGTATGTATCAATATCATTGTTTTGTAACTTGATCCCCTTTCGACTTTCCCGACTGCCAAACCTGTGGGTTCATGCTCTATATTCTCTGTAACTTTTGTGTTTCAGCATGCAAATGACTTGTTTAAAGCTGCATTCTTTCATTTTTCTGGCCACATGGGGGCAGCAGAACCCAAAACAACCCTGAAAAACTCACTGTGATAGCCTCAAATATTGCTTAAAAAAGTTGTTAAGATATGCACATGTATCCAGCTGTCTGATGAATAGTCCAATATTCATATTCCAGTTATTCAAGAAGAGTCTCCATTTAATCCTATGAAAAATATTTGTTTTAGCTTTTCCATTGGTCTTTGGCGTAGTTTTTAACTTTGTGTGTCCGTTTTTTAGTGCTGAATAGCTGGCATACAAGGGGTTTATCAGTCCACTCTCACTGTAGACATATGTTGTTCCGTCAGGAAACAGGACTAATGTTAAAAGTTACTAATATTACTAAGTTACTAATTTAACCAATGTAAGTTACTAATGTAACTTGTACACTCTCAACTTTAAATGATTGTAAAACTGTGTGTACAACTGCTAAATGTGGTATTAATATCATTATGGCTTATATCTGGTCTGGTGGTGTGCTCACCAAGTTTCTTTAAATGACATGACAAATGTTTACTTTGCTGTTCCAAGCGCACACACACACACACACACACACACACACACACACACACACACACACACACACACACACACACACACACACACACACACACACACACACACAACCTGTAGTTTGGTGTTCCCAGCGCTCACTCCTATTAGGACTTGGCCCTCCAGCAGCTGGGCAACCTTCGGGTCCTCCACCCTGAGAGAATCCTTCACCAGTTGTGTCACTTCCACCTGCCAGTCACTACCCAGCAGGAAGTCGTGGTGACCCAACTCGTCCTCCTCTGCAGCTCCTAATGCTTCTTCTGTATCTGCCACAAAGTGTGTGAGCACACGCAGCGTAGTGCTCTGATACTGGGCCACACAGCTGTTCTCTGTTCTCTTGATTGGTGCATCATCATCCTTGTCATCAGTGACCCTCTCATACCTAATGAAATAGGAAAAGAGGATGAAGGTGATCAATGGGAATAAGCACTGATCAACTTCTTATAACAGTGAGGAGTGGTAACAGTATCAGAAATGGACTTCATGGTCTTTCTGAGGTAGGTACTTAAACAGCTCTTTGTGTTTAGAGAACAAAACATACGTAAAAGGTTAACACACTAATTTTACTTTTTTTAAATCACAATTCAATGTAAGTCATTTTTTCCCTTATCACCATTAAAACCCACATAGTCTAACCCCTCTGATGTATTCACTGCAGTCAAAGCCTCTACTGTCTGCAGTTCTGCTGCAGGTTTGCCTGACCTCGTGAAAGTCATAGGCCCCCAATGTCTTCAAAAATCCATTAAAAACAGCTTGCAGAGACAAACTGCCGCCTTGCTTGCCTTCTCATTTTCTTTAAAAGGGCAGCTGATATTTTGCTGTATGTCTGTCATTTATTTGGCCCACGGCAAACACTGTGCAGATATAGCCGTCTCAGAAGATATGTTTTGTAACAAATGAATGTTTGCAAACCCAGCAGTTGAATTTGCTCCAATGTAAGTTAAGCTTATAAAGCCTTTATCACATTAACAGACCCTCATTATATTGGAGAAGGTATAGCTAAAACTCCACTTTAATTCTGCAAAGGAGAAAACAGTCATGTAATCAGCTAGAAGAGCACACACTGATTTTGGTAAAGTTTTACTGTAATTTTGTAAACACAAAATTAGAACTCTCATAACATATCACATTTATTGGTCTAAAAACCCCTTTTCTTACTGATTAACTTAAGTTAATTCTCTCTGCTAAAACTTGCAGGTCCCAGTTCTTTCCAAAATACATTAAAACTCTTTTTAGCCCCAAATCATGCTTATATACAGGTGCTTTCAAAAAACATTTCTTTGGTTTCCAAGCTGAGCTATGGGACCTGCAGTGACAGGTAAAATGTGGCCTTGGGACACTGATCTGCTCCAAAGACCCATGTTGATGATGAAGAGAAACAGTAACATAGCTGATAGGCATGTTCGTCTCTCTTACCCATTTCATATTCATTTTACATCACTGTTCCATTTTGTTTTCCTGTATTGTTATTTTCCTATTATCTCCTTCTCACACTGCAAGTCGGGTTTTCACTCTGTAATTTTTATCTTGACTTTAATCTTTTATTCAGCTCATTCACTTCAGTTTTTGTCTTTGTCTTTCTGTCCTCACACACACACACACACACCTTTATTCTCTTGCTCTTTCAAGCTGTGCCTGCATTTCTCTCCCTACCAGTCAAGTGGCCGGGGGGAGTGACAGTGACAGTTTCCATTAGGTTTAATGAGGCATGACCGGTCAGGCAGAAAAACGGGCTGACAGGTTAGCATGCTGTGGCCCAATGGCTTGGCTTAGTTCCTAACATCCCTTCACCATCCCCTCCCCTTCCCTTACCCCACATCAGGGAAAGGACAGCAATCTAAAACAAGGTGACTCTTGTGGCTGGCAACAGAAACATGGGGTCAGGTCAAGATTGTAGCAATGAGTGACAGGTCAGCCAAGGTGTTAGGGAGTAATGAGGTGGCTCACGAACATGTACAAAGTTGAAGTATGCACACACAGATAAACTTATGCCAAGTAAACATTTCTTATTTAGCTTTCCTATTTTATTTTTTAATATCTCTTACAAATATGCACATAAACTTCACATATGATGTGTTCGTCATGCTGTGATGCAGCTGACAGGCGTGACTGATGGTTAGAAGGGGGTATTTGTGTTAGAGTGCCACCCTGTGGGTCGTGGCCTAATGGGACTGACACTACAGTGCCTTTGTGGCATTATATACCTTTAAAAGAAACAGATGTAATATAATTTAAAAGAAGAGATCCAATGATAAATGACAAATGCTGTACAATAAAGAATATTTGAAATGTCCTTACATGTGTGTACAAATGCATTACAATGGGTTAAAAACTATTGTGTGTACACTGGTTATGAAATGAATCCAAAGGAGATCCACTTTATGATTTGGGTTGTAATTAAAACATTAGCCAATGGTCCTAATTCAGCAGTGGAAGAGGTACTTCTTCTACTTGAATCACTAGTATTACAGTAGACCCAAGGTGGGATACTGACAGCTGAATTTGACTCTTTTGTTTTTTTATTTAAACAGAATTTGATGTCAGATTTGATGTTCATTTTCATTGCCACCACTGCTTGTAGTGACTTGTCTTTCTCACTCATTATCAACATGAATAAATCACCAACAACATGATTTCACATCATAAATTTTGTATTAATGTAATCCTGGTCCTGGTTCTGATGAAAAGGCAGTTAGGACTAGGCATAAACAATTAAATTCCTTTTTACATTATGATCGCACTAGCATTTCAGCACTTGATGTTCTCACTATAGTTTCTGTTCATATGATTAGAATTAATAATAATTATGCTAGCTTTTCTTAAAGTGAAATTATTCAGTGTGATTCATTCATTTATCTTTACTTCACTGAGTTTTTAGAATTTTATTCAGCCATATTAACTTTAACAAATACATTTAAATAGGATTATTAGAGCCATCTTTTACAACTCATAATTCATTCACTCATGCGCAGATTCTTGTGCAGCGTTACTTTTCAGCCTCATAGATGTTGTTCATGCTGTAAAATTGCTCAAAATATCTATTAATATCCTATTCAGCATAAGTACCAGGTACTGATAGAACATCCCAGTGAATTATTAGACGCACATTTACCACCTCTGCAGCTGCACCTGCATTTTATGGCTCACAAGTGTGCAACAACCCTACCGAGCCAAATTATCGCAGCTTTCATTAATTTTACCAAGTGAAGAATGTGGTTCAGATTCTTAGGCAGGGATGGTTAAACACTTCTCAAGTTAGTGACCTAAATAAAGACATTTGGACTGTGATATATGGGTGCACGTTTGATAAATCCTCAAAATTCAGTTTACATCTGGACCAACGAGTTACTACTCGCACTTCATAAAAACTTAATTTAACAATAATGCACTATATAAACGACAACACTATAGATACACCAATACCTTACCTCCTATTGCCCATACTAAAGGGGACCCTCCAGCCCTTAATCTGACTGAGTTCAGGGTCCGCGACGTCAATAAGCAATGGAAGGCGGGGAATCCATACACTCATCTCCAGCTGCGCACTTAGAAAACTGTAGGTGAAGTTGAGCATCACTCTGCTCTTTCCTTTTGTCTCCTTTCCATTGACATACACATAGTCACATCTCTCCGACACCTGCAGAAGGAAAAGGGAAAAATAATAGAGATAAACAGATGAGACAGAAAAAACTATTCACATTCTTGATAGGAACTTTCAAGTAAATGTTTTTTTTTTATTTTAATTTAGCATGGCTCTAAAAGTCACATTTTGTCATTTCACATTTTCACATTAAGTGCTTATGGGAAAATTATCTTCTGTTCTTTTGCCCATTTGAAGTTTTTCAGTCAGCAGCCTCTTTGTAACGTTGACGGGTGGAAAGATTCGGCATTGCTTCAATGAAACCTCAAGTGACAGGTCTGCTCAATTTCTTCAGTGTGTGCGTGTGTGTGCTCACAGATGCATCTGCGTGTGGGCTAATATGTGACTTTCATCCAACTTAACAGATGGAGCTTAGAAGAGAGACAAACCTGGTCCATCCAACCCAAGAACAAAACACTCGTTAAAACCAAATTACGACGAGCCGAATCATATACAACTTTTATTAGTTACCAAGATTTCTCAAATGCATCGCCAACATACATAAATTGTATAAATGATTCAGCATGAACATCAGAAGTAACCTTCATCTTCAATAAAGCAGAATCTCTTCAAACATTTTCCCCTTTCCTTGTACAAGTCAGAGGACCAACTCTATTCTTCAATCTGTCATCGAATTTTGTTTGTAATCACTCGTATTTCAATTCATTTTAATCTCAAATACCATGAGAAGCGTGATTGGCACAACCAGTAATTTCAGAAAATGTCCTCAGTACTGACAATTGCTTCTTTATAACAAAGTAGTCGCAAGAAGATTGTCATCTGTCTCCACTGCTTGGCAGCTTTACTATTAAATGATGCCAGTCCAGCCCCTATTTCTGGAGAACAAAGCTTGGTATCTCTTAGTTCTCTCCTCCTCCTCCTTTTCATTTCCTGATTCTCTTTCTCTCCTGCTCTTTTACTCTCAAACCCCAGTCTTCTACAACATTACTACACCTCCTACACGTTACACTCGTACTGTAATGTGAAGAGGTTTCGCTTCAGAAAGAACTATTCTTAAGCTGAAATCAAGTGTGAGAAAGACTGAGGCTTTGAGTGGAAGTCTGTACAAAAATACTAATTTGTAGAACTCAAAGGTAACTGACATTTCATGCGACGCAGGAGTTAAAATCTTCATTAATGTTGAAATTAGCCAATTAATTAACAATTAATAATTGGTCAACAGTTTTTACCTCATTCACTGTTGTTCATTTAAAATTGTTTTCTGGCTTCCATGATTTTAAATATCTTTGGGTTTTGGACTATTAGTTCGACAATGCAATTAGTTCGTTTGTGTGCATTTTTGTCATTTTGTAAACTACTTTGTCTGTGTAAAATCCTAACAAAAACAGAATGCAATGATTAGAAAGTGAATTAAACCCATATTTGATGGAACATAGTACAAAAGAAAAGCATATCAAAGGCCAGCAACATTAATGTTGACGGTGGTAAATACATAGCTGTGTACCTGCCCAAATTTACCACATCTGAACAAGCCTGATTTACAATCAAATGCATGTTTTAAATGAGTTACAAATATTTGGATTTTATTTTGACATTTACATTTTACGCTGCATCCTAACATTTTCTCCTAATTGATTATTTGATAAACAATGGAAAACAGTCAATACCAGTCGCTTGTTGCTAACTCTATACTGTTTGTGACTTTATTGATATAAAAGAAGACATGGCAAAAGAAACAAATACTCCTTAGGAAAAGTGCTTTAACTTTCAAAAATGTGAAGTAGCCTAACAGGAGTGAGTTCTATTTTTAAATCATGAGTGGAGAGCCTTCAGGGAAATCCAGACTGTGACTTCACTCATGTAACTCAGTTACAGTATGTGAACAGAAAGTGGATAGATAAGCAACTACTGTGTCGTGTACTACTCAAACGTATTTTACACTGTAGTATTGTAGAGTAGACAACACGTATAGACCGAGTTAAATAAAAGACCTGGGTATCCAGATGAAGATTTTCTTCTACCGTCATTGTTGCAGAATGGAAAATGAGCAGGTGTGTGAGCAGAATAACAGATTATATATACTGTATGTAAATAAAATAATGGTGAGGTGAGTACAGGAGAGCATAAGTACACAATACATGTACAAATATACATGGTTTTCAAAAGGCAGCCATCCGGAGAGTCAGCTGAAGGAATCCACTTTTCTCCTCATTTAGTCACTTAAGTCTCACCTCTATTTTTGTTTTTTGTTTTTTGATAGTGTTCACTCTGCTTCTATGTCACCTGTGTTTCTATTGTTTGAGCTAAAATCGCAACCACAATAATATAACTGTTATCTCTGCAAGGTGATATGTTCTGCACTGCATAAAAACATTGGGCGTCTGACTTCATAGCCTTTATTATCACCGTGCAGGTTTCATTGAACCACACACAACGCAATGTCACTTGCTTTGTTAAGAAAAAAAAAAACTTATTGCATTGCAAATCATGCAGGCTTAACATGTATTGGGTGACATACTGTATATAAATAAGGACACCACTAAATACAGTATAGTCATTAGATTAAGTAATATTTTTCTTACATGATTCTTCGTTACAGCAGCAAATACACTGCATGTTCTATTGTTCTAGCTATAAAGAAATTCACAAGGGTGGAACAAGGCTGTTGTAGAGTCCTCATTGATTAACACAGTATTTACCATGTGTTAATTTTTGCTACAGTTTAGTTGTTGTGAGCAGTAGATCACTATGTTTCACAGACCCAGACTGTGGTTTTATAGCAATCTTGGGTGCTGCATCTGCTTGCTGGTATTTTACCAAGCAAATATGCTGTCCGTCTTTGTCTGGCTTCGATATGAGGGCAATTTGTTATTGTGCAGTTTGGGGAATTCCAAAACACAAAAAAGACTAATTAGTTTGTTGCCCGTCCCAGCAGTGGCTAACAGTGATTAGCTGCGTCCACAAAGGTCAATGCTAGGGAGGAGTCCTGATAGCTTTAAAATGAGTTGAATGATTAAGCACTTATCAAAATAGCTTCAGGTTTATTTTCTGTCCGTTGACTGATGAAGCAGCTTTTGCAGTTTGTAGTGCTGGGATAAAATAAGTAAAAAAAAAAAAAAAAGAAAGAAAAAACATCAATACAGTTTTAGGGTTTAAGGTGCCTTGTTTTGGGGTATTTTTAGGGTAATGTCACCATGGTCTTTATTGCAGAAATAAGGCACGAACCCATAAAGTTTCAGTGAAATAGTTTAGAAAGATGGAAATGCACCCAGATAACAAAGTGATTTATTTTGAGTTTCCTTTGAAAATAGGGTGGAGAGAGGAGGGGTACCGCTTACTGTTCCCAAACCAGATGGGTGGGAAGGGGAGAACGCTACCGAGGTCAGCGTCACAATGTGTGGTACTACTTCAGTGGATAATTAAACCCTTTGAGAGATCTGCCTTTTCTCTTCTCTCTTATTTGCATGAGCGATACACAGAAACACATAAAATCAGCTCCTCAATATAACACAGACACACTTGTAACACTTTACTTTTTTCTTTCACACATAACCACAATTAGGAAAGAAAAATGTTTATTTCCTTGTTTGACTTTCTTTATTTTTCTTTCCTTTGCCTTTGTTTAATGAGAGAGGAACAAACATCAAATCTGATATCACTACGGTATAAAGTTCATTCTTTGCCTACTGTACCTTCTTAATTTACAGGATCAAGCTACAGTAGTGATTTAAATTCTTTTACATCAGCAACAAATTCTGTGCTTCCCAAAGCATTTAAAGAGGCTTTATATTATTGAATTTCTTTATGTTAATTTATCTTAGTGTAGTTAAAAACAGAAGCTGCAAGACAAAACAAGACAATCACCAAATTCATATTGTAGATGTGATGCAAGATTACAGTAGTGTGTGGGTTTGCACCATAATTCTCATTCAAACACTAAGAATAAAAAGCAACTTCTGTCAAAACTGAAACTGAGCTGCAATCTTGTTGAATTTGGTCTCGTCATGTCAGTTCAGTAGGTTAAATGATTAAAAATAAGAATTCACTACCGCAGTTCTTGTATATTCTGCTCCTCTAGTCTATTTACTTTAATATATTTTGTATTTTTGGTTTCCTTACAGAAGCAGGAGCACACAGAATTAAAATACATGACATTTTGAAAGCTGTTATCGACAAACATGATTTCCGGATATTTGTCTGGGATTTTGTTAAAAATAATGCAAAGACACTACTGGCAAAATGTAAAAACCTTGTGCAGTTTATGAGATGAAGTTTAGTAAAATGAATCATCCATTTTAGGCAGAGCTGTTTGAATGTAATTCAAACAGGCTCTGTAACTCAGGCTCTGTGTATCTTGGGTCTAAAGTATTCAGATTCGTTTGAAATTCTCTCACTCAACCGCTTGAATGGGCACTATGTCTTGTGTATTGGTGACCGCATTTGTTCTGCTTTGCCATTTGATGCTTTTCTTGTTGTAAGGCGCATTTTGTTACTGTAGATTGATGAAGCTTGCTGAGTTTGTTGATGTGCTGGTACAGTACCATGGCCAGTTTAGCACACTGTATACACCCTCTGTGCACACATGCTATTTTACTAGTCTACAAGACACAGGGAATATTTGGATTATTTTAGCTTGTACATCATTAATAGAACAATTAAGATTTTATCATACTGTCCAAAAGAAATGCCGTGCACACCAATATTTCTCTGGACCACCTTTAGCTTTGATTACAGCAAGCATTCATCATGGCCTTGTTTTGAAGAGCTCACTGTATGTCACAACATTTATTTTTATCCGGAGTTGCATTCATTTTTCACCAAGATCTTTTATTAATGATGAGAGAGTCAGACCACCGGATAAAGATTCTCAATGTGGTCTGCGGTGCCCAATCCATGTGTAAAAATTATGTCTCATGCTTCCTGAATTACTTTTTTTTTTTTTAATAAATAGAGGCTAATGAATCCTGGCATTGTCAAATATGCTCATACCATCAGGAAAGAAAACAATCCCATAATGGCAAAACCTAATCCTTCAGTTTATTTAGGTATTCATTTACTCATTGCATCAGTTAGTATTGAATGTTGAATGATCCCTGATTTTCCCAAATGATTGGTAATTGTTTATGATTTTCTAAAGAATTTATAAGCTTGCAATTTCTGGCATAACATTTAACAAAAACAGCCTACGTTGTTGGAGAAAATGCAGGACCTGATAATATGCACAACCCACTTTTATACCACAAATACTTTTTGTTCATTTTACTCCGCCACCCACATACCACTAGAAAAAAGTTAATCAAGATCAAAAAGATACAAAGAGAAATTGAAAAAAAAAAAAGGTATTTGAAAAAAGCAGCTTCTTAAACACATGCCCCACTAACCTTGATAACCTGCTCATCTGTTGACTTGCACTCCACTGACTCTGTCACATCGGAGACCGCTCCGTCTGTTCCTACAGTGACTACCTTTACTGGCACAGCGACTGTTCGCCCAGTGAGCACAGCTGTGTTGAGGATCTCAGTGTCCTGCAAAAGGAAACAAAAGCTTAAATCAGTATTACTGACTGTAATAAATCTGTAACGGGTTACAATATTTGAGGTCAATATCAATGTAGATATCCACACATTTAAATCACTGTATTTCATCCAATATACTGTATTTGTGCAAATACAGTATGTACCAACAAATTAGAAAAAATTAGACGGCTGTAAAGATTAATCAATGGAGCTCCAGTAAGTTATTTTCTCTTTACTGTGTGTGTTTGTACTACGTTAAACAGAACTGCCTCTAAACATACAGAGACTGAATTGACAGTGATGTTCTCATCTATAGAAACCAAACGAACATCATTTTTAAATGTTGGAGTACAGCTTAAGGCTTAAAAATAAAAATGTGAACATTCCCAAGATAACCAGAAAGAGCATGAACAAATAGTTTTGAGTTTGCCATTCACAAGTAAAGAAATTTCCATTTCCATAAATAGTGCTCGACTACCAGGCATGTAGCTGATGCTTTTCCAATGATTCTCACTATTATCCAGCTGACACCTTTAAGCAAAATGCATGTATTGCTTCAGTTCCCCTGAGATCTCACCTCATTGTGTGAGCTACTGTATGCCCTAATGCTGCTACTTGTTGCATAGCTAACTCACTCAAAGTGCAACTCATTTTTACTGAACGTAACTCTATTGCCTTTAGTTTCACTCTCAGAAGCTTGAGTGCAGTGATTTGACTGAGATTGAACAGGACAGTAACATGCACTTATTTGTGTGTGTTCTCTGTGTTAAATAGTATTTTACAACAAAAGTTACAAAGAGCTTTATATACATAATTGGCAAAGAACAGGATAAATATTAAACAAATATTACAGAGTCAGGGAAAAACATAGCACATACTGCACATTGCAAATGACCTGGATCAAGGGTGGAGAGTGAGAAATAAGAATGGCCAATGTATAAAACAGATTGGAAGTGTTAGTAAATACATCCAGTAAGTACATAAAGAGACCAACATATAGATAAAAACTAGGATGCTTAAACTTTGTGGGTAGCAACACACTTTCTATGTTTGATGTGTTGCAGCTGATCTGTGGCCTGGATCCAAATATTATGTCTTCAGAGGCAAGATCCTCTGAAATTGTTGACTATAGTTGTCATTTGAGGTCCTTCGTATCATGCGTCCCTTCAAAATGTGTTGAACTAGCCCAACATAATGATCAACATCTATAAGCAGTAATATTTACTCCCACAGGGATTAGATGAAGCACCCACGTGTTTAGGTGACTGTGTGTTTACCTTCTGATATGTCTTACACTGACACTCGGAGTAAGTATTTTTTATTTATCATTATGTTTATTAGGGCTGCACCCTAAAGTGTTTCAGCATTGCCATCAACGTGCGTGCATGTGCAGTAGCCCCACCAGGATGAGCAGTTTCAAGTTAGGCAAATCCTCCAACACAAACATGATGGTACAGTGTTCCTGTTTGATAAAAAAAAGAAAAGTTATGGAATTTACATGAGTAATCTACAAGAGGAATCTACTCAATAGTAGAACAGCAAACACTGCAGGGAGTAAGGCAGCACTATCATGGTGCCGAGAGTGAATTGAGAGGACAGATATGACATCTAAATCCATAAGAGTAGCATGTCAAATGAAAGATCACAGTGTTTAGTTATCAGCTCTTAGTGATTTTACAAAGTGTTGTTTTACCCATTTGTCATTGTTGTTGCTTTATAGCTCAGTTGGCTTGATTTGAACCTGTATCCACACTGCACGTGTGATCGCTGCTTGGTGTGCAGCTGGACTTTTACTGTAAACCTGAGGCATTTTATATTTCAGGGCACCACGATGATGGAGTGGTTAGTGCTGCCACCTCATTGCGAGGTTGCAGGTTCATGTTCCCGGCGGACCTGTGAAGAATTTCTGCGTGAAATTTGCATGTTCTCTCTGTGCTTGCATGAGTTCCCTCTGGGTACTCCAGTTTCCTCCCACAGTCCAAAGACACACATATCAAATTAACTGGTCACTCTAAATTGCCCATAGGTGGGAATGTGAGTGTGAATCGTTGTCTGTGTATGTCTCTCTGTGCTGGTCCTGACATAGACCGACGACCTGTCCAGGGTGGAACCTCCCTCTAGCCCTATATAGCTCCATCCCCCCACAGCCCTTAAACAGGGTAAGCGGTTTCAGATAATGGATGGATCAATAAAGAGAGAAGGAAGATAAGAAACATGGTCTGCATTTCTATAAAGATGCATTGAAGAAATCCCTTTAATCATTCTGTAATTACTAATTCTTTCCAACTGTACTATATCCGAGTACCTATGAGTTCTCTGGTTTAGAATTTTGTATTTGTTTCATGTCAGAATATATATTGCAAAGGATTATGTCATGCAGCCATAATGTTTAATTTATATTAAGTAAAAAATTAAATGTCAGCAATGTGTCTTGCAAAATTTGAATTCTCAGTTTTCAAATAAATTGTCTAACAAAGAATTGAAAAGAAATTCATCTTTTTGTACAACATAGCAAAAAGTAGCAGATCTTTAAGATGATGTTGTCATTTTGCTTAGAAAGTTACTAATAAAGTAACTAAGTTATAATTAAAGCTAATAACTCATCTACACATCTCTGAAATTCTGCTTTTATACACAGTCATGTTACTGACCTGATGCCAATTAACGTAATTAGTTGTCAAATTTGTTTTTGATTTGCAGCAATGACTTATTCAGCCTTTTGTTGCCCATGTTCCCACTTTTTTGATATGTGTTGCTGCCATCAAAGTCAAAATTAGCTAATATTTTCCATGAAATGATAAAATGTCTAATTTTCAACATCTGATATGTTGTTTTTATTCTGCTTTCAATAAATTATATGTTGATGAGATTTGTAAACCATTGTATTCTGTTTTTTTTTTGTTTGTTTGTTTTGTTGTTTTTTTAACTTTACACATCCTCCCAAGTTTTTTTTGAATTAGGGGTGAACAATATTGATTTCAGGCTGGTGCTAGAATGAGACTCAGAATTTGTCGACTGTGCTCTGCCAAGCTGTCCCTGCTCTGCTGTGGTCCTCTACTGTCTGCTGTGTTCCATCACACAATGCACAGCCCTTCAGGTATTAGTCAATATCAAATTACAATTAATAAGAAAGTTGCAAAAGTTACTAATTAGGCAAAAATTCTCTGACTAATAAGATTAGAAAACAGATAAGAAGAAAAGCAAATATTTTTGAATCGCTGTCAGTGCTGTTGAACATGAATCAGTTTGACTTCATAAGAGGCGTCGACAGCCAAAAACATGCTCCTTCTGACCTACTGGTAAATGCAGTTTGGCCGGTCCAAAGCATAACTGTGGGTATACAGTAATAATATACAACAGCCATTTAAAGAGGTGTTAACATTTGAATCAGCTGCTGGCCTCAAGCATCGAGATTTGAGCCAGAGGTCCAATATAAGCTCACTTCTTACTCAAACGCTAGATCCAGATTTTGTATTTGTATTCTACTGACTCAAGTAACATCATTTGATGCAATTTATCAAATTTTGGGTAGGTCCCTCCTGAGCCACAAAAGGCTTTATACAACTTTTTTCACATAGCGATCAATTCACTTTGAGACCTGTAAACAGGCTTTGATGTGTAAAATCAGTGGGGTTTCTCTTTAATGAATGGTGTACTGGGTAGAAGGATCACATTATAGTCATTTTAGTGTTTTTATAGCTACTCCTTGGAACGCATTTCTACTGCAAACCAAAAAAAACAATGACACTTGATGTCAAATTCCAGGCATTAAAGAGATATCATAAGTTGTACTTCAAGGCCGTAAAGAGCAGCACTGAGAAGAAAATGAGATCAATTAAGACAACGTCTGGTAATCCTTTTTCTCTCAGTGTGTTGGTTTTACTGAGGATTTGATATAACAGTGGATCCAGCTCATCACAGCTTAGTTTCAATAAAAGACTAGTGAGAGGCCAAAAGCTTTGAAAAGCAAAGGCAAACTGGTCTCCAGACAGCTCTTTGTTCATCAGAACTGGTGCCGATGTTTGCTTTGTTTCTTCACCCTCATGCTCCTATGAGGGGGAAAAAAGATATTATATAAAGCTCAACTACAGATAAAGGAATTCCAAACTGATTAATAATAGGTTTTCTCTTTCTCTCACACATCATATTTTCCTGTTTTCTGATAGTTTCCAGACAGATGTCAGAGAGCTATTTCATCCAGAATTTTAACAATAATTTTTTTTTTGAAGAAAACTTTTTGAAAGAAAGGGGCAAAGTAGTATGTTCTACTGTAGGTGACAGTACGTAAAATTGCTCTCTTTTTTTTTTCACTGAAACCCTATCACTGAAATAATGACAACACTGACTTAGAACATGGTTAAAAACAGTTAAAAGCAGGACATTTCTTTTTTTCCTTTTCTTTGAGCCATAATCTCAGAGAGAGAAGACTCAAAGACATATTAACGATCTGGAATGACATTTATTCTGGAATCTAGAATGCCATCCAATCGCAGGTTTCCTCTTGAGGTTTTCAGCAAAATATGTGCTGAATAAACTGTGGTAAAATGCTTTGAAGTGATCCTCCAGCACCCCTTATATATTTCACATATTTTAAAATGTGTGAACGTCACTGTTTATCATGGATCGTTCTTACACCATCTGTGAATTTGTTTGGCCTGCCATGACAGAAACAAAGTCTGTTTCTGAATGGTATTGAAAAGTCAGGAGGGAGGCAGAAATGAGGTACTCTGGGGTTCTGGTAAAGTCATTTAGTACTGCTCTGTACATAGTTGAGGGCAAATCATTAGGCCTCCTAATACATTTCAGGTTTCATGATGATATCTTATGAGCTTATGGCAGTGGTGTAGATGTGGTTCTGTTATTATGAATGATGGAAGGCTGAATAATGAAGGCAAACACTGAACTGAGCTAACATTTGTGAGTGAATCAAATTTATTCAGCTAGATAAAAAAAATGGTTTGATATATAGCAACACCATCACAGAGCTTTAAATCAAGTCTTATCCATGTCCCTCAGTGAACAATGATTATCTTTATTCATATGTTCTGTACTTCTATGTGTAATGGGAAGTGTCTGTTTGACCTAATGAGCAATTAACACATGGAACAACCGTATGAAAAGAGACGGCTTAATAAGCTCCAACAACATGCACTATGTTTTTTGCCACATTGAATTTATTATTGACTATGCTTGGACACTGTAAACATGATCACAAACACACACACTAAAATTAAATGAAATTTAACAAGACAGCAAGAATGACGCATTAGGCACAAAAGGCGGCATCTTTTTCCATGAAATCTGCCTACCTCCCACCATGCATTGCCTGGGTGCCTAATACCCTCCTGGGGTTATAAAGGTCTAAAATGCATGTCTTATTCATGTAGCATATTTGTATACAATGGACTGGTGTCCAAATGACTGAATTATTAGTCACATAAGTCAGATATCATGTACACCAGCACACATGTACTGTGCACTGCACTTAATGATTTAATTAAAAATATATTAACTAGCAATATAGAAGATGAAGAACATGTGTGACCATCAGAAATATTGCAGTTTGCTGTAGTACCTGGTTATACCACATGGTGAAAGTTCTTAATGTTTAATGACATGAGGTTCCATGTGTTTGTGGAGCCTCATGGGGGACAGCAGAAAACAAAAACAATACATATAGAATAAATAGGCTAAGAGACAGTGTGGCTTTTTGTGTTCACCTACCATTTATGAACACAAAGTTGGGTGTTTGCTGTCCAGTTTAGCTATCTATGCTATCTGAGGCTCTGTTAACAAACTACTGTGCTACTGTACTGTGCCTAAACATGCGTGCAACATACTCAGCAGAAAGGTGATGTACTGTAACTGTAAAAGCAGCACCACCTGATAGACACAGATGCATTTTACGTGTGGCAATAAAAGATTTTGTGGGCCGAATGTTGGTGCAACATCATTTCCTCATTCCACAGAACATCTGTCCCAGGTGTGTCGATGTTTTCAACAGGTGGACTAACATTAGCTGCAGTGAACAAACCAGTGATTCCCAATTTGGCGATAAAGCATGCATTTTATTTTAAACAAATAAAATCAGTGTGTTCATTATGTTACAGGTCAATAGGAAAGGTTTAGCCAGAGCTGACAGAAGCTGTATAATAAAGCATGTTTGCTGGCTAATTGGTGAATAGCAAAAGATAGGAGAGGAAGTTTCATAAAATTAAATTTTGTTTTTCATTCAGTAACTTGGTGTTAATTAACTGTTCTTCATTATATCTAATTTTACAAGATGTGCAGATAACTCGTAAAAACAAAACAAAAAGAAAGCAACAACGATTACTGATTGTTAACTTGACCAACTATCAGTTTAGGAAGCTGATTGTGCTTCCCTAACATCCACACGTCCATATTAACTTGTACATACACGTATAAGCACAAACACACCGTTGCTGCCCAGCATGCCTTCTTGCATGAGGAAGGCTTGCTCCTTCCTCACGTAGCAGCTTATCTTAACAACCTCTCAATGCAGCGCAGAGAGCAGAGCAGGAAAAGAGAAGAAAGACAGCAAAACAAGGAAGAATCGATAAAAGGCCATTACACTTCTGTGCAGCTGGGGTACAAGGGTGTGGGGGCTGATATGGTTGTGGATGAATGATGTTTAAGGTAGGAGACAACCTACAGTAGCATTGGGAATAGTTACTGTATTTTAACGCCTGTAAGCTCAAGGACAAAATCTGCTGGTGGCACACAACTCTGAGCAATCTATTGCTGAGATCTGGTGACTGGTTGGCCATGGAGGATGTGTGAAAGTACTTTCTGGATTTGTCTCCAAGTTTGCATATGCGCTTGTTGAGCTGCTATTGGACTGCCACCCACATACCACTACAAATCCACTATATTATACAATTGGGGTCATGCACAGTGGGTTGACTGTGTCCTTAGCTTGGATTCATCTATTTTAAAAACACAATTAAATATATGGTTTAATGATTCAAATTTTGAAGTGATTTTTGTTATTTATTGAAATGATATTGGAAACAATGAGTTTACAAATGGCAGGAAGCTCCAAACACCGTTTCAAAAGAAAAACTACAGAATTAGGGTTCTTGTACACTATACTGTACCTGCTCCTTCAAACACTGGTGGTGGTGTGAGAACTGTCACTCAAACTGGCTCAGACCAAACAAGTTGGCCAAAACTGCCAGGAAGAGGGTCTCTCCCTGCTTCCAAACAGACTGACCCTGTGGTTTATTTGTAGGAAAAACCACAGGATTGTCTGAGAATAGACATTTCAGCTGGTGCTGCAGAGTTAATATAAACTTAATCACAATGTCAAAAGACTGATTTAATTAAATAACAGTCTATTCATGTTTCACGGTCAAAATGTTTTGACAAGGTGACACATCATAATTGATGCAAAACAATAGTGGCAAATAAATGCATTGCCAAAAACTAAAATACGAGAGGCAGGTTAAGCTGAAGGCAAGCACGCAAAATGACCTGTACATGTAAATCAACAATCAGCTAATCAGCCAGCTGATTGGACCTTTATTTGTGCCTTCAACTGAGGAGTTGGGATGGAAAATTGTCTCTTGTTGTCTTAAGTGGACCTATCATTTGCTATTGTGTGCAGTGTTTAAAGTAGCATCTGCTTCTGTCTGTCAATAGTAAGAGTGAATTCCAATAGTTGGATTCACATTCAACATGTATTTATTATGTCGCAAATCACAATGTTGTCCGCAAAGAAAAAAAAAAAAAATAAATAACATGAATTTGAAATTAAACCTAAAGAATGTTAAAAACACAATCTTCCTATCAAATGCAGAAATACAGTGTGAACATTAACTGGAAGTGTTTTGGTTCTTTTTTCCCCTTTTGTCTCATTTGAATCATATGAACTAAAACACAAGCAAGCACACTAGAAAACTCATCGCTAATTCTTGCTAAGAAGATAGCACCACCGTGTTGTGCTCTGGCATGCAGATATTAACTCATGGTGCCTTTTTTAAGTGAATATTTAGAACTACAATATTTCTAATAATAATAGTTATGATATTAATGTTGCCTTGCATATAAAATTAAGCAGTATTCAGTAATTACCAATAGAACCACCTGTGTGTAAAGGACACTGCATTGCTACAATAGTGTACACCGTGTATTAGAGAAGGTGTACTGTAAGCTCCAGAGGTGTGCAAGAGTAGTGAATGTCAAGAAGACTAATGACTTCTATATTCTGGGAAAAGAGGAAGAGGGGAAGGAGACATTCAAGATATGTTTAGCCTAGATCAGGGCCCTCACCACTGCTTAACACTGGCCAGCCATTTATAATTTATTGATTGAACAGATGCGCCTGACCCATGGCGAACCACATTCACTAACCAGCTGAGATTGACAGTATGCTCACAGGTTTCGTGCTTTGCTGGCCTACAGCACTTGTGAGTAGGATTTATGTTGCCACTGCGGCACTCTCAGCTATTCAATTCATATCAATTATCTATTAAAAAGTCTATTCCCTTCAGCACCTATACAGTGTTCCCCCTTCCACTCACAAACATCCGAACATATAGCAGGAGATAAAATGAAAGCAAAGGCAGGGGAATCAACACGTCCAATGATTTTTTTTTTTCACCTTTTCACAAAGAGTGATACAACAGCAGGGAGAGCAGTGTAGAGCGTAATCTTTTTATGGTTATGGCTTCGGAAAAAGGCACAGGAGCAAAGTTATTCTGCACCGCAAAGATGAAGTCAGAAGCCAAAGCAATGTGCTGATAACTGAAATGACAACGGGATGTGATAGAATGGGCAGAAAGATGGAAATTTACTTTTTTCCCCTTACAAGTGAGAAAGATTTTCATGTGCAGCCGCTGAAACTTTAAATTACAGTTTGAGAAAAATCCTAATTCGGGGAGATGGGTGTTGATAAATTAAACACTACTTTATTTACAGAATCATTTTCTAGGATCATTGAAACTCCTTTGCACGTACACTGCATACACTCAATTTCACAAAAGTGCATGTTAGTTGAATCTGAAGTCTTTTTGTGAGCATGAAATAAGCTGAATAATCAACTCCTGTGTCTCCACTGATTTAACACAATTGGCAAAGGAGCTACACTTGCAGTATTGGCAAATAGAGAGTTGGGGGAAGTTTGGGGGCATTCTGCCTTGACCAAGAGTAAGAAATACCACAATTGATTATTAAATCAGGACTCACAGTGATTTATACTCTCCTCATTAATTAAATATTGATTTATTACCCAACCTGTTGGCTTGACAATCTGTTGGGTTTGTTATTGGGTACTGTGAACTCTAAATACTTTTAGCGAGATTAAATATTAAGCCTCTGTTGTCCTTCCCTCATCATACTTTCTCAGCCCTTTAACATTAGGAGAAGTCAGCAGTGGCAAATTGGTAGTCCCCGATAAAGCCTGTCCATATCCTTAGGACCCCTCTACTGTTTCTGGGGGCATTTTGATTAGAATAAAGCAGAGAGCTGCACTGTGTTGGACCTTGGCCCTTGCCAAAGAAAACACTCTGAAGCCAGACTGACAGAGTCGGGAAAGGGTGAGGGAAGGCAAGCCACCGAAAAATAAACAAACTCACAACAACAAATTACAGAATGGACAGGCTTAGCTTCAAAGTAAAGCTTGACTGACATAAACAGAAGCTCCATCCCAGGTCCTGAGAGAGGCAAGAGAGAGATGTTGGGTGGCAGGAGTGAAATAAAGTGTGTGTGTGTGTGTGCGCTGTACACAGGAAAACACTATGTGTGTTATTCATCTTTGGAGTATTGCTCTTTCTTTGCAACACTGCCTCATGCACACAGTTACAAATATTCACACTGGGGAGATGCCATGACTCCTACTCCGGCCACAGACCAACTGTGGTAGAGAAAATGAGGGTTATCAAATTGCTCAAAGGAAACTTGGCCACAGTTTCTGAGCAAAAGGGTAAAAGTCTCTTTTCTAAAGTACTTACTAGTACAAGTGATGCATTGGATTGTGTAGTTTTTACAGCTACTTGCACAATTTGTGAAATGCAAAGGTGGGCACATGTCAGCATGCAAATGGGTTTGATTTCTTGTTTACAGCTTTGTTCTTTTGGTTCACAGACAAAGCAAATAGTTGCTGAAAGCAATAGAATATTTACAGCTAAGGAGTCTATTTGGAAATGTGTTTAGGAGATAAGGCATTACTTACAGAAGTTGGTGAACTCCCAGGTGGCAACAAAAATAATTTTGTACAGGTTTAAATTCACTTTTCCAAGGTTGCTGTCTCTAACAATATTGAAATGTTTTTTAGCTTATGAAATGTATTGATTAGAGGGGAAACTAATTGTCTGAAATTCATTTTGTGATATTTTCAGGAGTTAGTGTGAGAATTTGCTTTGGGGCGGCTATAGCTCAGTTGGTAAAGGCAGTTGCTTACGGACCACAGGGTGAGTGGTTTGATCCCCGGCCCTGGCTATATGTCGAAGAGTCCCTGGGCAAGACCCTGAACCCCTAACAGCCCATTCCCTCTCCCCAGCGATGCAGTGCCGGTCCAAGCCCGGTAGAAATTGGGGAGGGTTGCGTCAGGAAGGGCATCCGGCGTAAAAACTGTGCCAAATCAACATGCGGACAATGATCCGCTGTGGCGACCCCGAACTCACGGGATAAGCCGAAAGGAGAGTAGTAGTAGTGTGAGAATTTGCTTTATTTGAAAACATCAACTTGAGATTCAGGAAATTGTGAGGGGCATTTGTCATTTAGGCAGAACCAAAATGCCAGATGGTTTAAGGTAATTCAGAAACTGTCACTGAATTACACAGATCCAGATTAGGGCATTTTATGCAGAACATCATGTTCACTTCAAATGTAGCCTTGTGGGCACGTTTAAAACTGTGCGGAAAACTAAAACGACACAAAAGCAAACAAACAAACAAACAAATTCTTCTACAGTTAAACAAATAAGGCTAAAACTTTTGTTGGGCTGAACAGAGTTTCCTTGTTTTGATCTTTCTCTCTGTCTATTTTTCTCTCTCCCGCTCAGACTTAAGGTGTAACATGATCAAGACCAGAGATGAGAAACAAGCCTGGTGAATCCACCAAGAAGCAGAGTGAAATGGAGAATTGATGTTGTCAAAAGAGACGGGAGAAAGAGAGCTGTAAATCAGAGGCCTTTATATACACGAGAGGATTTAATTAAGCTAGAAGGGGCATTATGGCCGCATGCAGCTGGTTAATTCTGCCTTGAGGACACTTAGGATGCTAGTGGATAGCCTCCATGCACAACCTATTAGTGCTTTGCCAGACCATTTCCAAATACAGTTCCTGACAGTGTGACTGATGGCAGCCAGCTAGAATACCGCTGGCCAGTCCTGATGCTGCGATAGCGCTGTTTGAGAATTACAGATATGAGAACAGCTTTCTTTTTATCTGTTGCTCTTGCCTGCAGGGACACAGTTTCTTATTAATTCTGTTGTCCTTGTTCCGTCAGCCAGTCACTATCTGCTGGTATGGAGTCACCATGAAGAAAGCAATATTTGGTAAAGCCCTAATTACTCCAGAAAAAGGCACTCACCTGTGACCAAGAAGAAAATAAAAAAAGAAACAAAGCTAATGCTGAGCTTCCTGCTAACGGGCCCGATTGTGCTAATAGTCCCACAACACTATAAACTTAATGTTATTGAGTGGAATGAAGTGGATGTGGATATAGTGAGTGGATATGAAGAAAATGCTGGTGATAGCATTTGGCATGCACTGAAAAGAGCAATGAAAGCCACACTGGCTACCTCCTCTAATGTGAGAATAGAGAGACAACACAGCAAGAGTGAGATTAAAAACTTATAGTGGGATGCAGCAAAAGTAGCAGACTCTAAGTTGGCATGTTCTCTGCATGTGCTATCTTTTAAACCTGCTACTGAAAAGCTTCCTCCATCTCTCTTCTTCTCTACCTTGGTGGTTCCAGGTTTCACTCTGAGTCACATCACAGCTTTCTCCCTGGATTCCCTTTTTGTCAAACACAAATAAACAATATCTTATTAGGCAAACACTTCTCATTTGTCTTTGGGTTCTTATTACTGTATTGTGTAAGGCTTCTTATAGGGTAACAGTTTTCTTTGAGCTTCTCGTCTTCAGTTTGCACATTTGATCATTTGAGAGCTTTTGGGCTACGAAATCCATTGATTTAAAAATATTTCAAACGGAGTGTCTTATAAACTGAACCACCAGAGGTGACACATTTTCTAAAGGATACACTTCCCTGCGAAAACTCTTCATCTGATCAAACCGAGGTGACTTTTAGAAATTATTGAATTCCCAAAACACACTCTTCTTAAACCAATTACAGACCGGGCCTGTTTCTCATACAAATCCACATGTTCTTTAGAATCCTCCAATATAAAAAGTGTGATTTCCGGATATTAGCACAGCACCCTCTTATTTTCTCCCGATTGACAAGAATAATCTATTAAATGTTCCTGAAACAATCGAGACAGCTTGAAGTACAAGTCTAATTAACTCATCCCAGTGCTAGAGTTTTTCTCCCTTTTTCAATTTAACTTAAAAGTGAATGTTAAATTACACGTTAAGATAAATGTTTCCTGCACTGAGCTGGCCTTGTAAAAAATCCATTAAAAGACAACATTTTGCGCCATTGATTGAACTACAATACAAATTGCTCTGTGGAAAATAACCTGTTCTGAGATGATGGCTTTTGTCCATTTCTGCAAGATGACTATCAGGTACTGATTTTTCTTTCCCTTAGGTTTTTCTCTCTTTTTTTTTTTTGTTGCTTTTATACAGTGATTGTAGGTTCTAAGAAACTGAAAGTCTGAGTTTAAAAAAATAACCCAGTGGTAACAACTTACATGTATTTGGCAAGTTATTCCTAAAATGGCTTCCTTCCTGGAGTTTTTTCCCCTCTCCCATCACTTTCACCTTTTTTCACCGAACCTCTCCCAATTGGTGCTATAAACATATTTGTTACAGTTTCAGTCAGTTATCCTTGAGGACAATTTACAGCAGCTGTCGAAACACAACAGGCATGGAGAAAAACTTGAGTCCCGCATTTCACTTTTGGCAGGGGGACACTCTGTATGTGCACATGCATGTGCTTCTCTGTAGGAGTGCAGGAGTGGAAGCCAGAAGCAGATCAGAAAGAGATGAGAGTTTTATTGAAGAGAAGTGTCTGGCGTTCTGTACACAGACAAGCGCTGCCGCAGTGATTGGTGTCTACCTACAAGTTGTGCTGCGAAGGTGAAGATTGATGTCAACTACTAACACCCAGTTTAATCAAACTATTTGCTGACTCTGACATATATGCTTCTAATTCATTACTTGGGTCTGGAAGTGCAATACGCACTTCCTAAACTTGATGAGTAATTGAACATTATTGTGTAAATGCCAATAAGCTTAAAAATGATAATAATGGAATTATTGCACAGCTGCAGAGGAATGTAGCACAACCATGACACCTAAGCATCTACTGTAGTGTCACATTATTATCACCTTATTTCTGCTTATATTGTTTTCACTGCAGTGAAAATGTCACTGATGGTCAAACAGATAAAATACAAACATGATATTTGCAGAAATGGAGATTATGGCAGCCACTGTACATGTTTTGGTGTTTCAATACATTCCAATAGAGGTAAAGACACACTGATGATAAAACTGTCACATTGTCATTTTTACTTTTTCAGATGGCAAAAGTATAAATTACATTTTTTTGCTCTGTACTATTTTAAAGGTGCATTAACTTTTCAGGTATCATGAAAATCACGTCAAGTGAAAGTATTAGGAGCACAATGTACAAGTTAATATTTTCTTGTCAAAGTACCGAAGTAAAAATTCAAACTTGTGACAATGTACTATTTTAAAATGTATAAGTTAAAAGGAAATAAAAGTGAAAGTTGGACAAACTTCAAAGCAAAATTTTAGAGGTGCTTTAATTCTGTAAGTCATGATTTCTCAACATTTTCATTTTCTATTGCAGAATCCTGCCCACATCAGGAAACCTCAACCAGAAGATGCTTATTCTATCCTCGCTGCGGGGGCTCCCAATTCATTCCAGATAAAACGTCAGTGTGTCTCATATTGCACTGCGCCATGTGCACCTCCACAAACCACATGTATCTCAGCAGTAATGGAGACAACTACAGACAGAAAGTGATTAGAGACTGGTGTTTTCGTATCCAATCTAAAAATCTATTTATTTCCACTCCCCTTCAGTTGGTTTTACTCACTACTAGAATTGTGACCTGGTGCCTTCTCATAGTTAGTGGTTAATGAGCATCAGCGCACGGTCACAGCTGTGTGTCTGAGTGGGTGTAAGCAAATGTGTTTGTTTCGGATGTTATTGTAGGTTTGTTTGCAGCTGAGCGTGGTTGTCATTCCTGTGATCCCTGACTTTTAAGACAATATTTTACTGGATTATTTTCTTTTTCTTTTTTTGGATAATCTTCATGTAACCCATCAAAAATTTATGTTTAGTTTAGGACACTAACCTTGAAAAATGTCCTAAATCTCATGAATTAGATTGCTGATTAAATGTTTAAATCACTAAAAAACACTAAAGATAATTGAGCCTCTCACGGAATCTAATCAGGCTTTAAGACATATTTTATAGACTTAGCTAAGGCTTTATCCATCCTATTTTGGACCTGAGCAATATAATTGCTTGATATTTTCTCATATGTTATTATCTTTGCTGTTCCCGCTGTTTATACTGTAGATATTGTTCTCATAATAAATAGTGTGCAGTTATTGCGTTTTCATCAATGAGACATGTGTTTTTTGCTCTTTGTTTACTTGGTCAAACTTTCCTTGTGGAATTCACTCTAGCAGCACATTAATTGAAAATCAAACTTTCTTTAATGTCACATTTCTAATTCAATGCAAATGATCACATTTTGTTACACACCTGACTACCAGGACTACCAACACACACACAAAACGTTTTCAAAATGTAGTCGACGTTTCAAGATCACTTTACTTGCCAGAAACCATAAATCAGCAGTCACTGTCTCACCCAATAGCCATAATAAAAGTTTATGATGTGCTTGAAGGCATGTGATTTTTACATGGCCATCATCACAGGGGAAAATTAAAACATTTCTTATCTCTTCACAGCATACAAATTTTCTTTTCTCTTTTTGGGAAAACAAATTGGGAAAACAATTATTCAACAGTTTATCATGTTTACATAGTAATTAGCGTAATACAATTAGCAATCTAAAGCCACTTGCCAATCCATCCATGTTTGGACTGACTAAATCCAAAGTCAATTAACTTCTCAGTAAACTAAGAACTGAATTAACCAGATTAGAATGGAAAAGTGCAAGTTTGTGTTATAAATACTTCTGTCTGGCTTTTTTAAGGGGCCATTGAATTGTAATAAGCAAAAACACTCAGATGCATTTGGTTGAGTGAGAGAAAGAACTGTGGATTTTACAGCGGGTTTGTTTCACCTACTTGCAGAAACTTACAACTGGCTGTGTGATCATCAAACCCACAGTGATGGGGCTAAGCCCTCAGTACAAGGCAGGGGATGGTTCTTAGTCAAATCCGATGTTTGCTAAAGTAGATTATATTTTAAACACTTGAATAATTCCCTGTTCACATTGTAGGAAAATCCCATTTTTAAATTGATTCAGTTTGCTTGGTCACCAACATTGTTACTGTACTGGCGAATTTGTATTTTTGCCCCTCCCCCTAAAATAGAAGAAGCCGTTGCCCAGTAACTGCCCTAACTATCAGTGTAGTACATATTATTATAACAAGTTGGTAATTTAACTTCTACTTTCTTTAGTTGCCAAATTTGGATGCTTTTGTGATCTGATGTTTTGTTTCTCCCCTCTCCTTTCTATTGTTTCTACATTTAGCACATATTAGCACCGTGACACGTTTTTGTTGTGGTGGTGCTTTTCTCCAGCAAGCTGGATTTAAAATGAAACAATGATGTGAATTAACTCAGCTTTCATTTGAAGCTGCCTCACACCAACAGTAGGAACAGGAACAGTAGGAATCATATAAGCCCTGTTATAGTATTTCCCCAGTAGTTCAGAAACCAATTTAAAAATCTAACCTTAAGTAAAACTATTTAATTTGTTAATAGGAATGAGGTATGAACTGGTAGACCTTAGAAGACGGTGGCTTCTTCTCTGCTAAGGCTTTAAAGTAGGAACACCCAGCACATCGTGGCTACACTAAATGCTCTTTGTTTGAGGTGTTAAATGTATCCAAAAATTCCAATTAAGCAAGACCCAAATTAGTGCAGTTTTATAGCTGCAGGTCTCTGTGTCAATGTCTAACTCCTAAGTGGGTCGGATTGGACACTGTCTGCTGTGATCATGTGGTATGTTTTAATATTCACAGGAAAAACATGACTTACAGTGTTTATAAGGGGCAAGAACAAAAGTGAAGTCTTTGGGTATAGACAGTGTGAATTTGACGTCACCTGCTTTTTTTTTGTGAGCAGGAAGCTGTGTTTTGACTTTCTGTCATGATTCTCAAGAGCGTCAGGTTGTATTGCTGCTGCCACTGTGGTTTGTAGAGGAGCGGTGCCTTACATTTGTGACTACAACTGTCCGGCAGCACGATTAGCAGATCTTGGATGGAGCAAATGAAATACTGTTGATATACCATTTGTTATTCGTTTTTTCAAAAGCTATTGTGAATATTAAATGAATAAAAAAGATGTATGTACAGATCCCACTCTAACCACTTCACCAGAGAAACAGACCACATTCATCACAAGAAGGTACTTGAGTCCCCTGAAAGTTGACAAAGAATGAAATAATGTTCTCAAGGGGATGACTTTTTTTGTAGTCTTCCCAATTCCCTCAACATAAAGCCAATGGGACTCCTCCATTGACTTTTGAATTACAGCAGAAAAAAGCTCCTCGATAAACATAACTTTGTGGTACTTACCCATTTTGTGCAGCAAGAAAATCTGCACAGATGAACACCACTTCAATTACAGTTGAAGCTTAAGTACAACCACCAGAAGTTAAAAGCTATTGTTAGGCTATAAAAGAACTACAACTTGGTTGCATAACTTCAGTGTTACCACCACTAAATTTATAATTTGATTTAGTGCACTTACCTTTTCTACAAAAGCATTTCTTCTTATAGTGACCTGATAAAGCAAGTGACCATGAATTATAAACTCAATGAAGCTGTAATGACTGATGTGTAATGGTCCAGACAACCGTCTCATTTAGCCACTCGCTTTTTAAAAAACACATAAAAGCTCAAAAAAGTGTGCATGTGATAATTACTGATGAATTTTCAAAATCTGTTGACCTTGGGTTAACCAAAGACTTTATTTCAAACATAACTAAAAACCCATTCAAAAATCCCATAGACTTCCTGATGTAATCCTGCTTTAACCTGCATTATAACAAAATTTACAGGACTACAAAGACTCATTGCAGTATTTACAGAAGCACAAATGTCTATATCTACACAAGCTTCCACAGCTCAATCACCCACTCCTCACCATAGCTAATGGCACGATGCCACCCAAGTCCTGTGGTGCCAGGCGGATGAGGGTCTGCACCTCGCTGGTAAGGGTGCGGGTAAGGGGATACTCCACCTGCCATGTCACTTCCCTCCCACTCTGAGTGACCATTAGCCCATTCACCTCCAGGTCCACTTGCAACACTCTCTGGTAGCCTGCCGCCTCCATGCTGCAAGGGGGAGAGAGGAAGAAGATGTGTGTCAGAAGTGGATTTTGATAAAAGTGGTAGGCAGAAAATGGGAGGCAAAGAATGATAGGTAGCAACTGAAAAGACAGAAGCTAGAGGAATAAAAAAAAGAGCGAGAGATATAAGGTGGGAGTGAAAAGGAATGAGAAAGTAGCAGGAAAACAAATTAGGTCAAGGACAAAATAGGTAAAAAATGAGACCATAAAATAACACATGAGAAATGACAAAAAAAAAGAAGAACTTGATTATGAATGAAGGGAAGAATAAAGCAAGTCAAGGAAAAAGTTAGAGTGGCAACAATACCTCCAACTTTAACACCTAAAGACGTCACGGAACCTGTCACACAGCCCAGGAAGCCATTTGTTTAAATAGTGCTGCCTTGTTTCTATGTAGGCTTCCGCTGAAATGAGGATTTTACAAGCCAGAAGGGCGTCCAGTTGTACTTTCTTTTTTTTTTTTTTGCTCAATAAAACATGAGATTTAAACTGTGCAAACAAAGTGGTTTTGTTAGAGTCAGGCACGAAAACATCAGGGGAAGGGGTTATGGTTAGGCACTAAATAAAGATGATAATGGTTAGAAAATGAAATGCCTTAAAAATCTGTACTTCCATAATGTTGTGTCACATCACTGCTGCAACAACAATAACAGCTAATTCCCACTGGACCAAAACTCCAGTCCACTGTGAGAGAGTCCATCCACCAGCCCACCTTTCCTGCTAATAACGTTTAAAGTGCCTAAATATTATGTGGCAGTTCGTTTACTACAGTCAGGAGATTTCGCTATGCAGCAACTGACCCACTCTATCATACTTTATGGGACAATCTTGAAGCGTGGAGGTGAAATAGGAATGGGAAGAATACAAGGAGGAAGAAACGGAATCTACGAAAATAATAGTACCTTTTAATCTGATGTAAATAAATCAGGTAAAAGATGGTTGTGCAGCATTTTTCTTATATGAAACTAATCACAGCACTATTGAAATTCATTCTCACATTCACACAGAACTGTGATGTTGGCAAAAAGAAGTAATTTATTTTTCCTCATGCAATATGGAGCTTCCCTTGCATAGAGTATGTAAGGGCCAAGCAAATAATTTTCTTCCAGCTGATGGAGATGTAAATAAAGCAGGAAAACAATGAATCCACTCTCTGTGCTCTTTCTCATGATCTTAACTCAATGCAACACCTTTTCCAGACACACAAATACAGACACAAGTACATCCTTTATTGAGATAGATATATATAGTATATAGTATAAGTATATATATATACACATTCCACATTTTGCATTAATGGCTTCCTGTTGTGTGATGCTGCTTGTCTACACGACAGTAAAACCAAAAATTAAAGGCAATTAAAAGATACGTTCATAATTTCAGAACACAATCACAGAGGCAACGGATTTACCGTACATGTTTGGACAAGAAAGCATATTCTTTATTGTAAAGTTATTTTAAAAGTATGCCATCCTCTTTTATTTCTGTCCTAAGAAGTATTGTTTGTGGTTTAGTTCACACAATTAAAATAGAGCTGGAGACAGTCCAAACTGAGCATGGGGGCCAACATATTTTGGCCAAGCCTGCATTTTGAACTCCCCCCAACACTCCGTTATGCATACACACTTCAGACACTAGCCTCACTTCAAAGTGCAGATTTAAGGATCCACTCTGGAAGAGAAGTGTAAGCGAGAACCATTTGGGAAGCTCAACATCAGTGTGGATGAATGTGGGTCAGGCAGGAAACGCTTTCTAGTTTCAGCGGACAATGTTCCGAATTATACTGAATGTTTTCAAATAACCACTGAGGAGCTTGGTTCAGGGCGCACAGACAGCGTGCAGGTGTAGTACAGCACAGTTGGTGTTGGTTCTGGGTGACGTACAGTACAGGGCACTGTTGGGGCTTCTTTACCATGTTTGTGCTTAAAACACACACACACACACACACACGTCCTGCCCCCTTCTGCCTAAAAGTTTTTGCATATAATAACAAGGATTATTAAAGTTTCCATTTTTCTTATTCTCAACAAGTCCTGTAAAACCAACAGTACATTTACTAGCACACAATTAATTACTTTGTGCAATAGATTTCCATTTTTGTTGAAAAGCTATTAATAAAGTTGGTCACATTGTTGCTGTAACATGTTTCTTTGTCACATAAACATATAGAAACTATAGTTTATTTTCATTTGAAACCACATATTGTACATCCTCCCACTGCCATTAACACTCACTTCAGTGCCAAATGTGTACGTGTATTAATCCACGACTAATAATAGTCCCCAACAATTGCACTATTAGAGAAACTCCAGTTTGAATAATGTGTGGTGAAAACGACTGTACAGTTCCTTGCTGCTTTGGCCTGAGCCTTGTTAAAAAGAAGCTATTTGTTTTGTGACCTGTTTTTGTAGATTTATGTTTTCACCACAAACAAATGGACATGGGGCTCAGCACCACAGTCCGTTTTGGGAAATTACACTATACATTATTTTAGGATAGAATAACAGACTGATGCTTTAACTATATCTATAGGAATACCCAGCTTTCTCCCAAAGATTAAATATGGAATAAACGTTTCATTTGCCTTCCTTGTTATCACATTTCACATTATGTTTAAATTATATATGTATATACCTGTCTTTTGCAGGACATAATGATTATGTGAATGTGAGTACCTATTTGAACACTACTGTGATACCCTTAAGGAAGTACTACTTTTCACTTGCCCCAAGGAGATTCAATCATGCCGGTCTGGGTAATCGAGCCAGCCCTAAAAAGTCCAAAAACCTGTAAGGCATAAAAATGTTCTAAATCAATATTCTCCAACAAAATCACTTATGATGACATAACCAAGGGAAAAAAAAAACAAAATAACCATCACATTAGAAACACTGTGTTTGCACTTTCTAAAGTACATTTTCATGTAAAGTGCAGTTTAGCACTTTCTAGGCTCATTTTTGCTCTTTGAAAGCAATTTCCTTTTAATCAAAGTTAGACACCAAAAGCGAAACAGAGCAAGTAAACTGCTGAGAGCAACTTCTGTAGTTATGTACAATTATTCATATTAACTCATGTTGAAAATGTCCACTTTTGATCCACTTTAGGCATATGGTTCTGGACTGTGAAGTATCAGGGACTGGGTGAAGCTCAAGTCAACCCATCACCTTCTTTTCGTTTTCAGATTCTTTCTTAGACAGATATACCAAGTGCTTCAGAGCCACAGTGCGTTGCTCTTCACTGCCTTACAACACACTGGGCTCATGGGCAGTGACTGCACAGTGATTATGTGGTTTACACTTATGGTGTACAATTATAGCCAAATCAATTATCTGTTGCAGACAGTTCTGATTTACAATAAAGCTGCAAACAGTCAGGGCATTAGTGCTGAACTCTACACATTCCCTTCTCTCTCTATCCAGCCATCTTTTGCTGCATTTACTTTATTATTGTGCGTTTTTCTTGCCTTTGCTCTGAACTTCTATCATTTCTTCCTGACTTGCAGTGTTACATTGGTCCCAATAGAGGGCAGTACATTCTCTTTCACCCTCACTCCTTCAAACAAAGTGTGTTTGGTGATGATAAATGTCCACAGCCCACCGGTTGGAGAGGTCAGCCTGCTTCCTCCATGTCTCATTAGAAACACAACTGCACCGTGTGCCCTGCTCTCACTGCGATTAAAATACAATTCTATACACTCACTAGGAACTATCACTTCTCCTGCTCTGCCTCATGGATGGGAATGAGTGCAAGAGGTAGAGACAGAGACAAAAAACCCAGAGCGGAAACAGGGTTAGAAAGGCTAGAAAAAAAAAAGCCAAATGTCTACAGGGATCACAGAAGTAAGTGTGCCAGTACAAACGCAGCACAGTGACAATACGCCAGTATCATAGCAGGTTTGTTGTGGTGAAACGAGGTGGAATATCGGTCACGTCATTTTGAGAAGGCTTTTGAGATATCTCCATTTGTCAGTCCTATTGTTGGGTTTGAAAGCACAAACAGAACAAGGTAAAAGAATCCACTCAGAGGCAAATATGTGCACACTTTGAGTTCTGTAAGATACATTTCAAACACACCCTTGTAGCAACAAAAGAGCTCTGTGCGTGAAGAAGCGGCATAACAGAAAAAAAATGACAAGGATGAAATTCCCTTTGTTCGAAAAACAGGAAAATAAACGTGAAGCTGAGAAACACAAAAGCCCTGTTAAACATGCAGCCATGTTTTTCTCTTTTCACTCTTAACACCTCCCTGGATATCTTGCTCTGAGAAAGGTAGTGAAAGAAAAGTCTGCTGTCTCTTTCGGAGACCCTAGGGGTTCCTTTCATGCACGGTGGTGATTTGGTTAGCACTGACAACAATGATACATCAAAGACCTGAATCTCTTTCAACAACACAATGAATCAACAGTGAGTCCAGCAATAGAAGGAAAGAGAATGTCTATGTGTTTGTGTGGACCGAGATTAACACCTGAAACAGGTCCATTCAGATAAAACTGTTTGTGTGTGTGTTTTACATGTATATGTGTGTGTATCTCTATAGATCGATATATACACACACACGCACACACACACGCACACACACAGGGATTTACTAACGTGTCTAATTCGTTTTCGCAGCCAGTGTGAGAACACGCTGTAGAGAAACATCTCTGGCTGAAAAAGATTGGCCATGACTGCACTTTTTGTGTAGTCAGATTTCTGTGGTGGATTTTCCTGCCAATGAGATTTTGTTTGTTTGTGGTGCTGTGGTTGGGTTGTTTGTGTTTGTGACCCTCCACACACGATTTTTCATATGTGTGTTGACAGTAGTACAGATGAACAAGAGATGAAGACATCTGCGTAAAAATTACTTTCCAAGAAGGTCCAGACAGAGGGTCTGTTGTGTAAAAACACATGACAGATGTGTCTTTACATCTAGTAATAATTATTGTTGTTAGTGGTTCAGTTTTAAATACCCGTTCTGTCCAGTCTGTACAACTTTATAGAAACCCAGTGTAATATGTTTAATTTATTTCTAACATGCAAACATTCTCCAGAACCTCCACTATTCAATGCAAATTTTCACATTGTTCTATTCATTTAAATTGATTATGCATTTTAGCTTCAAAGATCACTTAGAGGAATAATCAATCTTCTGTTGATTAATTGTTTCAGCACTTTCTTTTTCTATACCAAGCAGACTTTTTGATGCAAACCTGGCTGCTAGAAAATATGAAGAGGTCCAGAAATTGTACGAACAAATGGATACTGTTATAATTGAATTGAGACATGAGAGAGAGGCAGTGACAATGGATGAGATGGGTAAGTCCCACAGTCCTTTACCACCTACGTAAATACCACTCTTCTCTGTTAGCTAAAACTCCATCTGCACATTCAAAATATTAAATCTTATTTCACAATTAATAGAAGGTCTAAACATAATGGGGAAACCAGAGGTCTTGCACACTTGATGACACTATTGATGTTTAGTTTATTAGTGAGGAGGGAGGGTGTTAGGAGTTACTGCCAGGAGCAGGGCCAAAATCCGATTATTAATAGATACAATTTTATTACTGTGTGCATTTAAGATGGTATTTTTCACAGTAGAATTTTGTAGCCGTTGCAACCAGGCAGATTATTCCTGCAAATGATGGATTTTTACCTCTTATTTACCACATATTTAAATCCAAAAAACGTATTTACAGGTTTGACATCAGTTTCTAAAAGTCATCCCTAATTTGAACACATGACCCAGTCCGGCCACCCAACTATAAATTTCTAGATCCGCCCCTGGTTACTGCACCAACAGAAAAAAAAAACCACAGGTGGTCATTTTTATCTTTCTGTTTTGACTTTCTGTTACTACTCTATAAAGTTATGAAAGTAGTATTAATCTTCTTAACTTACTGTTCTTGTGCAGGGATGATGTTTTCTTCTTGCTGTTTCTTCTTCTCTAAGTGTCCTGTGTGTGGTGATTCAGATGATTCGCTCTTGCAGCTGTTTAAATTATTTGTACTCCACTTACTCTCCAGCTGTGCAGCTGTGTAGCTGTGTTTTCTGCATTTGGCACCTCAACGCCTCTCCAAACTGGAATACGCATTGGCTCAAATTTCTTTTAAGGCCTCAAGGGAAATCTGATATTGTCTCAGATGAATAAACCTGGTATGTGTAGTTAAAAAGGTCACTGCTCATTAATAAAAGACTACTTCTGACTTCTGTAGTTCAGAAGAAGCTAACCTGAATTTGTGTGTGATAAGGGTCATTATGATATTGGTGATTAATACATTTAAATCTGGTGCCACATAAAGTATTAAAACCTACTTACAGACACCTGTTGAGATTAACAAAGCTCACCGCTGACGCACCTCTTCCTCTACACCAGTAAACCAGCAGAGATCAAACTGAATATAATAGTTTTGGAAAAGGTTGTTACAGGCGAGTTATACAGCCAGCAGGACCACTGTGGGCCATGTGGGGGTTGTGAAGGTTGATGAGCAGGAAAGAGTCACAAGGAAATAAAAGGGCCACAAAATAAAACAAAAAAGGTGCAAAAATAGATCACAATTATGTGGGAGTAATCATGATTAATTCACTGTGAACAAAACCAAATGAACCAAAATGGCAAAAATTACTCCCCGCAGACAACTCACTGAGCCAGTAATAAACGTACAGTGCTCTACAACATGTGAATGATAATCCTATCCTTGAGCTGTCTGGGAGGGAGACCAATGGCTTTCCGTTTTTCAACTGTTTGGTATGGATGTGTTTATGAGGTGATAAACACTTACATATGACAGACAGATAATGAAAGAGATCATGAAATGAAACCATGTCAAGAAGCAGATGAAATGTAGAATAAGCAATTTAAATATGCGGGAGATCTCCCCCAGGATCTATCAAACCCCTGACGCCGGCTCTGTCCCTGTTGCTACAGATTACAACGGGCCTGCTGAGGGTGAAAACCTGAAGGAGAAATACTGAAGTTGTTCTCCCAAATTGTCTTTTTGGTTTGTGTCTGGTCTTTGATTTTCTTCTGAAACAACCCCCCTCTGTTTTTGTTTGTGGCTGTCCCTCTTGTTCATTCTGTTCGTCAACCTCTCTCTTCTCAACTTCTCCCGCTCCTTCTTCCCTCCTTTTTCTCCTCTCTCTCACCATTCCTCTTTCCATCCCATCTTGTGTCTTGTGTCTCTAAACCACCTGCTAGTCTTTCTATGTGCCATATTTTTGTTATATTCATCTCAAACGGTGTGTGAAATGACTCAGACTTCCTGCATGAAACAGATGTGGCTCCATGCGCAAGCCAATCTGAAGCCAGTGTCCCCACGCTGCACCGTATCATAGCAAAAGCTAGTCAGAGACTAAGAAGCAGCTAAGGAAAGACACATCTTCTGGAAAATTGGAGATATTAACAAGGTGCATCAACTTTATAGTGAGCTCATCTTTTAAAGCATGAGTCTAAGCCTGAGCTGGATCAGAAAGGTCATGTCCCTGCAGTAACAGACGTTTTGTTGTTTTATCGACATGACCAACATCAACACACTGTTTTTGAAATACAGTGTTTACCACATAGTATCAACGGTGCCTAAGACAGTATGTACAGTAAGTGTATATAAAAAAAAGACATAAATGAACTGTAAAAGCCTTACCTATCAAACACTGACACATTTCACAATCCTGTCTTATAAAAATGGTTCATATGCAACTAAACGCAGTGATGCTTGGATTACATTTGTTTTTGTTTTTTTACTGAATTGTGACACCTTTATTGAATGCTATGACAAGTTGAGTGATTTATCAGTTTTAGTAATGCTGTGAGTACGGCTCTGTCGATGACATTGTATGTCGTTATGTCCACCCACCACTTTGAGCCTTAGTGTAATATCTTCACAACTATGTTGTGTGCTGACATTCGAGGTGCCCAGAGTATAAATCGTAGTGACTTTGGTCTTTTACTGACTTTTTTGACATGTGAGACAAGTTTTTATTCTGTAAAATATCTCAACATTTACCCGATAGACTTTACATTTTGTACAGCATCATGAGTTCTTTAAGTAACATAACCTCAGGACCTTCGCATTTCACTGTCTTTGACTGTACTGTAATACCATCGGGATGTTGACATATGTTGTTTTGAGTTAAGTGTCTCTACAGCTATTTTATTTGGGTGGATTGTCATGAAATGTGTTGCAAACACTCAAGCAAACACTCATGCATTTGTTTTAGCGGTTTGTTTCTGATAAATAAATTTTTATTAATTAGGTATTGACAGACTACAGTTGGTCCCCAAACTGCCCTCAAGGATCAGCTGGCAGTTACAAGACAACGAATACAATACGACACAATCAGTCACTGTATAAACACCATCTTCTATCCCCTTATTGATTTTTGTGAGCTGTAGGAGAGTTAGTAAAATTCTCCAGAGGGCTATGGTGCTCATCCTCTTATCCCGGACAATAAGATCAACCCAGTGTGACTGGCTAATCTCCCCCTTGGAGTTTAAACTCTCCACAAGAAATGACACTTCTTTTCCTTGTTACTCACACATATGAACAGAGATGACAGGGATTACTTCAGATTCTCCTTTCCATTATGTGCCTCTTAGTTGTGGGCCGCTACTGTTAAATCCTGTGATGTGCGTGAATTTAAGCTTTGTGTATGTTGTGTATTGTGGCCTGAAACGCTATCTATTTAATCAAACTTTCTGGTCTGGAGTTTTCTTTTATGTTTCTATCTATTCATCTCTATTTAGCTGTCGGCTTAGCACTTCCCTGTCTTTATTCATTGCATTTCTCTGCTTTATGCGTATACTGTTGTCAGTCTCTCTCTTAATGTGCCACCAAATTATGGGAACAGAGGGATATTTCCATGTGATCACTGCTGCCCTCTTCTTTTGATTTGCCTGTTCTCTTTTCCTCTTTGGTCCAGAAGGCCAAACAGAGAATTTAAATGACTGCTCGTGCCCAAGATGAATCGAGACAATCAAGTAGTACAGCACTGAAAGGTTGAGTCCGAGCAGAATGCTTCATTTTATCTCTTAAAGCTATGAACTTGCATGGACGTTCATGACTGAGTAGCTGATCCAAGTCTACTATAAAGCTGATACAGTACTGTGGTGGTCCTGCACCATCTTTTCCCATTAACAACATCAACATACTCAACCCCGTCTCCTTGAAATCACTGCTCTTCAAACAATCTTCTTTATTCCTTACTATTTTTTATAGGGAACATAATTGTAACAGGGTTAGGTTTTACATTAACACAAGGATATGTTGATAATTAACATCAACTGTAATTGGAAAGTTGCAAATACATTGAGTCTTAGCACATCAATAAAATATGTGTCTGTCTAAGAGCAGGACTAAAGGGTGATTTAACCTTTAGCATTGCAAAGGTTAAATCAAAAATGGAGAAGCATTAACCATATCAGGTGTCAACTCAGACGCACAGAGCAGAGGGAACCACATCCTCCCCGAGATGGCAGATTATTAATTGAAATACACATGTTCAAATGTCATGATACTACGTCCATATAGAATTAGCACGTGTTCAATCACAGTCACATCTCCACCACTTCGGAGCCCACAGAGTGGAGGACATTTGTGAACAAGTGAAGCAGGCAATATGACAACACAGTAATGAGCCTTAATAAACCACTGCTAGTTACATGCTAATGTAATAAGCCTCCTGGCTGCCATGTAAAATAAAATGGCTTTGGGGAGTTGTACTCTGAGGAACTCTTATTTTCATTAAGGTGGAGTAGTAGCATACTAACTATGAAGGTTTATGGCTTACAGACACTATCACTTACACTATTTTTGTTTATTATTTCGTAAAACATTTAGATGTAAATTTAGGTGTAAATTTGTGATTATGTGGCTGAGTCGTCTTTACTTTATAAGCCTGCTCAGTTGAAATCTGAGAAGCGGTGAAGTCACGTTTTTCATCCTGTTACATATTTTTAGGTGATTATTATTTTTAATTGGGGCAATTTACAGTGCCTGAACCTCTGATTATTTTTTAGCTGCCCTCCTGCTTATCGTTTATCATACCAGGCTCTAAAGAGGCCTACATTTATTTTGTGTTAGGTGGTGTCAATAGCTGCACCATTGTATTGTGGGTTATTTCATAATGCTTATGGGTCATTGTTAAACGCCTTTATCTCAGACAATCTTTTACTTGAATCACCATTTCTAACAGAGTAAATTAGTATGATGAGTGCTCACTTAGTTTTTTGAGGAAGGTTCCAGAGTGCTTTTTTTCTTTTGGTTCATTTGCATAACATTGAAATGGTCAAATTTCAGTCAACATTTTAACATTCAGATTTGGAGCTTGATTTGAATTGATGTTTCATTAAAAGTGACCACTTTGTAATCTTGGTAACATCATACATTGTGCATGCAAAGCAGAATTTCATATACTTGCTTTCCAGTGTTACCTTGATCCTTGCATGATGTATTTTGGCCAGAGATCCCTCTCGGTCACATTGTCTTTCACATAGTCTGAGCTACAAATAAAAATAAAGGCATCAAATCTGCATGCATGCATACAACCATAAACCAACAAACTGCACACTGGTTCAGTGGATTAAACTGTTTTTTCTGGTCAGCGTTATTAAGAATGCTGATGCCACCGTAACCCCTTTGCTGACCTATAGACCCTTATTTCTACTCCTTTGTCTCGTTAATCTGTCAAGTCAACAGAACATTCTCCTCCAGACCAGCTGAAAGGGAGATGGTAAATGTTCTGCACTTATATAGCGCTTTTCTACCTATTGGCACTCAAAGCGGTTTACACTGCTTCTTATTCCCCCATTCACACTCAAACACACATTCACACACCGAAGGGGGAGGTGCTATGCAGCTTGCCAACACTCACTGGGAGCAACTAAGTTGGGGTTCAGTGTCTTGCTCAAGGACACTTCGACATGTGACCGGAGGAGCCAGGGATAGAGCCAACAACTGCGGGATTGGTGGACAACAGCTGTACCTTCCTGTGCCACAGGTGCAGGGATTTGACTGATTTGACCATCGACATGTGGAGACTTATTTTTCCATTTCTGTCCTCTCTCTGTCTTGTCTTAAAGGTAACATTTGGGAAAACAAATAAAGACTCTGTGTTTAGAGTTAGTGAATTGTTTCAATGTTTCTCAGACTCCAAATACACATACCCACCCAACAGGACTGAATTCTACATGATAATTTAGGTTTAATTATGGTCAATGCATCTTTGCAATGTTTGCAATGTTGGATAGAGTTATACCCTCATGATTTACAATAGGTTTATTAATGATTATCTTCTTTAGAGTTGAGTGTCCGTGCTACAGTATTTTTAGTGTTGGTGCATGCCTGTGTGCTTGAAATCCCTTAACAAGTTTTTCCAGTACCTCAAGTATAAAGTACACCTCAAAGAGAGCTCTAAAGCATTAACAGAGGCCAAGGATTCAACGGATGATTTATTAGAAGATGAAATGGATCAGAGGGTCTGAGCCTAGGGTTCCAAGGCCAATAGGGCCTGTCTTATCAAACAACAACAGGCTTCATGGCCAATCTCCAGCTTGTCTGTGGGCAACTCCCCACCACTGCTCGCTTTGGTTGCTGATAAAAGTCAGATTGAGGTTTTGGAGGAGAGGAAGGGAGACTTTACTTTTTTCCCAAAATATAAATATCCTTCTTATCCACACAAATACTCAAGGAAACCATGAAAGCTAAAACAAATGACAGTACAAATCTGAGGAGGAGTGTGAATTCATTTGACACACAATCAGGTTTACTTGACAATAAAGAAAATGCTGTAAGTGTAATGCAGACATAACAGAAAAACAAAAATCAGACCAATAGATAAGCAAAGAAGTTAACTTCCTGGTGGTTTGAGGCCGATTTCATGCATCAGCGTCTTTGGCTGCATTACCTGGATTAGCCACAGAGCCAAGGCCAGATTCACAGTCCCAGAAGGCTCAATCAAGGATGTTTAACTTCACACAGGCAGATATAGTGGTTCACTGATAACGTGCAGGTCTATAATAGAATCCACATTAATTTAGGTGTGGAGTTTTTAAGGGAGAAGGTAAGATGAAGAAGGGGCAGAGGATGTGCTATAAAACACTCCCCTCAGACTGAATTAATCACATTTCATTAGTAGCATGGTGTCCATTTTGATTTACATTAATGATGGTGTTTTGAGGGAATAAATAAGACCTGTGTTTTTATTTTGATCATTTTAGATTCTGAGCCTGTTTCCTTTATGACTGTGTGAAGCGTGAGTGGGCCTAGAAACACATAAGACTCATATGCCACTCATGCAAATTGAATTATATAGGATCAATATTGCAGAGCCATCTAACGATCACATAGTTGCATGGCCTGGTCTGCAATAGCAATCTTTTGTAATATAAGGGAGGCAGCCAGAAGAGAGCGTTTCACCAATGCATTAGTGGCCCTGCGGGTAAACACAGGAAAATAGGATGTCTAGATGATTGCTTAAAAGGATTACAGAACATATTCAAATATTTTTCATACCAAATTGTATGCTACCTGTACATGTGATAAGCCAATTGAAGAAAACAGCAGTTTACAAACATACAAATTAGACCACCTGGCAGGGTAATTGCTCCCATTCCCCTATCCATCATCTATAACATTGTACTTTTAAAGGACTGTTCACACCTTCAAGGACATAGAGCAAAATATATGCACAAACAGACACCCACACAAATAAATACATCTCATCTCTTTCCTACTCTGTAAGAGAAAGAGATGAAAAAGTGCAAACACACACTGCCTAAATCTCTCCATTTGGTCTGCTAGGGTGCATTGTTTTGAACCAGTTTTAATTAAAGAGATTACAACACAGAACTAATCAAAACTGCCACACTTTTCAAGGTACAAACTAATGGTAGACTATTCTTTAATTTCCCTCTCAATCAAATACACATAGAATTGTGCATATGAACACACGCACAAACACACACTGATACACTTGGCAGGCAGGTTGTTAACTTCCATGTATCTCACTGATGCATGGAGAGGTCCTACACTGGAATTAGACTGGACTGGAGGGCCCTTTGATTTAACTCAGGTTGTAAATGCAGCACACTGGTCCTGCTTGGTCTGTCCATTGATTGTATGTGTTAATACACCGTGTGAATTAAGCTCTGTGCAATCAGAAAGAACAGCACGAGGCCCTCTGACCTCTCCCTGTGAACTGAAGAAGACTGAAAATCGAACTCTTTTCTCGTTCAATCTTCACTCATCATTGTTCTGTCCATTACTCCGACTCCTAACGACTCTCCGTCATGGAGTTAAAGCTGCCTTACAGACATCTATTCACTAACCCAAACAATATGCATTTGCATGGACTCACAGTTCATGAGGTGTAGTTAAATGCCACCACTGAATGAACAAAACACAGTTTATTCAAATCAGGTCTCACATATAAATTTATGCCGCGCAAGCTCTGCTGGCTGATTTTACAATTTTTTTACATTCATGCACAGATAGCATAGGGAAAATAATCATCATATTCACTATAGGGTGAAACCATTTCTCATAAAAACAAATGTTTATGTGAATGACATTACTGTAAATGACAAGATTTGCCCAAAAAGAAGCCACATAATAATCATCTTGCATCATATGAAAGGTGGTGAAAGTGAGAAAACCTGTCACTGAGTTGTGGGTACGAACTGATGAGGGTAGGGCAAGATTGCATCACATGCTATTATTGCCAGATCATAAGAACAATCAATCAAACTGGTTTAAATCCACATGTTGTTTCGGGTATATTTATGTATAATGAGATTAAGAATGCCCTGGTGTACAACATTATATGTGTTAGAGTATGCAGTACAAGCATAAACACCTCATCCATGCATTTGCTGGAATTGCAATTGCATTTAAATTTCTTTGGCCATTGTTTCCCCAGAGTAGGCTTCTGTTCTACTTCTCATTCTGATATATAGCTTTCACAGTTTATAGCCTTAACTGCACCTTTTGGACATTTGAGGACATGCAAGGTAGTAATTTCCACTGGGGATTGGGGTGGGAGTAGGGTGTGTGTGTGTGTGTGGTGGGGTTGGGGGGTGGGGGGGTTGTCCTGTAAACGCTACTTGGAGCTCAGATATTTAATTAATTTGATGTATTTTAAAAAATATGTTCCGTCTTACTGTGAAGACATTTTGGAGCTTCTGTGACACTGAGTCAATGAACAGCAGCCCTTCTAACCAATCAGATTTAATTAATTTTTGCTTGATTACTGAGTGTTGAAACATTTTCATTTATTCTAATTTTACAATGATAGCTGGTTCAAATCCCCCAAATTCTCCAGATCACTATTGCTCTACCGGGAATCTTGTGCTTGCACAGTTGACCGCTGATTAATTCAGACTGCTGTAAAAACATAGCATTTCACAGCATTTAGGGCAATATTGTTGTAGTAAAATATTTCTGGACCAAGAATTTTGAAATAATGAAAAATGTCACCCAGTGAAGTAGTGTTTCTAGCTGATATATTTTTAATCTTTCTTTCACAGGAACAGAGGTCTACGGCACAGACTAAGCTAATGCAGCCTGCATGCTGACGGAGATTATGTGTGAGGAGAGGTAATTCATTTTTGGTTTTGGTGAGTCTTGAAAATGAAAATTTACAAAATGACTGAAGTTATTAATATCAGCCTCAAGATTTGAAAAAGCTGGTGTTAAGCAGACAGTGTTCATCATGCTACCATATGGGTTATGGCAATCGCACATTAAAACTACTGCATGTACAATAAAATGATGAGCTATTTGATTAAAAACCAAATTGTCTATGCTGAAAATGACACTTAGCTGAAAAGCTGGGGGAAACCCTAACCACAATAAATGAAAGTGTTTTGTTTCTTTTAGGTTTTTTTTCCAGCTTGCTTAGTTTGGACAGCAGATATTTGTATGACTAATATGATGAGATTGTAGGTTTCAGCTGAAAATCGAAATCTTAAATTATAGCCCAGCTCTAAGGAACTTTCCATAGACTATAGCAGGTACCCCCACATAACAATGATAAAGGATTTTTTGAAATCTGGCATTAAAAAAATAACAATTTTGAGCAGATGCAATCTCATCTAACTGGAATCTTTATGGAGTATTTATAAGGGAATTCTGTCCCGCTGCAGAGTATGCTAATCCTTTCAGTCTAAAACAAGCCAAGGGTTTCCATTCCCCTCACTGATGCTTGCTTCCTTTGTTTCACAGAAAGACCCTCTGAGGCTCATGTCACCTCCCTCAACAGATGGCTGGGGCAAACACAGAATGACAAGCCTCAATTTCACTGTTGCTTAAAACATGATTTCACCAACTGCTGGAAAACAATTTGAATCTTTAACCTATTTTCACACCGGCACTTGCACACTGAGCAGACATTCCTTATCAAAGCAGACCTCCAAGAGTTTTTATGCAACTTCTGTGAAAGATTTTTCCTATTTTATATTAACCCCTAAAATAAATGTCACTGCAGCTGCAGTTAAGTGGAAACATGACAAAACATGCGTTGCAAAGCATACATTGTTGGCTGAAATTGAATTACTTGGCGTCTTGTTGCGTTGTCACTTGGATGGATGACTGTGGTGTTGTTTTAAGATAGAGACCCCACGAACTTTGTTTTACAGGCTTGCATCATTGTGTAGGTGTTGTAAGGCTGTCTTGTCAGTCTTTAAGAGTGAGCCTTACTCCCACTCACTCTCAGTGGGAGTCCTCTCTAGCAACAGCAGACAAATTGAATGTGGTGGCATGTTTCATGATCCCACCTTCCATGACTTTAAAGGTGACAAGGCAGCACACAGGTTTGTGTGTACACACACACACACACACACACACACACACACACACACACCTACACACAGTTAATACAAATTTACAGAGTATTATACTGTTGCAAGAAAAAGAAAAAGCACTTTCCTAGTTTTCTACATAAATTTGTTATGAAATGTGATCTGATCTTCACCAAAGTCACAAATGTGTCATGATCTTTTATGTATGTATTGAACACACTCATTAAACATAAAGAGTGTAAATAGAAATAGTGGCAACAGTGTTATCATAACTGGTTGAATGACCAGCAGGGACCTCGATCAAGCTCTTCTTGTAGTTGTGGATTAGACCTTGAAGAGGAATTTTGGACCACTCTTCCTGACAGAACTGCTTCATCTCAGCTGAGCAGCTCATATTCTTAGGACATCTGGCATGAAATTCAACTTCCTTCAAGTCTTTAGCTGATACTCTAGTCTTCTCTATTACTACATTGAACATTCTGTGCCTTTGGCTGGGCACCCTCTTCAATGGAGAGCAAGTAGCTACAGCCCCAAATTGCTCCATTTGCAGAAAATACTGTAGGTCTGACTGTGGACTGATGAATATCTAATGTCTGAGAGATTCCTCTGATCATAGGTCTTTTTTTGTGTGGAATGGCTCAGATGTGTTGATGCTGCTTGACTATCACAGTGACACAGTTTGAAAGATTTTAATAAAACAAGGTACTAAAACACACATCCATTTTTGTTTCATTGACTGGATTCAAGGTTTTCAAACAACTGACTCCAGGACACAAGGTTACTAAACTTTTGTCAATTTGAGCAGCTTCACTACTATCCTTAAAAAATTCAGCATGTAAGGAGGATATAAATAATCACCAAACCTTGCAGCCTTAATGTCATGTAATGTTTTACTATGCTTGACTGCTTACATAATTCTGCTTCTTATTTAATAAACAATGAAAATGATGAGAAAGTCCTGGGCAATGGTCATTAATTGCCCCTTCATAATACAGATCAATAATACCAATCCATTTATGGACTGCTTGCGTTACACAGTATTAGTTTCAGAAATGTGAGGTTTTCTGGCTCTCTTTGTATACATGAGAGTAAAATAAATCATAAAACACTATTCAATAAGTAAGGAATGTAATAAAGAATTTAAAGATGCTGAAATGAGGTTTTGGAAATCATTATAGCCATTTATTATTATTATTATTATTATAGTAATTCATTCAAAAAAAATCTTGATCAGTCATCAAAATGATCATTACACAATACAATTTAAAATCCATCACTCATGCAGACTGTGAGAAAATATTATTTTTCTAGTCATTTTTGTTCTCAGCACACTTCTAGGCTCTATCCATTATGGTCCCGTCAAGTCGGAATGCAGCCACAGCTCAAACACCATTTCAGTAAGAAACAGATGAGGCAACAAATTCCAGATTCCATGTCTTAAAAAGGTTTGTCAAATGCTTCGCTGCTCGTGAAGTCAGCATGTCTCTCTGTGCATACGTTAATTTGAGGGAGTGAGCTGATTGAGAAATGTTGGCCATTAGTTTGGCTTTACTTTAATTAGTTGTTAGATGTCACGCCTCACCTCTTACAATTACAAATCAAACTCTCATTGCAGCTTGGACAAGCTTGGACCCGGCCGCAGAACTGCTACTGCAATAACAAATCCTTCATTTGTTTTCTTTTTTCCTCAATCAAGCAGGAACACCAAATTGTGTTAGCTTTCATTAAAAATAGATAAAGGAGCCACAAGCAGCTCATGTACCTGACATGCATAGCTGATGACTCCTTTTTTTAGAATTTGCAATGTGATTATCCTATAGGAACATCACTGTCAACTCCATTTACAGTACATAGAGGCCTAACCCACTGCAACAGACCAAGAGAGAATTTGTACATGATTCCCACGTGGGGGTGCATTCCCATGCTTAATTAAGCCAACAACTGATGAGAAGTTTGTGTTCGCTATCACTTCAAGGAAAAAAGACTTATCTTGATGGAAAAGGAAAGGAGTCTCTCTTTTGAGGATAACAGAGAGCAGTGAGGACACAACTGTGGACTGCCTGGTGAAGGACAAGTCTTGGCATTTCAATTTCCTAATACATCTTTTTAATGGAGCGAGCACTATTGTTGGATGACTATTGTGGCACTTTGTTCCTGAATCAGTCAGCTTTATTATAGCCTAGAGACGTAACAGCCAAGTGCGTTTAACCTGTATTTGGCTAAATTTGCCCAATATGGATGTGTATTAATACGAGAATAAGAGGTGTTTCCACTTTATTGTTTTACAGAGAAGACATGCCATCAGTTAATAGGGGCTGCAGTGTGTCAGGACATTTTGATGCACTATACAAACTTGGATACACTTAAGCCAATTTGCATATCTGTTCAACCACTAAAATATAATACTGTAGACTGTATTTAAGTAGGGAAATGTGTAACTGTATGGACAGCCATGCTGGTGAGACATTTTCAGTGCAGGATCAGGTCTAGTTCACTATAGGATTTTCTTATCACACAGTACCCAGTCTCCTTGCTGTCTGCATACAGATGCCCTCAAATAAAATATGCTGACCATAGCATTCTGTGACACAGACCAGCATTATGAAAAGAAAAAAAAGAAAAATACAAATCTGCTGGATTGGTTTCTAAAAGGCTTCTCTGGGCACACTGAACCATGGTGCTAAAGAAATCCAAACATTTAGAAACCTTTTGATGAGTAAAAATTTACTGGGTTTATGTTCATCTCCAAGGTAAAGACAACCAGGCAAATTGTTTTTTACTATAATGTATTTATAGTAAGGTGCTGGAACCCAGACAACTGTAGATGCAATCCATTTCCATGCAGGCTTTCATAAATATGGTACTGTAACATTTGTCAGAATATTGAATGTGGTTTCTGTGGTTTGCAGAAAGAAACTGTTGCCTGGGAATAGATACAGTTTCTAGGGAGGAAGACAAAATGTCACGCAATGCGCAATATCCTTTCTTTTAATCAGGGGGCAAATTAGCTGCAAACATTTCAGAATTAGTCAAACAGACCAGTTCCTCTAATCCAAACACCCCAATATAGCAATGATGATGGTGGGGCCATGTTAACCTGTAGACATTTCTCATCAGTATCTAGATGTAACCACGTGTTCTTACTTTGGTTTCTTTGATTATATTGTTGGGAAGTGTGAAGTGTTAGATATTGAATATAAATGTTTGAAATGAAAAAGTAAAATCTAACTACTTGTATTTTAAAATTTAAAAAAGCCTTAATGAAAATGTTGCAAACTCAATTTACAGCAATCTGCTGATATGTGATTTTTTTTCTTAAATGAAGACAAAAATCTATGTAAATAAAATAAACATCACTGTATCACTTTAATGAACTCGGTTATGATTCACGTTGCAAATACTGACTATCTACACACCCAGCGTATAATGATGTCTCATATACTGGGACAACAATCAAGTGAATTCTATCCTTTTACTTGATTTGTGTCCTCTTTGATTTAGTTTTACCATTACTCCTGTCATTTGTTTCTCTGTTCACACTTCAGCTCTAGACTGCAGAGACCGAAATCCGTACAATGAACTTGTGGCTGCTTCTATTCTGAAGAAGACACACACCATGTGCACAATTCCAAGACCTAGTATTTGTTTGTGACTTCCCCTAACTAAGCATTGTGTGGAAACTGTGTGTGGGCACATACACCCTATTTGTGTAACACATGTGAGTGCTTGCAGGTTTGTCAAAGTATGCATCATTACACTGAGCCTGTGACTCTGTGTGTTCAATATTCGCCTCCCTTGATTGGCTGTTTAGTTATCAAACCTGTCTGAGTCAGTCTGTCACCTAGCGATCACACATTGGCAGTGCCAGAGGGGAGGCATTCAGATACTGGCAGTGATGGTGTTTTAATGGTCGTCAAAGTGAGCCTCAATTGACATTAGGGAGAATGTAATGTTTTAGAGCACTTGTCTTTTCAAACGCCTTGGCTTCCATCTCCACATATTTCTATTACCCCCATTCAAATTCTGGCTAATGAAGATCTTTCTGCACTTATCCAGACTGATGAGATATCTATCCACAGGACAGCAGTTGAATAAAATGACTCCCGGAGAATGGACCTATTACTGGTGAGTAAGAGAATGTATGTCAGAAAGGAAACCCTTGCAGGTTTTAGAGGGATAAAAGATTAAATTAATTTAAGAAATTACTTTCAAGGCCCTGAGCCCTGAGACTATTTCCAACAACTCTACCTGTGGCCTCACACCAAGAATAAATCTGATGATTCATTCATTTCTATTGTAGTCTCCAAAACATCAGAGTTAGCCAGCTGGAAGTTTGCACAGTCAGAGAGAAAAAGAGTACATGGTGGGAATGTAGACCTGTCCCAACTTTGGGTTTTACTGACATAAAATGAAGCAGTACTGTAACCCTAAGGCCTATTTCTTTCCTTAAAGTATTTTTTTTTTAAATGGACAATGGAAAAAAACAAATGGACTGAACAAGTAAGAGTTTGATAACAAAAAGCAAATCAAAGTCACAGCGTTTTCCCCACACTAATTATGGAAATCAGCCAATCCTAAGCTGGTTATTTAAGTGCATGTTAGTGTAACACAGAGTGTGAATCCAGCCTTACTCTGCAAAAGGACCATGTTTTTGTTTTTGTTTTTTTTTATCATCTACTATGAGCATGTTTTTACAGTTTCAGAACAATAGAAAGACCATGACCCTATCAGCAGGCTTACCAAAAAGACTTTCAACATTTTCAACATGGTTTTGATAACTGTCACATTTCGCAACAAAATGCCTTTAATTCACTGGCGTGCCTCAGATATTGCATCCTATTTGATATGTTAGCTAAAGAAACCTAAAAGCACAGGGTCACAGCAGGTGTTGCATTATTATTTCAGTACTTCAATGTAGTCATTTGTCGAGAGCAGTATTGCCAGGCATAATACCAGATTCAACATGTTTGACCTTGGTTTGAGCAATCCTGTATAATTCAAAGTCTCTTCTCCTCAGCGGGGCTGTGAAAGAGATTCAAGTAAATGATAGATGACTTGTCATTCATCACTGTCATCACCCTGACACCCAGGAGGAAATAACAGCCCAGCCACGGTGTGTCACTTCCTGTGTGCAGCCTAAAACTGTTTAGCCGCTGTGTTGAAAGTCAAATACTCCAAGTTCACACACAAAAACATATGCATAGTTATTATTAATTAATGGACACAGCGCTGTTTGGCACTCTGTGTCCTTTTGTCATCAGTAGAAAGCTGCACATGATTTCTTGTGCTATGTAATTTTGAATTGTCAGATGTAATGGAATATTTTAAATTTATGTAATCACATGACGTTATTCAAACTTGTAATATATCATGTTATGCTCATATAGGGCAGACACTGTGCCTCATCCTGGCAAACATTTTCAAGCAGCCTTTTTTAAATTTCCTGTTGGGTAAAAAAATAACAGATACTTTGTTTATTTTTGGTTTTCAATGTGCATTTACAATTTCTTTTATTTGGACAAATGGCAATAAAGTTTATCTAATCTTATTTTATATCTGTAGTAAAGATTTTTGTTAATTTACATCAAATGTTAATGTAATAATTGAGTTGTGACCTTGGTCTCTTTTCAAAATTATGTTGGCATATGACGGGTTTGAGTGTCAGCTATTCAACAGCAACAATCAGTTTCTACAGAAATCCTTTCACAGCCTCTGTAGCAGCTTATGTTTTGTTTGTTTTTTGCATTAAATTTTTTGATGAGCAAAGCTCATAAAGGTGCACCAATGTTGTAACATCTTTAAATGCATAACCAGTTTTTGAAAAACATCCTTGCTTGCAGCTGCATTAACACATTATGGGATATAAACTATGATGGATAACCAATGTCTAGCAAGTGTCGAGTCGCTACTGGTGGATTTTCATGGCAACATGAAATTAATGGTTGTGTAGAATGTGGAAAATCAGTCTTAAAAATAGGGTTTGCTTTAAAAAACTAAAGTACACATAACAGTAATTTAGACCTAAAATATACCTATTGGGTATAACAAATGGATTCACTGATCTTTATTCGCAATGCTGATCTTTCAGACTCTATATTTATAAATTATGTTTAACTTTTACTGGTAGCAATTTGGTACTCTAGTTAATTGCTGAATAACTAGCACTCCACTCGCTTTAGAATGTGCATTTGCACACTCAGACAGGCAGACATCTGCATGGGTGCTGGAATAAGCCTCCTGCCTTTAGAGGCCAAACTTAAAGTTTGTTGGATTTTCTCTGAATCGTTTTGACTTTTCTCTCATAGAAAGTTTGTTTATATTAACTAAAGCCAGTGATGGCTCTTACATTTATGTGAGAACTTGTGAATTTGAATGTGCTTTTCACATTTTTTGCAAATTACTCTCTTGGAAACGGTCCAATAGCCTTTGTTTGCCATAGCACCATGAAGCGGTAATGTGGATGACTCTGTATTGATCTGTAAGCTCCTTGACCAGCAGAACTAGTTCTTCAAAAACGTCTTTTTCTTCAGCAACAGGAAAGAACTTGAAATCTTTAGGCCAACTTTTCATGGACTCTACTAATTTAAGGTTTAACAATGTTATGAAAGATGTAAAGGACTTAAGAAATAGTCAAACATTTTCATGAAAGAATGTAGATGACTAACAAAAATTTCTCCATGCAACCAGTTTAAGATGCATCTCAAGTCTCTGTGCAGTCATCCTCAGTCATAGAGAAATTACATCATTATTGATGGAGTCCCTATAGAGAGGAGTGAATCATGGCAAGTCACAAAAGCAAAGGTTAAACAACTGCTGGTTGATGAATTAGAACTTGATTCCAAATTGATTAAAGTTAAGTATGTTCACCACAAGGGAAAGTTTGAGGGCCGAGCTAACAAGCCACGATCAATCATTATGAAGCTTCTCAGATTTAAGGGTAAGGAGGAAATTCTCAAAAGAGGGAGAAAAGGGGCCCAAACGCCTTTCTCAATGAGGATTTTCCAGCTGATGTGAGGCAGAAAAGAATGGAGCTATGAGCAAAACCTACATGTATGGAAGCCTGTAAGAAGGGTTAGATTGGACAGTTACTTTATGACTGACTGACTGCAAATGAGCCATATTATGAATATTAAGAACCACTATATCTACTTTTGTGTTTTGGTGGACAAGTTTTCTCACACTTTGAGAAATTAAATAAGAAAAACAATATTGCTTTTATAATAAAATTGTTAAATCATAGGGATCATCCTAAACTTTATGAACTATTTCTCTAGGATTTATCCTTACTGGATTTATGGTAATATTGTTTGAGCAAACGCATATGCCTCTAATCTCCATAAGCTATTTTTACTGCAAAACAAATTTATGAGTTTAAGAGTAGCCACTTTTTCTCCAAAGAGCCTTCTCCAACACTTTTTAGAATGCTCAATGTTCATTCAGTATATAACAAATATTTTTCAGTTAAGTGTGTATATACAAGTATCTATGCAAACATCTTTAAGTACATGTTTGTCCAACATGCTTTCCCATCTTTTAGGGATTTTTAAAAAGACTAATTCTTAGATTCATTTTTCTATTTTCTATTTATTAGACAGACATCTTGTTCATCTTCCTTTTTATAAAACCAGTCATTGCCAGTATTCCCTCAGATTTGCTCGTTTTGCTGCCATTTTGATTTTTCTAATTGATTCATGTTTGTGTTTCATTTGATAAAAGTGTGTTTAGTTTGGGTCCATGGTATATGCCTTTTTGTCCTCTCCAGTCACATTTGTTCTGTTTTTTGTGTCTTTTTTCTGCTTCTATCCAGTTTTGATGTGCAAATTATTGAAGTAAAACTAAACTGAAAAGTGTAATGGGTATTTCTGCATTTTGTACCTACTGCATGTTTATCACAAACAAGGAACAGGTCACTAAGTACAAAAGTGTGACTCAGTTGTGTTTTGAATAACGATGAACATCCACAGCATGGAGGAATAAGATATGTTAGGCATTGGTCTGTTCGTAGGATTTGCTGAGTATAAGAAAACTATTTTGTGTAATCAAAATGCTAAGTGCTACTAAAAATAAGTTTGTTCAACAAAACATTTTTTATTCACTATACTTTTAAGGGTGGCTGATGGGACTGGATCTGCATGTATGGCAGTGTCACAGAAAAAAATGCTCCACATGCTGAGTCATGTCCCCTTTCATCTTCACTCTTCGCAATCACTCTCTACTGACAGCTGTCCGAAAAATGAACAAGTGTGCCGCTGATTTCTTGTTGTTCAGCAGGGTATTCAGTTCATATTTCATTCACGCATTGATTCATTCTGCAGAATGAGGGAGTGAGACGTACCTTTGACTGAAACTATTCTCCTTCCTCCGACAGTGGAGGGTGACAATCCTGTGACCTTCACTTCTGACATCCTGGCTCACTGTCCACACCACAGGGTTACTGGCTCTGGCTCCCAGGAATGCCACGCCATCCTTCAGTTTGACCCTGAAACACGCACACATCAAATTAGATGATCCAGGATCTGTCGCCAGAACAGCTCACAAATTTAATTCAAGACAAGAAACATGGTCTCTTTTTTCTCTGGTTCTCTAACACACACAAACACACACACGCACAGACACAAGACACACGCAGACGCCAAAAGAAAGAAATTACTTAGGAATCAATTATCACACAGGTCACAAAAACACCTCAAACACTTATGGACTATCTTTCTTATGCAAAAGGGACCTTCAAATGACTACTGAACACAACATTCAGTTGAATGAGCATATAAAAGGTGAGTTAAAGTGGGGGGAAAAAAGAAAAGAAAAACAACTTTTGAAGGCTTTTTGTAGTTTCTGTTGGTTGACAAATTGATTCTTTTTAACTATCCATTTGAATAGACATCCTGAACAGCATACGCAGATATAATAAGTAGGTGAAGAAGTGGGGAAGAGAACATGGCTCATATAATCCAGATTATTTTGGTTGTAAGCAATGACACCTGGCAGCACACGGCATGCTGGCAGAACCAAAAGGGCCACGAGTCAGGGGTAGCGACTTTGTATTAACCTCTGTGGGTGTGTTCATCACATAGTGAGTAAATAATGAATGACAGAATATCCTGACGTGACAAAACTTGTAGCACACCATGAGCAATAAATAGGGAGCGAACCCCACTTCAGACAGATTTTGGTAATTTTCTCTCTACACATGGGTCTTAAAAAAATCTTTAAAATATCTCTGCAGCTTCCATCTCATCTCAGCCTCTGCACTACCTTTTTTTATATTATTTCTTTACATTCCTGTATCACTTCCATTACTTATAGTCACGCTCTGTGTGAGGCCATACAGGTGCTAAAAAACCATGACCTCCTCCTCTTCCAGTATACTGAAGCACTGTTGCTCTCCTCTTCTTCTTCGGTCATGTAAAATTACCTTGAAGTACATGAGCAGCTTTCACCACTTCCTTTTCCAGCATGACAAATTGCTCTTGTTCAAACCAATGGCACGAATGGGGCAGAATATTTTATGTGGGTGGGAAAAGAAAGAAGGGGGCTGATGAGAAAAAGTTAAAAAGTATAGCACCACCAGCACAAAAAAAGGTGAGAAAAAAGAAACATTTCTCTTCAGTAAAACATGAATGCTGGGTAATTTTTTCCCTCCTCATCAAAATAATAGGAGACTATCCTTGTTGGGGAACTGCAAAAGACTTGTCAAAGATGAAGAAAAAAATGTGAGCGTTAACGTGCACTAATGACATGACAAACCATGCAGCAGTCCTTAGAAGAGCACAGTCATTACATCGTCCTTGTTCAACCAGTCTTCTTTGATCTTTTCAGGCCGCTGGGGCGGTAATAACTGGCCTCGTGTTGGCCCCTGCTCCTGACGAGCAATGATAAAGGCAGCTGGTGTGGAAGAGGCAGACAATAACTAGGAGGAGACGACTGCCCTACTGTTTCCTAATCGTCACCTTAGCCGTGGCAGAGTAATTACTACGGACTCACAAGCAGATCCAGCACAGATTGATATTGGACTACAGGGGAACAACGATTTTAACCAATATGGACCAAAGTCTTACAGTTCTCTGAATGCTGTATTGATCAAATATCAAATTCCAATTTGAAACCAGAAATGCTTTAGACCCCATGATGATGCAGAGCTGCTCTTCTCCCATTCCTGTTTTTTGACAAGTTTTTACGCTTGCATTAGTTCTCCATTTTGCTGTTTCCATAACTCAAAAAAAAAAATATAAAGGTCTTCCTTCCTTCCTTTCTGCTTTGTCTGTGTTCCTCAGTTCGACAACTCTTATCTCTTAGTGTATGTCTGTTTCTCCTGCATTAAACTGTTTGCACATGCACAAATTGACAGACACAGCATGTGCTATTGCCAGCAAGCAAGGGAGGTAAATTAACAAATGGCATGTTGTAAATGAGATTGGTTTGGCTAATATAATTTTTGGTGATGGAGAGCTAAGGTATGGGGGAGGCAATAAAGTAAAGCAATTTGAAGGGGGCCCCTTTCACGTGCATCAGCACATATGAAGCTGCCTCATTAATTCCATGAAACCTGCATCAGTGGGATGAATATTTAAAGATGAGATGAGGTTGTCAGAATAGACAGTTTTCATCTGTCCCTGATTGATGCGTAGAAATGACAAGCCAGCATAGCCACTGCCCAAATAACAGATCAACACACCTTGCACTCTAACACACCCTCGCATGCTGTAGTGAATTTCAGTGCGCATTAATATTAATGCACTTTACACTTCAGGAAAACAAATGGAATTCACACATTTCTGATTAACTTGGAAGACTGTGAGAGATTGGGTGTTTTTGTGCTAATAATATTTATGTGCTATATAGAGTAGACTGTTAACTACCAGTGTATCATGATAACAAAAATAAGACAAACACAAAAGGGGGTCACATAGGTTATTCTTTTTTGTGTTTGTGTGTAGTATTAGTGGTGGTGGGGGGGTTGCTATATTACAAGTTGTCAAAAATCTGTGTTCAGTTACAAACATACTCACATTATTGGGTATAGTGTCACAAATCAACAGTTATTTACCATCATGTATTTCTCAACATGTGATGGTAAATACATGGAAAAAAGTTAGATAGGTAAATATGTGTACTGTAGCGTTTCACTGCCGTACTGGTTGAAAAGAAATAGCTTATCATATATTTTGTGTGACCTTTGTCTAATCTGAACAGCTGTAGTTAGTTAAGTAGTTGCTAAAGTTAAGACTTTGAAGTACAGTACAAAAACATTAGTCCGTATTGTAACAGAAAGGTAATATAAATAGTAGAAAAGGGTAGTACTTAAGAGTAAATATGGGAATCTCTGACTATGTAAATCTAGTGAGGTCCTATATGGTTCATGCAGGCCTGTTACAGGACTCAAGAAATGGCATGACAAAGGCATGCCTAACAGTTTTCGTGTTTATAATGATGGAAAATAATATATAAAACATTAATTGAAAAATAAATAATAAATAACTGCTGTGTTGTACACACAAATCTGGGGCAGCACAGATTTTCATTAGACTTACAAAGCAGCACACCTTTCTCTAATATGACTGCATTCAATTGCAGTGGACTTTATAATGATAATGACAGGATACAATTCATATAAAAAGGACAAAATTGCAGTAAATGCTGTCATTTAAAAACATGTCTGTTACTTGATGCCTAAATGTGCTCTTTTAGTTACCAAGAAGATGTGTTTGTGAGTGTCATGTAGAATGAGGTTGTGTAAAAGTCTTTTTGGTGAGCACAGGGATAAAAAAATTGCTTGGTGTTAAAGGACCACAAAGAGTTTTGTCTTACAGAGACAGAAGGCTGGGCAGATTAGAAAAGACATCCTTTCTAATCTGTCTTTTCAGTTTTGAATCAGTGTGGATGTAAAAAGACTGAGGAGGGAGGAAAAACTGACAGGAGAGAAGTGAAGCTGAAGTGAAGGCTTTGGTGGTTAAGAGACTAGAATAGGAGCGTGTAGTTGGCACTGGCATTTTGCTGTCTGTTCTGGTCTTATATTTCCACCAACAAGAGAGATATACATCAATGTAATACTCAAAAAAGCCATTTGCAAGGTCATTTCAGCCAATAAATATTAACACAGAACCCAGAGAACCTAATAACAAACACACACACACAAACACACACACACCTTAGTCTGTGTCTATATCTGATATAATGTTAACTCATTGGGAGAGAGTGAGCTGGTGGACAAAGCTAACCTTTAGTAGAGATAAATGAAAGCAAGAACAATTGCTCTGATATCGGCTCTGCCAGAGAGAAACCACCTTTGGTTCCTACATCACATAACGACTCCTGCAAAGCCAGAGCCAGATGGAGAAAAGCTGTAATACAGATGAGCCACAGCCGAGTCATAAATAAGCAGCAACCACGTTCTGAGGCATCATTAACTAACTCTACTGAAACACTTGAAACCAGTGAAAGAAAAGTCTCCTTCAGAAAACCATGTGGTCTGGTGGTTTGTTTAATGGGAAACGCACAATAATGTTGAGCATGTGGTCCAAAATCATTTTTACAAAAGGTAGCTGGAATTAAATTTGGAGCAGGCCAAATTGACCAAATCACATTGAAATAGTTTAGCTGGCCTGGGTCCCTTAATCTCAAACACCTGCAGCTAAATCCTGTTCTGAAATAAACACACAAGCTGAAACTCAGCTTGCTTTATGTTCTCTCCCTCCCTTTCTATTCCTCTTGCTCAAAAACAAAATAATCTCTATCACCTCAAAATAAATTAAATGAGATAGTAGCCAGTGACAGGTGAACCAGGCTGGGAGCTGATCCAATAAATTAGTAAGGTGAAACAGGGCTTCGCTGTAGAAGCTCCGAGTCAATTAGCTAAGGAATAGTCGTCGGTGGAGTGTTTTTAGGGGCGAGCGGACACAGGCAGATGCGGAGATAAAGACAGAGCCAATTCAATTAATGCGTTTGATGCTGTTCTTCCCATTATCAGGGCTAGTTAAAAGTGCTGGTGCGTGGCAGTGCTGTGAACGGAGGACAAGATTAACACTATCAGATAAAGAGGGCTCACCAGCTCATCTCCACCCATGCATTCTGCCGGGTTTCTCTCTGCCTCCCCTTTTTGTCTCACTTTCAGCATGTCTTCTTCCTATCTCTCTCTGCGTGCCTCTATCTTTTCCTTTTCAAATGTTCTGCTTCCCTCTCTCTGTCTACATACCCAAGCGTTTCTCACATCCCTCTGTGTCCTCCTCCTTTACCTGAGCTCCCAATCTAGCTTTGGTGCACTGCACTTTTGGTTTTTAGGTTTTTCTGAAAGGAATCAGCAATCCCACTTTCAGCCACACTGTTTATTTATTACTAAATTTCGGTCCGTAAATCTTCATCAGGTAATTTGAAGGTCTACTGACTGAAACGTCTTAATTAAGTACAGCGAGTATTAGTGACCTGCAATTTACAGGAATTCTGGATCTGGATTACTCATCTGTAATTAAGACTGGTGTACACAAACTGTCTCCAACGACGCCAGCAGCGAAGCTCTAGGAGTTCCCATGTCAGACAATCTAGTTCTGTGGGTCAGACTGAAATGTCACAAAAACTGTCAGAAGTATCTATTACAGATATCCCCGGTATTCATAATCATTGAGGTAAATTACCTTTACAAAACAACGTTTCTGAACATCTGAAATGAACTGTAAGCGTGATACAAATATTTATGACCCCCCTGAAGATGAATTGTGTGAGTGTGGTGATCCCAGATATTTGTTAACTCTGCTGATTTTTTTGCCGATTTCTTATCCAGTACTACGGTCAAGTCAATTGTTCAACTTTAGATGACTCAATAGTTTAATTTCTTTACCTGAAGCATTGAAGCATGTGCTGCCAGAAGCTGATGAAGCATCACTTGATCCTGTCTTCTCTTTCTAAAAGTACTGGATATTGAAATTGTTCAACATCTGACTTTCAGACCAAGCTCAAAACATAACTATTTAACATATATGAAGTGCAATCCAATACAAATGCCTTAAAAGTGCGTGGCAAATCTGTAGATACACTATGTAGCACTTAAACTCGTTCAAAGTTGAAATCTCAAATCTTAAACTTAGAAAAAAAGGGAAGATTGAAAGAGCATCTTGTGATATATTCAAGCAAGCTATCATCACCCACCTTTCATCCAAACCCTCTAATTTCGTCTGAATGTTGCGAGAAAAGTGTTGCCTGAAAAGGGAGCCTTGTGTGAGGCTTATCCTGTCCTTTCCTTTACCCTTGTGAAATATCAATTTTACTTCTTGCTGCCATTGAGCGCTTCCATGTGTCACCATTCTTTACAAATCAATATCTGTGTGATCCAAGCTGTGAAGGGTTAAAAGCTGCCCATCTATCAAGGGACAAAGAAGATCACAGGGAGTGCCACTATAAGTGCTACTTAGTCATTTCAACCTGGAGTGGACTGTATTGAGTGCTTCTTTATTGAGAAGATGCTGACTGCCACTAAATGCTACACACATTTGCAATCAGGGTGGTATACAAGGAACATAGTGTGTTGGAAAAGACAAAACACAAAAAAGACAATTTGCTTTTCACCCAGAAAGTAAAGGAAAGGAGAGGAGTTGATTGCCATCAGGAAATTTCTCTCTTTTGTCCGTATCTAGATGCTTAAGAAACACACACACTGAGTGTTTAGTGTGGTGATTCCTAAACTACCATCTCTATCACTGTCCGTTTTTTAGGGAAAAGCAGCCAGATGACTGACATATGGAACTCGGACCTGAGCTCTGGGAAGAAAGTTGTGCCTTTAAAAAAAAGAAAAAGCAATAACTGTCAGAGGAATGTGGCTGACTTCAAATGCAAAGAGGTTCAAAATGTGAGCTGGCCATAGCCTCGTGTCATGTACAAATCCATGACAGATCAAGAGGAATCATATGGGCAGGAGTACTGAGAGATGAATTCGAGTCAAATTCAGAGAAGCCCCAGAGCTTCTCTGAGGAAAAGAATATTTCATCTGGAAACCTGAGCAAGCTTTCAAATCTACAGCACGTGGTGAATGCATCTTAGTGCTGAGGGAATCATTATTTAGCTGTCAATAAATAACAAACATAATTTGGAACCTAATGTTCAATGTCACAGTGTTTTTAACAGATGCATCAGTAAAATCTACAGTCACAATGCCTAGAATGATGATTCTCCAAAAATGGGTGTTTTTCATTCATTCAGTGAGAGCATTTGTGCAGCAGCTGAACAATGACCAAAATGAATATGACTGTGATGAAAAGAAAAAAAAAAAAGCAACACTGAGTTCTTGCTGTAATGCCTGAAAAGCACATTACTAATTCATCAGTGGGTTTCAGAGAAGTGTCCTGCTATATGAAGGGTTTCCCAATTCAAAGAGCAAATTAATCTTACACTCACTACATATTATTGAACATTAAACAAATGAGGCTAATAGAATCCTTAAAACATCATTTTGTAAGCAAGGCCTAAGGAGTGGTATGATAATAATATGATGAGATAGCACTAATGTGGTGCCCATTGCTGCATAATGCATGGCTGCTGCTGTGGGCCAGAATGCATCCCATACATAAGCCATCACACAGGGGGAGTAAAATGTAATTAAGGCATTGTTTTCTTAAAAAATGAAAGGCAGTGGAAGAGAATGAGACGTAAAATGATTGGAAATGAAATGCCTGCGCATAAAAGGTGAAATTTCCTAAAGCCTACAGCTCAGAACAGTCAATGACTTTGTTTTCTTTAATCTGCCCCAAGCTCTCGTTATCTCCTTATGTTACATTATATTTGAGCCCATTTCCAAAACTGTAAGGACAAAGTCAAAGAAATAATTACGAATAAAGAAACAGGCTGGATGTGAGTCAGTATTGACTGAAATGACAAGGGGCTTCGTTTGTCAGCAGCGACTTTGCACATGAAAGTGGACAAATAGGATGATGACATTGAGGGGCCTGATAGCGCAACACTAACAGTGGCCTAAGGCAAGTCACCTCCACTACATCACAGCCTGACTCCGCTCCGCACAACGCACGACTCAAAATGTAAACTTCCAATCTGCCGCTCTACATGTAGGATGTTTGAACTTGCTTTGAATCACAGGATTTGTAGAGCCAAGCACGGGATTTCAGATTAACACATTTTTGAAATATGTGTCACGATGGGTTTTTTCTTGCTTGCAGTGATGTAAACCAAGTGCTGGACTGAAAAACTCAACGCTATAATGCTAGATTTCAGGAACCCACTACGACTGCTGCTGTAGATTAGCTGAAGGAATGAGGTCATGTCGTAGTAGACAGAAGCCTGATCCCTGAGGCTGCTGTTTGAACGGAAGCCTAGCCAGTTAAATAGGGGATAGGGCAAACACACGCAGACACTGCTTCCAATAAACCCTATTTGACATAAGGTTGCATCCAGGGGATAAAAATTAGACTTTGCATGGGCTCTGTTGGGTTGGACGGATGATCCAGGACTGATCCAATATTTGGATGGACACAGAAGGAGGCCAAGCGGTATAATCTCTGAATGTAGTGGGGCAGATTACAGCAAGTTGGAAAACCTGCTATAGGAAGGGTTACACAGATTAATACCAATGCTGTCATTTGGTGCAGTGGTTGGGCAAATTCAGTGACCCTGCGAGGTGTAGTCAAATCTGTTGTATTACCATATATACAGTGGTAACTTCCTTCTTTATTTTTTAATTGCAAGTACAACTTCATTCTGCTGGTAGATCAGAAAGAAAGTCAAAACATTCTTTCTAGACTAAAACTCTACAGCACTGCCAGACAACACCTTTGCAGCTTGCGCTTAAAGTAGAGAAGGAGCAAAAATTCATAATTGCCATATGTATGCAAATGACATCAATCTGAAACCATTACTGAAACAATTAATCTTTAGCAATCACTAAAACAATTTAATCATGATCGTTACAAATGGTTGACTATTCATTATGCCCTCTAATTAGATCATAAATTGTATGACTATACTGTTGTGGGAGGCTTTGAAAGATATGACACACTGGGAGACAAACACAAAAGCCAGTCAGGGTCGCTGAGAGGGGGAGAAATGCGTGTTCCCTCCTGAATTCATGTATGAGTGATTTATTGAGTGATTGACTGGGGGTTTGAGCTTGCAGATGTGTAGTCAGGTGATGCAGGTAATCACGACCAGGGGTCCAATGTTACAGTTTTTCACTCAGCAGACACTGATGTATTTTCCTGATGTCACTGATTAAATGCTACCTGCTGGTGTGAGTGAGCCTTGCCGACAGTACATACAGAGCATTCTTAGTCTAAATGCCATGTGTTGTTGTATTTGTCAGTGTTGTGACATTTTGACAAGTGCTGGAGTGGCTATGCGACAAGAAAGATGATTTCAGACACTGTCCGCCTCAACTGTCACAATACTGTCACAAAATGGTTTCAAAGTGGGAGAGAATTGGTTCTTACTGAGAAAACCCAGACCTCAGTAATAAAACAAATTCCATGTAGGTTTCAGTCACAGTCTCGAAGTTGTATTTATACGTAGTCTCAGTCTTCCATGGACAAAATAAAGCATTCATCCAAAAAGTCCACACCCACACACACACCTCTGTTTGTCACAGATTATTTGCAATGAAACTGAAGTTGAATCAATTCAGGTCTGATCTGTAAAAGCTGGCATGTAAACCAGTACATTAGCCCCATTTGCACTTCATTATTTGCACCAGTGGGCACTCTAGGACTATCTCATCAGCAGGCTCCACTACATACAGGAGACATGGAAAAGAACAAGTCAGTTGCTGGTCATCTGCCAGGGTTGAAATGTGTGTCGCTGAGTCTAAAAGAAAATGAGAAAAGTGACAGAAAGGAGGAGATGTAATCAAAAAGAAGACAGAGTGGGTGATTTAGGGGTAGAGTAGCTGACATTGATGAGGGCCTGGCCAGTAAAACAACAGGCCATCTCTGCTGGTTGCTTTGCATTTGGTGTGTTACAAAAAAAAAAAAAAAAAAAAAAAAGACTCAAAAATTTGAGTTTTTATTTAAGTGTTTGCTTTTAAGTAAAATGCCACTCTGCTTCCTCCTTGCAAGAAAATAATATTTCAAAAAAAAAAATCATGTGGGCATTTATACATACAAGTATTTCTTTTGATTTAGCAAAATGAAGTTTTAGCAGTCATCAAGAGCAAGAGGCTTTTCAAAAATCTTTTTTTCTACCTCTTCCAGACAGTCTCTCTCTCATCATCCTACTTTTTAATTTTTTCCCCCCATTCCTACTCTCTGGGACTCAGTAGATCTAAAGGTAAAACAAAGCTTTCTCATCACTTCTGCCTGTGTAAAAATAAAAGATGTCCCCCTCCCCTCCTCAGGAACAGACAGCAAGTCAAACTGCACGGCACGTATCTGTGTCAACACAGGTTTTGCATGCAGCTTAGTCAAAGTCAAGCTTCTTTGTCAGAGCTAGGCCTGATTTGTAAATCCCTTAACATACTGTAATATGGTGGTACTGATATAAAAAAAAATTCTCATCATGAAAAAAAAAAAAAAAAAAAAAATAAGGTGTGCACCAGCTTTAACTCCAGTTTTTGGGGATTTTGCATTGTTTCAAGTGCAAATGTGCGAAATAACTGTGCAGACAGTGTGATCACACAACACAGCAGACAGCAAACTGCAATAAACAAAATTTAATAACATCTTTTTACTATGGTAACAACCTTGCAACTTAACACTTAAAAAATGGTTTCATCATGCACTGTTCATGGTGTGCGTTTCAGAGACCACAGTGATGTATTTTGCACTTGCAGGGAAGTGCTTGCCTTACATCACCAAAGGAGAAGGAAGGGAGAAATATGGGAGAATTGTGGGGCTTATATGCAAGCTGACTGTGGACTTAAGGTCAACTTTATGCATACAGAACATCCTCAGTCTATACACCGAAAAAAAAAAAAAAAAAAAAAAAAAACTTGTTTCTTTCCTTGCATTCGTCAAAACATAAAGACCTGAGTACAATTATTTTCTCTTCCCTACACTCACCTCTTGCTTGTAGCTGTCTTCTTGTCAGTGCTTACAAGCAAGAATTCTTGCATTTTGCAAATGAGCAACCCACTGCTTTCCGTACAATTTCTGTGACTTTGTGTCAAGCACCGCTTCATTTTTGCTGTCAGTCAATTTTCGGTGAGTGACAACTACAAACTACTTGAATCAACAAGTCTTTCCAACTCAATGGCAAAACACATCATTTGTCACTTCCAGCAAGGATATCTCTTGACCGTTGTCTGATCAGAAACCACTTTTCATCACGACAACTTTGTTTGTTTGTGCAGTAGCGCTGTTTTCTAATCTGCTACCGCGTAAGGAATAGTTTTGTTGAGATAACAAAAACTAAATGGTTAATATTGAGGACAATTGCGGTTTTTTCCATTTCTTGTTGTTATTTCTTTGCTCTTGTTATCCGATACCCACACAAGTTCCCCCTGTAAAAAAAATATAATGAAAGCATAACTAACCAAATAATAAGTGTTGGTAGGATGCAGAGTTTCCATTGCCAACTTGAGGGCTCTTGTATGACTAACCATCCAATGAAGCTTTTTCTGTAGTATTACAATGTTCTCACTTCAACTTTGCTACTCAGAGACACCAGTAACACGAAGTTGGTCATTCTTTGTTTTTTCTCAGGCTATGTTCACTTATGCTGAAGTGGCCCAGATCTTGTCTTTTTGTCATCAAGGGACTCAGATTAGATTTTGTCATAGAGAAACCGAATCAGATTTTTTTTCAAATCAGATCTGGGCCACTTTTCTATGTGCTCCTACGTCCCATTCATATGAGATTTATCATTGGTTAGTGTCGGTACCTCATAGTTTGGTAAAAATAAAGAGGAGATTAACCAAAAGAAAAACAAAGACCTGTTATGTGAATGTAGCCAATACAACCACAACATTTGCTTTTCTGCTGAGGACACACTCGTTTGAATTTACACATCAGCACATGATACACAGATCAGCTATATGATACTGTGTGACTGACTTGATGGGCCTGCATGTATAAACATGAAAACACACACACACACACACACACACACACACACACACACGCGCACACACACGCGCAAATGCTCCCTCCACTTTTCACTGCCTCTGCAAATGTCCAAGTCACTGTGTTGCAGCAGTAATGTGGGACTAGGGAAACGGTTGACTGCTGGTGTTTTAACAGGGATGACCAACTCACTTCGCGCCTGTATTTTAGTAGTGCTTATCAGCGAGCACCATGCCCTGAGCACTGCTTCCACTTCACAGGGCCACCAACACCTTGACTGCCACTGGATGTTTACACTGATCCCTTCATAGAGGACTCCCTTGGGCTGCTCTTTCCGTTTGTGTGTGTGTGTGTGTACAGTTTGTGTGTGCACACGACTCCCTTGGGCCACAACACAGCTTGTTCGCATTGAGTCTTGTGGAGTGACAATGTCGGGCCTGTTCCTCCAGACCACAGTCAAACAACTACGTGCCAGGGGACGAGCGATAGAACAGAGAACAAGGACAAGTGGTCAGTCAGGCACGAACCACCTTGATGTGAGCAAAAAACTCTAAAGCAATGCGTAAAAAATACTGATTCAAAAGAACACTGATAAGGACAAATAAAGTGTCAGCAAATGCTTATGGCAAAATTTTAAATAAACGGTACTATCCTAAATAACCTGTTTGGTAAAGTTCAAACTAATACTGTACATTTATATTGTTTGGACTTTTCTCAAAGATGCTGTCTTTAGCAAAATAAAGCTCAAAAGAGTGAGCAAACCACTCGTTTAATACATCAAAGGTAGCGTTTATTTCAACATCCTTCACACTGAAAAAGTAAAAGAAAAAACACCACGCATAACAGCTTCACAAGTACACATTGTTCAGTGGAATAAAAATACGTCTCGCTGTTGATGCCATTCACAGTTGCCGTTATACTGTGTATCGCACGTGTGTGGAACTTGTGCACATACCTGTTTCCAGTAGGAGTATAAATAGAAAAGCAATCATCTGAATTACAGACCATTCTACTAAATTCATTGACCATATATCAACAATGTTTTCCATACTGTGTTTAACATGTATAGATGATCAAATGGGCTTTAAAGAGACAGCAATTGTGCTCCTTTATGTTACCCTACTAGTGAGCACTAGCAGGTTAATAGACAGACAATGTTGGGTTTAAGTAGTTTTTGGTTTGTGATCTAATTTTCAGATTTTCAGGGCTTTTTCAGATTGAATTTTTTACAATAACACATGTCCAAGAACAAAGTTATGTGACCAGCCCACTTTAACACTAGTAATATGTTAAACAGGTCAATAGAAGGAGGGAATAACACTAAACCTGCCCCTAAAAGTCAAATTAGCTATATTTTAATCTAATTGTGTAAAGCAAGTGAAAAACGTATGTAGGTAACAAATCCAGTAACAAATGATGCATAATTAATTACCTGGAGACGTCTCCAGGATCAAATCCCAGCCCATGCACATTCACATCTCAGCAATTGGATGTCATATACTGGCCTAGGAACAACCCTAATGTTTCTGCTGGGCATTTTCAAGGAGAATGATGACCATTTATTACTTTTGAAAAGGTATGTCAACCTGGCAAAAATCTCTTTTTTTACCTCACAACCCCAAATACACTTAATATGCCAAAAGCTTAAAGCATCCATGTAGATCCTAGGGAGGAAATCCCATATTAATAAAGCTCAACATACTGTACTTCCACTTAAAGGGATATTTTATCCCTCCATGTTTCATTTCCCTCACCCTAATTGGTATGTAGGGTGGGAATGATGTGGACTGCCTAATCGTTCTTGCTGTTCTGGACACTGACTGGATGCTCCCAGTGCTGTTCTCCTTCAACTACTGTTAAATTACTCATTCAGATTTCTTGCCTAAATCAATTCAGAGTTGTAACAGTCCTAGGCAGTCCTCAATTTTTGTTTAAAAGAAAAAAAGGACAGATATTTATGTTGTGCACAATGACATTTTAAATCTTTAACTTGTATTGTGAAGCCCCATATCAGATGTGTTTTATTCTGGCTGTGAGCTGCATAAAACAGAACGTAGTTACATTTGAATCATAACCCACAATGAGTTATTTGATGCATAAAGAACAAATAATGAATAAATCAATGGAGCTAGACACAGACTGTTCTTGTTATCAGTGATGATTTATCGTCTAAATGTCATCGGGTTAAAGGAGTAGAAAAATTTAGTATTGAACAGTGTTTAAGTAGATTTAACTAGACATTTTAATCTGCTAAAACAGGAGGGTGATAATTGGCATTGTAACAACCAATAGCCATCCCAACAAGAACAGCATCAAAACAGTCTCAAATAAGAAAGGAAGTAAAATTCCAAAAAGGGTTAACTATCACTTTATGCCAGATGTTGTTGGGGATGTCCGTATTTTTGGTATATGTAAGAAAAAAGTAATATTTTTCAGCACATGGTAAGGCTATTAAGTTAATTCCCATTGATTTTTTTCTCTTTTAGCTTTGAAAAGTGTGATCTTGACTCCCTGTACCCAACCATTCAGCTTACTGATCGAGACTGGAAAAGGGCCTTCACTAAGAGAGCTCCAAACACCGTGACAGTGGACAGCATCAAGATGTGCCACAGCTGAGAACCTGACAAAGAGATCTCAGGATTCAGACATCAGAGATTTCCGTATGCACTTCGTCTTCAACCTTGAATAATCAAAACTCCCAGAGAACATTCTGTCCTTCCAAAGGTACATGACTCTGCCATTAACTGTCATTGGGAAAATAAATATCCTCTATTGACTCTACCTTGCCTTGTTCAAACGAGTGCTCCAAATGTTCCAAGAGAACATTTACCCTAAGGAGAATACTGCAGCACATAATACTTAGTCATCCCCATGATGCCAGTATGGGTATGACTATAGTACATATTGACTTAACCCTCGTACGTTCCTCACATCCTGCATACTCCTCTTGTCCGCAGGGTCAAAACTGACCTGCATGCCTTCATTGAACCCTTAATAGAAAGCAGCTCAATGACATTTCAGAATCCAAATCAACTTTGGCTGACGTTTCTTTTTTTTGTTCCAGTGGAAGAAATATGACAAATAGAAAAGTATTTTGAACTAAAAATTCTGCAACTTTGAAAAATAGAAGATAGACTTTGGATGTCTGAAGCCTTTTATCGTCTTCAGATACACTCGTAGACAGACTATAGCTTTTCACTCCCATCACTTACATAGAGTAGAAAGCATGTTTAGGAGCGATGTCTTCGACACCTATATTAACAGCAGCAAGAAAAAGCTGTTTATGTGTTGTTTACTAGCAAAAAAATGTATTCTTTGGCGCACAGCCCTACCCTCAAAGACAGATACTAAGATTTCACGATAAGAGAGCTTCAGTTGTTAATAGCCCCAGCTCTTGCCTTCCCTGTACTCTATGTACTCAAGCTACTAGGGTACTGCAATCTGAGAAAAAAGTTATGGAACAAGAGAATCACTTTGGATTCAATTACATTTAAACAACATATATACATTTGGGTGCCAACGTGGGAAAAAAAAAGAGTAAAAGCAAAAAATTCTTTGGAAAAATTCTTTCCAGCAACACTACATTTGTCAAATAGTTTCGTGGAATAATTTCTATGTAAAATAGTTGACGTGTGTATCAATGAAGTATTGCATGAACTAAATGCTTTAATGCAATTAATTAATTAATTACAGTAATGAAGTATGTTTACTTTTTACGTTCCACCACTGAAAGAAGCGACCTCTCACTGAACTACAGTAGCTTCCCCCCATACAATTAGGATACAGTCATTTCTCGGGAAGCAATTCATCAATCCAGTTGCAGACCCAAATAATAATGCTCATCATTAGTCATTTTTATGAGCTCTGTGTGACCCTACATAAAATAATTTGTCTCACTTGGACACTCTTTAGGACAGGGCAGATGGCATGTAGTTCTATCTCCCTCCTGTTGTCCATTTGACTCCAGGAATCTTTCAGACCTTGACACTAAGCAGCAGGAAGTGGCTGAGACAGAGCTGTAATTTTATTCTGTGGCACATTAATTAGCAAGAGACTGGTGACAAAAAAAATCGTACAAATATGTACATTCACAAGTCTGACATATTTGTATCATTTTGTGACATGTAGTGTGGGAGTATGTACTGACATTGACTCATAAACTTTGACAACTTGTTTTCCCCCCACTCATGCAGCAAAACATCTTTATTAGTTAATTAATAAAATCTGCTAAGACACCTCATAACATTTTTTTTTATTAAATATAACAGCTAAAGGAAAAAAAAAATTCTGCTGCTAATTTAGGTGAACAAAAAAATGGCAAAAAAAAAAAATACTAAATTTGGATGAGCTGGTGGATGAAGATAGGAGTGCAACAAGGTCTGTGCACTCTGCAGAAAGAGTTGAATGTAAGTGAGCACTGTATGAGTTGAACTTGTGGTGAACTGTGCCGCTGCACTGAAACCTGATGAACTGAATTTAAAAAATAACACTCATGGTAGAGGGCTCTATTTAACAATTTCCTGACATTTGCGATCGTCATTGCATTTTAATGTGATGTTGAAATAACCAAATACACACACACACACACACACACACACCCCAAACATATTCTTATTAGAATGACTTGATCAGAAAGCAAATTAATAAAACCACACAGTATGATTCCCTCCTCTGACTCTCAGAGATAGGAGCAGACTGAGTCCAGTTGGACCGATCAGGCATGACCCCTAAATCAAAATGTGTGTCCCTGCCTTTGCTCATAAACTCAGAGACTGTTGTTGCGTTGCCAGTGAGTGAGTTTCTCACAAAGCTATCAAGGCGAGCTACGTGAATGGTCATGGCAGTGTGGACATGAAGCCGTGACCCTGCAGCGAGATTGCTTGTAAATAGACTGGAGTGCATTTTGTGATTCTCATGAATACACTAAGCAGACACTAAGGCTGGAAAAAGATTTCATGTGTTTTTGTGAGTGCACAGTCTTTGCTTTTGTGTCAGTGTGTATGTCAGGAAAGTGAGATAAAAAGAATCAGAGTGAGTCCTTGAGGCCATAGCACAGCAAATGTGGTGAGAAAGTGGAGAAACATGGCCAGAACTCCCCCAGTCACCACAGCTGTGAGGCAAGGAAATGCGGACTGAAGAGACAGTAAGGTGAAATGGTCATTCAGGATTTTACAAACCTTTACGTAAGTGTTGAAACAACAACTGAACAAATAAAAAATGTACTGCATTGTGGACTGATGCTCCCTCCAGGGTTTGTGCTGCAGCAACATTTGAACCTCAAGTGCCCGACACTGATGACAGAGGAGGCTGAATGACTGCTGCGCAAAACACAAAGGGAGAATCACTTCAGAGCGAAAGCACCATTTTCTGTTGTATCTGACTTGAAAATGAAGAGACATAAAAATGTTGTCATTCAGACTCCAGAACATTTTCTTCTGAAAAAAACCTCAACATCACTTATGTAATAACAATAGTTGAAAAGTAGTGTTTTACTATCTATCACTCTGTACTTCTTCATCTCTTAGAAAGGCAACATTATCAAATGTTTCTGGGTAATGGGAGTTTCTGTTTTTACATTGTTTTTTTTTTCCACAGTAAGACAGTGCATACAGAAATTGTCACCAGCCACCATAAAGAGAGTATGCAAGCTAAATTATGTGCTGTATTTCTGATATATGGGTTACTAGATAAATATGTCTTCTTAAATTCTACAGTATTTAAAGTTTAATCACTAATCTATAAAGAAAAATAAGACATGATTCATAATTGAATTTGATAGTTTGCAGGCTTATCTATTTGTATGAAGATTAATCTTAGTGACGGCCCCCCGATATTACATGAACAAAAAGCGCTCTCTAATGAGGTTTGATCCACCCCCCTGAAAGTGAGGTTCTCAATACAATGATGAGAAATTCAGCAGCACAACATAATGACATCAGTTCATCCCGAGCAAATAAGGTGTATGATATTGTTCATTTATCCATCGGGTGGCATATGGAGCAGTGATGTTCCCGGTTCACAGGAGATGAGTGTGAGTCATAAGTTGTTAAATTACTTCCTCACTTCTACTTACCTGGATTTTGTTATTCTTTTGCTAAAGGAAACAGTGCCATTGCCTTGTTAATAAGACATTTTGTAACTAACGTATAATCGCAGAAAGAACAGAAAACTGTTGAGTCCTGACTAATTCATGTGTCAATTGTGTTGTAAATGGCCAGAACCTTTTAAAGTAAGGTTTAAAGTCTAAATTATTACTAATAATACACACGGGAACTGCAACTTTATTGGTTTAGTGGAGGCATACAAATGCAAGGTTGTAGTTCTGGCTTATGAGATGGTCTTTGTTTTGTTTGTACATGCACATGAGTATTCATTATATATATGTGAGAGCATGCAGGTGATAGGATACACACACCTACAGTACCAGTAAGATCCTGTAATTGCATTTGCAACGGTCATAATGTAACATGAAGTGAAGCAATGTTCCCATAAAGGGTAGGGATAAAGAAGACTGGGGAAAAAACATGTATATAATCTCTTCATAAACCAATTTTGCAGAAATTTTAAGAAATCTACTTAAAGGGTATAATTCCAGCACATTTACTTTTCTCAGGATCTTTAATTTTTTAATTTTTAAGGGAAAGTTGCGTTCTCAGTATTGCTACTGTGTATTTCAACTAGTGCTTGAAATTGTCAAAATGAGGGGAACAGGGGGGAAAGAAAAACATGTTTTACTTCACAGGTTTGAAAATCTAGTGTGAATTGAACAAAGTGGCAGAAAGATGCTTATTTTTAAATTCACTAAAGCACCTTTAAATAACCAGCTACACATCTGAGTCATTAAGTTGAATGAAAGCAAGAGGAAAAACATGTCACTTTTCAAAGGCAACACACGTTCACATCACTCAAAAAGATATATCAAGTTTTTCAAATTACACCATATAAATTCAAGACAAAATGTCCCCAGATTCCAGACTATTTACTGTCACCTCTCCATAAGACAAGGAGTACATGCTAACTTTAAGTTCATTCTGGCGATTAATCACCATCTCTCAGCTGTAGCATTTTATATACATATATTTTTTTTTAACATTTTTGTCTTATGAGGGTTAGTCTCATGTTACTCCAGTTTTTATTAATGAAATTTTTTTATAAGCTAAAAATTGATTAGTTACTTTGAGTTTTTCCTAACTCTGTACACCCTCAAAGTTGAAGCCACAGGGTACTTCCCCTCTGACTGTCACAACACACTGTACACAGCACTGTATATTTTATAAGCCTGTCATTCATCTTTATCATCCCTTTCTGTAACTCTACCCAGTAGACTGCAACAATAATCATACAGATACTGTATAATGCATCTTCCACACACTTGCCACATGTGTAGACATGTCTCTAGTCATGTGGACACACAAACTTTTGCATGTTTCTCTCAACCAGTGCAAACACACACACACACACACACACACACACACACACACACACACACACACACACACACACACAAACACAAACCCCCGAGCAGATCAAGGCTTATCCACCCACAGTGGTGGTAGGCCCGCAGGATGATGAAGGCTTGGATCCAAAGTACCAGCTTATATCTGCAGATCAATGGCTGACCTCCCAACCAGCTAGAGCCAGACTGACCAACACTACACGGCTTAAAGCTCAGCCAAAGGCGCCGCTCCAAGCGACATGCTGCATATTATATCAGTCTAATGATTCTCCCCAGAAGCCCAGACTCTGTCAGCTTGTCAGTTTGTTTTTAGTGCGCTGCTCTCTCTTTGTCATTGCCTTTTTTGTTGTTGTCACTGCCTCAAACTCTGTATTTCTGCTTGTGTCTATGAAGGAAAGGCGGTCTGTTCTGGGAATGAAAGCAAAGCACATAAAAGAGCAATATTTTTGGAGGAGCAGTAGGTGAATTTTAACATTCTGTAACGAAACTATCATTTCCAATGCCAGGAAAGTGCTTTGAAATATATGAAACCAGGAATGATACTGCCACTCTTAAAAACTTTGTAGGGTTTCCTCTGACATTAACTTGCCGCAAACCTCTTTGGCCAGAAGGCACAGTTGTTGGTCAACCAATCAGAAGCTGCACAAAGTGTCTGGCTTCAGAAAAAGCAATTTGAAAGAAAGAGGGAATTGTATATTTGTAGCTTTCCAAACATGTTTCTCAAAAACTGTAAAGATTATTAATGGTATTAGCCTTTTTATTAATGATGAGATATTAATGAGAGGTATGTTTTTCTGCCCGTCTGGTCTGTTTGTAGTGTTTCTTCACATGTTAGTTGTGCTGCATGATCTGTTTACACTAGTGAAATCTGCAAAATGTATGGTGTTATGGTGTTTTTCTGTTATGCTGTTTTTAGTTATTTCACTGGCATAAACAGATGCACACTGCTGGTTTTGACAGTAGCATGGATCCCAGTGTGCCCTGTGCCAGTAGTATGTGCTCGTGGCACATGGAGCCACGTTCAAAAACGCAGACTGCTGATTCCAACAGCATTTATAAACACCCACAAGCAATATGAAATACAGATAGAACACTGAACCGTGATGAAAAGGAAACAAATACTGACCCATTTGGCTTTTGAGGTTTTCAAAAAAACGGAAAATATGAAATTCTGATACAGTGACTCTGTTGGAAATTTGTACTTTCATCGGTAGAGGGACTGCAGGCCTAATAGGATATTAACAATGTGCACATTCAATCATGCAACTCATGTGACTAAAAGAAAAGATATGCATAATTTTATATCAATAAAAGGAATCTGCATAGACGTGCAGATGTCTCTGGTTTAGTGACAAGTCCTTGAATAGCCACAGGGGTTATGATGAGCACAAAGAAGGAAGTAGGACGATGTAAAAACAACACAGTCTACACCAGGTGGAGATCAGAGTAGACAGATGAATCAACCATACATCGGAGTTTTGGTTTCATTACCTTAAAGTTTTTATTGTAGTTACAATAACATTTCTGTTGTTTAAATCCAACCATCTTTTTTTTAACCTACCCCACATTTTAACCACAATGTAATTTAAACATTATGTCACCCAGCTGACAAAAGTTGTCATTCTAGAGAGTGTGTAGAAATTACAGACTACATAATGTCAGTGATTCACCTGTGTGTACTCTACACTAAGTGGAAGGGAGGAGGCTGAAGATTAGTGAGCGTCAGACCCAGTATCCAGGATGAAACAACCAAGATCCATGAATACATCAGGAAGATGGCCTGTGTGATGTGCTTAGTGAATATTTCAGGCAGCATACACCAGAGGAGCAAGGGAAAGAAGAGCAGGAATCATCATGAAAGCAAACCCCTGCATGGTATGTACCACAGTCAGCTAAAGGAAGTTGCTGATATCGAAAAATCCTACCAGTGGCTGGAAAAGGCGGGACTGAAAGACAGCGCAGAGGCACTGATCTTAGCAGCACAGCACCAGGCTCTAAGTACAAGATCAATAGTGGCCACAGTCTACCATACCAGGCCGGACTCTAGGTGAAGGCTGTGCAAAGATGTCCCTGAGAGAATCCAGCACATAACAGTGGTGTGCAAGATGCTAGCAGGCAGGGCATACATGGAACGCCATAACCAAGTGGCTGGCATTGAGTAACGAAACATTTGTGCTGAGTACAAACTGGAAGTCCCAAAGTCAAAATGGGACACACCTCCAAAGGTGGTGGAAAATGACAGAGCTAAGATCCTGTGGAACTTCCAGATACCAACTGACAAACTGGAAATGGCCAACCAACCCGACATACCGTAATAGATGAGATACTGCACAGGACCCTCAAGCTCCCAGGCCTCTGGTAGAGGACCTGAGCTTGAATATATTTTATATTGTTATATATTAAATATATATCTTAGTGTATTTAGTCCATTTTCTTATGACATACTCTACAAAACCCAACTACATCTTGCACTGAGCTGTGGGGGTTGCCAATACATGTTCTGGTGACCAGCAGTATTGCTGCAGAATGGTATTAGAGATTAAGAATTCCAACAGATACTCCTACGGTCACACAATGCTTTTAGTGTGACAGGTGTACACAAAAGCCATTAAACAAAAATCTAATTGTCCCTGTGGTGTCTATTCATCAACTAAAATGAGTATTTAACATTAGCAAGAATTTGTCACCCTCATGGAATCACATCTCTGTTAGGGAAATGTTAAACACAGTGGTATATGAAAGGGTCACTGTCAGTTAGTCCAGCTCTCTGACCACATCAGTGTTTGAAATATGGGGTCTTAGTTCTCCCAGAAGCAATAAAACAAAAAACAAAACAATATATTCTGGGCTGTCTCCAAAACTGATGAGTAATGTTACAATTTGGAATAGTGAAATAAATCACATTCATACATCAAGTCACATCAAAATCTTATATCCTTTCACGTGAAATTGTAAATATGTGTGCAACCCTGATCAGTGACTTGTCAAATATGTGTGTAGCATGACTGATGCTGCTTTCTAATAATTTGCATGTTGTGTGTGTGAATTCAAGGTGAATCTCAGTGACTAGTCTGTTCAGTGTTGGCTGCTGGACTGCACGTCCTGCCAAGCGCATTCAGCTCTGCAGTCTCCCTCTCATCATTTATGTCCAACAGCGCACAGTGAAGACTTTCCTCCTCTTTGCAATCACACACCTTTGTGAAACATGTTTCTCCAATTATCTCAGCCACAATAAAACGATTTCTGAACAGAATGAATGTAGAAAACACTCTACCGTAGTGATTTTCACATAATGACAAATTATTCATGTAGACACAAGTATTATGTTTAATTACTTATTTTAATTTTTCTTTTTATTATTTGACATTCAAGTTGCTGATATCTTCACAACTACAGGTTATCATTGTTCATTAACAGATTTTTATTTTAGAGAACTATTGGAAACAGTTGTGGACAGATGTGTTAAAATGCAGATGGACTTGAATTTACAGGCAAAAATGATCGGGGTTATTCATAATGTTAATAATGTGAATTGAATGCTTTTATTTACATTATTCTAATAAGATGCAGACAATTGGGTTAGATGTTGATTGTTTTGCCACAATTATAGTTGAAGGCATTGTTTTAGGTTTATGTTTTATGTCAATCACAGGATGACTCAATGTATTGTGTATTTACGTGTGATAATGTATTGTCTGGTAGTTTTCGTACAAACTAGGTACAACGCAATTTTTTTGTGAACAAGATAAAACAGAGAGAGAGAAAAAGCTAATGCAGACAAAGTGGAAGAAGAGCTACACCAGCGAAGAAACCTCAGTCAACAGGCACAGTTGTAATGAGACTGCACAGATAACACCACCACACCTGTGGTGATCAGGTACTGTTGACCTCTCTCACCAAGACATAGATTGTAGTTTAAAAAGTGTTTTTAAAGGCACTTGCCTTTAAATGACTACTTGCACCAAAAGTTCCCTCCCCTTGTTTCAGAGATTACATTATAATATTTCATTTTGTGAATGAACCCAAAAGCTGCGGAACATTTCACAAGAAGTAAATCATTACTCATGTACATTTTGTTACTAGGGCTGCCAACAAATGCTTTTTTAAAACTTTAAATTAACTAGTAGAAAAATCTTCCTCTGTATTTGTCTCGCTCTCTGACTACTTGTTTGTGTGTTTGGCTGTGTTTCAATCTTTGTGTAGCTCACTAACTTCACGGAGGGCGAAATTATTTCATATATAGCTGAGTTAGTGCATTTGTCTGTTTTCTGTTTGTCTCTAAAACAGCTGCAGATGTATGACAAGCACATCATTTCATCATTTCTATCCTTCTTTATTTCTTTGCTTGCAGTCCAAATGAAAACATGCACAACTGAGTTTGTTTTACATCCGTCAGGTCAGCGGGATCAAATTAATCAAAGTAAATTATATGAGTAACATTAATGATGAGCAAATGATTAGAAGGCCAGGTATGTGATTGAGAGATTGAGAGACACCAAGCCACAGTTAGCCAGCAGGGCTCATTCTGCCAGGACCACTTCACTACGTAATCCCACCCTGTTTGTCAGACCCTCTAGCCCCACATATATCATCTTCAACTCAGTATGTAGGAGCTGGCGTTAACAGTGCTGCAGAAGTTGGAGTAGAAGTGTTGCCTGAAGATGTTAAAATCTTTTCATACTGCAAGTAAAAAAAACAATGTAATAAAATAATTCCTCACAACAATCTGTGGGTAACGGCAGGGCCATTTACTTTGTACTCCTTTTGATTTATGATCACCTGTAATATCTGTTTTAGTGTTAGGTGTCATTATCAGTGTCCCATTTGGGTTTAACAAAGCTGTAAGGAAATTCTCAATTGCAATCCGGATTGTTTGTGGCGGGGGTTTAGATGTCAAGGCGGCACAGAACATTGGAGAACATAATGGCTGTAATGGCAGTCAAGTCAAGTGAAATTTTTCCTTATAGCTCCAAATCATAAGTTTGTCCCAGAGGGCCATACAGTCTGTACACCATCTTCCATTTGTAATTGTGTAGTCTGAGAACTGATACAAGAGCAACTATTCATTATTTGCGGAGGTCTTGTTAGTTGAGTGCACATTATAACTGCCTCACTCGATCTACAAATTACCCCTGAATGTTCATGAATAAGTAAAAAAACAAATAATATTCAAAGAGGGCATCTGCCAACCCTCCTTCAGTTAAACGTGTAATGGTTTGCAGAAATACACACTTGATTATAGCTGGAAGAATAAACTAGCTTTGTGCCAACTTTCTCTGCTTCTAAATTTTTGATAGCAGACATACTGTTTTGACAATCTAGGCCTCAGCTAACTTCTGGGTTTCCTTCTTCATTAATTTTTGGTTTTTCAGCGTATTTTCCCATAGAGCATGAGCATGGTTATGTTCTTTTCTGTACATATCCTAAAGTTAAATGGGTCTCTACCACTGTAATGTGTGCACCTCATTATTTTTAATAGGTTAGCATTAGTTAGCATTCAAGGACATTGCCTTCCATGAGTCTTACCTTTATCGGTGCAATAAAAGTCTCATGCAAGCTCCATTTACTTAATGCTGCTAAATATTTCTTGTTAAAAACTCCAGGAGTTCAAATTTTACTTATCATGTGCCATCATCTGCAATTATCTGGTGCACCAGGGAAAGCATTTTAGCGTCCAAAAGCAAGTGAAAATTAAGTCTCACATCTTACAGAATATCTAAGGGTTATGATCTGAGGGAAATTTGAGATGTTATTCTGGTTTATTTATAGCGCGAATGAAGTGAAAAGAGTTGTTCAGCCTTGCTTCTTGGATCTGTAAAACATTTCTATCAGTTGGTCATTTTGAGTTCTTTGTTATGAGTTTTAACTTTAGTTTGTGTCTGGCACAATGGTTTCATGGTGTCAAATCATAAAGGAGCAGATTAATGAGCCCTAAACATTAAAACAATTTACAATAAGTTTAATTTTGAATCTGAATAGTAGAATTCACTTTAAGCCATTACTGGTACCGTGTTTTAAAGCCTGGCTCAAGCAGTGTGTTTAATTACAAGACACAAGTGACTCGTTTAAGTTTGAGTCAGAGGCACAACATTGTAATAAGAAACCACATTTATGCAGAAGTAACTTCACAATTTCAATGCATTTTTTAAAACCAGCTATATTTATTAATGTTGTCAGTAGTTTAATTCTCTCCAGTATTATAGTCAGCTTTTTCTACGTATTTGTGGTCTTTGAGCAGCTATAAGCAGCTCCCTTTGGACTTACAGGACTTTATAGCAAGCTTTAGCTCATTGTTTAACTGTCCAGCATAGGTACTGTTTGGGTTCACTCTCGCTTCTCTCATAACTTCGTTTTTTCTGTTTTACTGTTTCAGAACCAGATACTTGCCTCTTTCTTGCAAATGTTGGATTTGGATTTATCAGGTGGTAAGAAACATGGCTGGAAGTGATTGCTGCTTCATAAATTACCAAGCATTAGCTAAAAAGTTTGCAATACTTGTAATAATGTTATCATATGAATATGTGTTCACAACTTGTTTTCACATCTCCAAGTGGCAAAGTATATCAGTTACTGCAGGCTTAAAGTACTGCACAACAACATCATTAATAGTAATCCCCTTCGGTTAATCAAATTTATTTAAAATTATTACATTGTTTTGTTTTTGTGTGAGATTTTAAAATGTGAAATATCTGAGGAATAGATAAAATTCAACCACACAAACTTTAGTAATCCTAACACTAGATATGGAGCACCTCTCTCTTGGGAAGACACACTCCATCTTCATTCTGTCCACTTCCCTTATAAAAGCCTGCAAGACTTTCGCAAGTTCAAAGCGACCAGACATAAAAACTGAAGCAACCTCTGACCCAGCTGATACTGAAAATCTTGAAGGCATGTTTCACTCTGAATGGTGCGATGCACTTGTGTGACCCTCTGCCAAGCTATGGGATCACAAAAATCTCTTGGGGACAAGCAGCCTTTCCAAAGGCAGATGGATGGAGCAAGTGAAAAGAAAAAGAGAAGACAGCAGGGAAGTGGCAGAGTAATACATTTTGGACTTCCAATATCCAACAAATTCATTAGTTTAGACACAGATTCAAGAAAAAAAAAGGGCTAGAAAATCATTATGGTAGAAAATACAAGGATTCAAATGGCTTGCTGTGGGCAACTGCTGATTGCTTTGTGGTGACAAGGCCCAATTTGAGAGTAGGGTCTACACACTGAGCAGTCTCCTCAGGCTGCAAATCACTAATTACTTATTAATGAGTAGATGAGGAATGTCTGCACTTTCAAAATAAACACTGGTGAGTAGGCCAGCTGACTGGGAGCAAAGTAAGCGGCAGGTAAAAAGCAGCAGAAGAGGATAAGCAGATGTTGATCCTTACATTGAAACGGACATGACTTAATTTTAGCATCTACAGGATGTTTAAATCTCCAAAGTCAATTTCTGCCAATGTTCAGTGCAAAGAGGAGGAACATGTCAAACTCAGTGTAGCCAAGAGTATGGCAGAAAAGAGGAGCACATGAACTGAGAAAGAAAGGTTAAACAACACAAGGAAGAGTCTGTGGGATTGGGGGGGTTGGCCAAGACAGAGCGGCAGATAAAATACAAGAAAATGTACAGATAAGTACAGACGTGGAAATGAAAAAGAGACGTACCGATCTTGGTTGACCTTTACCAAGAACTGAATCACAGAGGAGTGCAGGCAAGATAGGGCTAATATACTGAGGAGAACATCTTTATTCCAACCTTTTCTCACGCTGATATTTGAGCAAACAATGGTCAAATCCTAACAGTCAAGGCACACGACCTGTAAACGTTAACTGTGTTACGATCAGCTGATACGAAGCACCGTATGTGTGCATAACATCCGAATACCACTAGACCTGGCCTCAAACAAATTCTTTATTCATAGCCCATTACTGAACCTGCCTTCTTCACCTGCTTAATCTCAGAGGAATAAAACAACTCATGCTGACTGTTATTCTCATACTCTCCCACCTTCACACGCTGAGATATAAGAAATTCATTTGCATTTATCAGCAACACTGCCCCCGGGAGGAGGGTGGGTTGGAAATATGTTTGATTGTTTAGTCAAAATTACAATACAGCTGGGGCAATTTATCTTTTGAAAAGCCTGTTAATTTGTTCAGGAGGAAATGGTGCTTTCATTTGCATGTTGAATAAGGAGTAGCTGGAGAACCATTTTCCAACCTGTTACACCACTCTCTCCATGGCTAATGAGGCAGGGAGCAGGGAATTGCTGATTCCGCTGGGACCCTTTAGCATGACAAACACACCATGACTTTGCAGTTGGCACAGAGCAGTCCACGCACATATGTGTGTAAGTCTTAGACTATCTGTGTGCACATGTCTCTGCAAGTACGAGTGTCTTTGAAGATTTGTGATGTTTGTTCTGTGTGTACAAATGTGTGTGTTTTTCCAGTGGCTGGGATTAAAAGCCTGTAATTACATTTAAAATAATGACTTTAGATTTGTTTAGATTAGATCAAGTACAGCCAATTAGACAACATGTCAGAGAGAAAAAAAAAGGTCAATAAAATAACCCCCATGATTAAGTGAGCTGATTTTGATCTGCAGCTAAGGCAAAGGGCTGACTACACATTGCATGTATGCAATGCCTAGATATCCCCAAACTGTTGCTCGGCATTAAAAAAAACATTCACATCAAAATCATAACCTACACCTATTGTACGTTACAATAAGGAGCAGCAATTAAAATACAATCTTGTTTAAACCTTTATTGCGAACAGGTGAAACATTTTTCACTTCAACTTGTTATTAAGAGATCTGGTTCTGGTTGTTACATCTCCTGCCACTTGGCAGGATGAAGTGTGCAAGCGTCAACATAATAGGTTGCAAAAAAACACAGTTACAACCAGTTAAAGGTCAATTGTGTAAATTCTAACAATAAGAAACGCAATAATAGCTAACTATCTTGGCTAACTAGCCATACCATACTAAGTTAGGTAAATAGGCCACTTTTGTAGCTCCAACAGTTACAGCTTCAGCTACAACGAACAACCACCGTGGACTTTATTACACATCCAAATCTTTTCTATAGGAACTATTCCCCTTTATTACCATTTTGCCAACCTGCTGTTAATGCAATATATGCCAACAAATTCTTGGCAATAAAATGTCTAGTACCACTGAGTGAAGTGCTTAGAGGTAAAGACTCAAGAATTAAATAAAAATAGATGATCTCATCTAAATGTGGATTTACATGTCCAAAGAAAACAGTGAGCCAAATTGGAGAAATTTCTACCTTTCCTGTTACTATAACCATGTCTTCTAAAAAATTCAAACCATGGCGACTTAACTGCAAACACAATTTTTTAAGGGGATGTAATTGGTGTATGATTATGTTCAAAGGCATCATATTAGAGTTACATTTACTAACAGAAAGTGATTGCAAAGAGTTAACTAGGGTGGGTGGCAGATGCAAAAAGCACAGTTTTAGGTTTAAGTAACAAACGCACTTTGGTTAAAGTAAAGGAACAGCAAGGTTTGGTTGATAAGCAAAAATACATGTGTGTGTGTTGACTGTTACATGTTTCTCTATAAAGCAAGTTTACAATTTTTCTCTAACCTTAACCAAGTGCGCTGAGTGCCTAAACCCAATCCAGAATTTCTGCATTGCAGCTGCATGTCTTGGGGAACCACTCAGGTTTTAGTTGACATGTATGGCTGTCCAGACTTATATTCTAATGAGTTCAAGCATGGGTCCAAGTGGAAATTCATCGCAATTTGAAGAACCTGCCGGAAACTAATTATTAAATATTACATTCATAAGAATTGATGGACATGCGTTCACCGTGGCCTTGACTTTTGACCCGCAAAACGGAAATCACTTCATCCTTGATTCCTTTTGGAAGTTTGTGCCACATTTAAATCTTTCGAGGCATTACTGCAATATCCCCTTTAGAAGAATGGTAACAGTTACTGTGACCTTATGTCTGTCCCTTTCAACTATTTGACCCCAAACATCTAATCAGTTCATTCTTTTGTGCTGTTGGATGTTAGTGCCAAGTTTGAAGAAGCTCCCAAAGGCGACCCTGAGATATTGCGTTACTAGCCGGATAGCACTGTTGCCGGTGTGGAGGCATAAGAAGTTAAATAATACTAGAAAAATTGATGTTTTAGTATAAGAAGAGATATTTAGATGTACCATAATATGTTGTCTGCTAAAATGTTACATTCCCCCAAAAAACATGTTTCTGTTTGCAGTTAAGTTGTATAGAAATGTAATTTTTAGTTGACAGGGTACAAAGATGCCAAGATTTACAATTTAGTGGATGTAGAGAACCAACTGAGGAAACCTACTCTATAACTTCTGGTTATCAGTCAGTATGTTGACATGCCCATATAAACCTTTTATCTTTTTAAATTAACATATTAATCAAAGTGTTTCACAATCTGGTTTAGCTTGGTGTTTGTGTTCATGATTAGTTCATGATGAGTTCATGATCATGATTATGATTAACTGAAACATTAAAGGCAGTTTAATGTTACAGAGAAACAATCTCCCCACCTGTGTTCTCTGGCTTGTGTATAACATCACTGTTTTGCATTTGCTTTTTCCTTTTCACACATAATTTAAAACACATAGATATCAGAAAAAGGTCTAAATTAACCGTTGTGACCAAAATATCGATGAGTAATTCAAATACAGATAAAAGTTCAATGTAAGCCTGGTGCTTGTAATGTATATGGAGCTCTCAGGCTAAGATATTAATATTTGTTTGCTGAGAATGTTCGAGAAAACATTTAATAAACTTGGAAAAAATTAAAAAATTAAATCACGGAGCTCTGCCCAGGCAATTGGAAGCAAATATGTCTAATCTGATTGTAAATGATAAATTAAGAGGATTACACAACACAATATTTCATCAAAGCAACAAAAGGCTTCAGAATGTAGAAACGGTAAAAGGAGGAGAAAATTTGTATTAGAAATTAACAGTAAATATCTGAAAGCAGCAGATGTTGTGGAGATGGATACTTTGTATTCTATGGTCACAACTTTGGCTGGGGTGGGGAAGATGGAGCAAGAGGAGAAAGGAGTTACCCTAGAGTGCATAAATAGGTTGTGATGCCTGGTTTCTGAGAGAAACGCAACAGAGCTGCATGGACAGTTAGCTGTCCATAAACACACCCACACCAGTGCAAAGGCAAACACTGGCCGACAGCATGCAAACACATACAGTACACTGTGAGGGGGAAGCAGAGTGGCAGTGTTAAACATACCCAAGTCAAAGTACCCATCAGAAGATAGCAAATGGTTAAAGGGTATTTTAAAGTGAAGCTTTGTATTATTAAGAAATTCAGCAGCAGGGAGAGAAAGACACTGGATGTAAGCACAGCTTTAGTCCTGTAGGATAAAAGCAACGCATAACAAAGCTGACACAAACTTAATGATTAGGATACTTAGTTTGGTAAGCTAGCAGTCAAGTGCTGTAAAGTAGCCTGTGATTTTCAAACACTTTGAGGTTAAATCTTTCAGTTGCTAATGAAGTATTTTGGTTGAATTTTTAGTCAGCACCATCCCAACGGAAAACATAAAAAAGATGAACATCTGAGCGATCAGGGTGCAACGCTGGTGCAAAAAGGCACTAAAGGAAAAATACCATCTTTAAAGGTTCCATTTACACACATGCTGACAAAAGTGATAAACACACACTGTGAGCGCTAATACTTCATGGGAGTTCATCATCACTGGAGTGAGAGAAAAAGCAATGAGGCTTTTTGGCAGATTTCCTGCTCAACCAGGGTTGACAAATTGCCAAGGCTCTCTGTCACAGCCCCACTTTGAGACTGCTAACTGTTTCATCTGCCATGATTTAGATCTCGGGCATAAAAGTAGCCCAGTGGAAATGCATATTCCTTACACCTTAATTTGCACCAAACAACACAGTGCAATTACAGTCACTTTTTATAGTAATATGTATGAGACGGAGCTCAACGAATCAATAACTACTTTGTTGTTGTCGAATCACTTCAAAACTTTGCTTTAGACAGGCAATTTTGAAGGAGAGCACATAAAAACAACCTTCATAAATGGGGCAAAGTGTAATTATGGTGTTTTCCAGTAAAAACAATCCACTCCAGACGGTCAAAAATGCTATTTGGAAAGTCTTAAGCATTCTCAGATCCTTCCAGATATTTGAAAGGAAACAACAAACACCAACAAACATCCAACAGTCTTATTACATCACAATTAGTCATTTCATCTATAGCAGTCAATGGCAGTTAATTTCTTCTATAGAGAAGCTTGGCTACATGTGATTTAAAGCTCTTATTTTAATTAAATTAAATTCAACTTTATTTTTTTAACGCCAATTTACAACAGTCTTCTCATAGCAGTAAGTAATATTTTAGATAAAAAAAATAGTGGGTGATACCAAAATATAAACCTTAAATATATACCAGCTAAAAACAATATCTGTAATATCAATATCAATATAATGTCAGATTTGGCTATTTCATTCAAGTTCACTGCATCACTGTAATACAATAGCTCAAACTTCCAGTTGCAGAAATCTTTTAAATAAACACCACATAATGATGTTAGTGATCACCAAGTCAGTATGATGATTGGGTATTAAAAGAACATCTCAGAGAAGCTGAGTCTTTCAGAAACAGGGATTTGATCAAGTTCATCACTTAATAAAAAAAACACCTTGAGAATAATGTTATCAAACAAGCAATGTATTTGGGGATTTCATCATCTGTGGTAAATAGCATCATTAAAACATTAAACAAATCTCTGTAGGCAAGAATCATAATCTTTAGTCCGTCAAGCAGACATGAATGTGTAGTGGAGATCACTGCTTGGGCTCATCAACACCTCTGAAAAAAACTTTCAGTAATCAAAGTTTGCTGCGTCCACACATGCAAGGTAAAACTCTGCCAAGCAGAACATCACCGTCTTCTGAGCCTGAGCTCATTTAAAATGGACTGAGGATAGGTGGAAGGCTGTCCTGTGGTCTGATAAAAGAATCATGGCTCCTGTGTAATTTATGCTAAAGTTAAGAGGGATGACCCAGCTATTTGTAAATGTAGTTTAAAAGCTAAGGCCTAGCTTATTTTAGCAACCCAGTCCAAAACCATATTTCATCACAATGACAGGGCTCTGTCATAAACACGTGTGGGAACTAAACTATCCTCCAATCCAGACCTGTCACCTGATGAAAACATTTGGAGTATTATGAGGTAAAAAATAGGTCAAATGAGGGCATAAACGTTTGAAATTGCTAAAATCTTACATCAGCCAAAAGTTGGAGAAAAAATAGCTTTTCGAAACCATTATTTACAATTGACACAGCACCCCAACTTTTTGGAAATAGGATTCAAATGGCAAAATGTCTAATGTCAAAGCAGGTTAAGGATTTAAAAGATCTAAAATAGTTTTGGATTTTCATTTAAGATATTATATTTTTATGATTAACCGACAAATGACCTAAATAAACAAGCTAAAAAACAGCTTCTGGGCCGTTAAATGGCAGTGTCATGGTAACATTGTCTGTGGGCTGGAGTGTGGTGTGGCCAATTAAAAGCTTATCACACACACACACATTTTCTGGTCTGTAATGCAGGAGATTAATCTCATCTCCTATTTTGCCAACTGCAGATTATTTTGATTAAAAATGCTGTTCTACAACAGCATCCAATCATAGGAAAAAGGAAATACAGTGACTGGACTTTACCTGTGTTACCACAAAAACTGCAAAGAAGAAGTCTGGTAATGCAATTACACACAGTATTGTACAATATTTTTAACAAAGATTGACTGTGCGTGATTCATTTTAGTCTATGACTAAGACACGCAGTGACTAAGAATTTCTTGACTTGTGCCTCAGCACAACTTCATACTTAGGGGGCAGACAGGTACATTGTAAATTATGTTGTGCATTGTCAGATCTGTGGTTATGGAGTTCAGGTTTCATCTATCACTACGGCTTTCTCTAAATCCCTACCAGCACTTCTTTCAACCGTGTTTATGTTCAGTGTATTATTCTGTTTAAACTGCAAAGCGAGGAAATATTGGTGCAGCAGCAGCAGAGTAAGCAGTTGTCTCTATAGGCTGACTCACCTGAGGGTGAAAATATGCACTGAAGAAAGTGTGGACAGAGCCAGAAAAGTTGAGACAGTTTCTCTCTGCCGGATGGGTTTGGAGGGCGCCATAACCACAAAATTATTGTCCAACTTTAGCTCTGACAGTGGCTGAAACAATCGGACACTCCCAATGCGCTGCATGGGTGTATGCCCTGCAAAATAACCCATCGGCCTCTGCTGGTCTGTGCGAACGGAGCTGCCCTTCCTTGAGTCCTCTGAGCTGCAGTCTCCGCTGTCCGTGATTTGAACCATGTAGTAGAGCTCCACAGGAGTGCCCTGGGCCTGCTCAGAGACCCTCTGCCTCCCCGGCCTGACAGTAGGCGGGCTGAACCAGCTGGCTAGGGGCTCCAGCTCCGCTACACATATCCCCAGTTCACCTTTTAGCCTGCATGTGCCACGCACCTCTTGAGTCTCATGGAAGGCAAACATCCTGACACAGGGCAGCTTGTGGATGGCGCTGTAATCATCCCAGTCCCTTCCTGCAATGTAAAACAACACCTGAACCTTTGGCCAACTAGGGTGAATACTCTCACTTATGATGTAGGTGTGGACCTTCCAGTTGAATGTAAAGAGAGGTGGGGATGATGTTGATGTTGGCACTGATGATGAAGTATAGGAGGGTGTGCTAAAGGGTGCCGGCAGTGTTTGTAGCAGCTCCAGAGGCACAGGCTGCTGGACAGACAACGGCCCGTAGCTAGCGTTGACAGACGGCATCTGCCTGGCCTGGTGGATGAAGAAAGACTCTGTGCGAGCCTGCAGGCTGGAGTTCCTCATTAAGTCCTGGTTTGCCTCCTGTAAAAAGAACGCTGACTCAGCATTGAGAATCCGGTAGCTGACAGGCAGATAGATAGGCATGGGGCTGTACCTTTGCAGGCCCTCCAGGTTCACCTTGCTGTCCACCACTGAAACAGAGAGTGAAAATAACGATGAGTGCTTGATAAACTTTGTTCCAACAATCCAGAATAAGTGTGGTTATCATCATCATCATTATCATATTACTTTTAGCTTTATAGAGAGAGTCATTGTCCACATCCTGTTAACAAAAATATAACCAGCCACAACCGTTAGAAAAGGGAATGAGAAATTTGGAGCAAATAACTCTCAACCTGGACGATGGTCCTTCACATTTCACATAACATTTGCATGCATTGTCTGAAACCTGAGGATATCATAGCTACACTAAGTTCTAGCACTGAATGTTAAATAGTTTGTGGGAGATATTTCCATGTGATATTACTTTCATGAGCTGCTGCTCTTTTTTAAAATAATCTGTTAGACTCAATTGGAAGCACTTGTGTCTTTTGGAGTGGCTTATCGGGCTGGTCTGTTTTCCTTCCTGCTCTCAAGCCTTTTCATTATGACACGATAACTCTATGTCCCCTCTTCCAACTTTCACATTTTATTTCTCTTATCACTTGATCTTTTGTCTGTCACTGTTTGTCCTACTAGCTATTCCTTAAGTTTCATGTCCATTAGGTAAGTAAAAGTTGTGATTTCCATGTCAGATGCTTAAACAATTTCCTAATTCTATACAACATTCATAACTAATCACGTTTTGGATATACAGTGTGATAAATGGAAACTAAAAGAAAAGTAAGAGCAACTCAGAGCTTGAAACATTAAAATTGAATGAGGAAGCTGATGAGACAGCTTGAAGAAGGTCTTGGAAAACAATCTTCCTTTGTCTTTGTAAAGTTTAATTGGCAAATGTATTTCGATATTGCAGTTTGATTGATATGTTGGTGCACACATGGCATTTTTATTTAGTACAAAACGGTAGAGCTAGAAAAATACCAAGATAATTACTACACAGCAATAATTTGGGAAAAAATTTCTTGTTACTTATTTTTTGATCAAATGTTTTCTTATCGAAATTGGGAAACATGAAAAGTTCTACTTTTATAGTTTGTATTAGGGCAATATTAAACATTGGTGCAATAAGTATTATGAAATATGAATGCCCAAACTACATTCTAACACAGATATAGTTACTAAAGTTGGGTGACATGACCTTAATATTAACGCAAATACTTTAATGTCTTTGATGTACAATCTTACCAGTATGATGATCCTAGTAAACCCTGCAACTTAACTCTACATTAAAATATTGTTCATTAATGGTTTCGATTGAAACAGTTTTAAACATAATTGTAAATACAACCAAGTTAAATTTACAAAGCAATATTTATTCAAATTAGGCAAATATGACCAGCTGTGGAATGGAATACATGACATTATGATCACCTGTGCAATCTAATGTAATCCAATACAATACTCCGCTCCGCCATATATTCTACTTTACTAAAGGTTATAATTTCTCAGTTTTTAGGTTGAAACATTATAATTCTACGATGTGTTTATTTGTTGAGGTCAAAGTAGGTATACTGTAGTCATACTGGAGTGCATTATAAGAAGAGGTGGTTCTAATGTTTTGCCCGCCACAATTAAAATGAATGAGGGGGCCAAAACATTAAAACCACCAAGAAATCTGTGCATTGTGTCTGTGTTAGGATTTTTCTGAGATATGATTGAGGTGTATAATTTTGAACAAACTGCTGAAATTGGGCACCAAGTTTGAAAGTAGATTGCCTCTGTAGGCTGTGTATCACATCTGCTGCTGCAACTCTTGGTCATGTTAAACTGTCCAAACTACGAATACTAGCTTCCTCTTGTTCTCAGTACAATGGCATCCACCTGTCCCTACTGTATTTTGCATGACACATCTTACAATTTAAAAGCTTACATTTTGAAAAATGAATTGTTTGGTTTTCATGACATAACTCAGATTATACTAGCACCAATTTCCAATAACATCTATCTCATTTTCCAATTGTTTTTCTTACTGATTCTCACTCTTCTGCAAGTTGGCACTTCACAAGAAGCAGCTCAAAGTTCAGTTCACACACATTATTTCTCTGAAATTAGCCTTGGAAAACTTCATTTCCATTAGACACTTGTTTTTTTGACAAAAATAGGGCAGGGCAGTGGGAGGAGTTATTGGCATGTATTACTGATAAAACACACTTGTAAGCTCTTTCCAAATCCTAGTGACCTATGCTTTGTAGGGTCTGCCTCTCACTCACTCACACACACACACACACACACACACACACACCTCAAGTAAACAAAGCCTTTACCGCTCATGTACTCTGTATGTCAGCAACTGTTGCTCTGAATTGCAAACAGACATACACAGAAGGAAAAAAAAAAGGTGCTCAATGAATGCAGCTAATTAAATGCACAACAGCGTCAGTTCTGCTGACACTCCAATGGTAAACCAAGCACAATGCCAGTACAAATTCAGCAGACCCCACAGCACCCTGAAGCCTGCGTCAATCTCTGACTCTCTCCATCCTGCAAATCTTTCTGACCCTTTGCCATCAACTTCTGAATATTTGGACTGATCTAGCCCATGAGAACCCATTGAATTTTTTGTCTCAAACACTGCATACTGTGGAAGACGTGGTCTGGTTGTGACTTGTGACAATCCCTGCTATCAGGGCAGCTTTTCAGATTGACAGAGCCAGGTTCAGGTACAATTCTATAGCTATTTTTAAAAGATGTCCACTCACTTGAATATGACACAGACCAATACTCAAATTGAAGTCTCAATGGATAGCAAAGGTCAATCACGTGACATCGTTTTTTATTCAGTCAATTTTATGCAAAAATGAATAGAAAAGTTTCTCGAAACTGCCTGTTTCTCCACTACAGCTATGAAAATTGTGCTGGCTGGCCAAATGAAACAACCACACAGCTGAACCTAATTACAGACCTCTCTTCTTTATAATCATATGCATTAATTGTAAAATGTCTGATGCTGATATGGGTAACAAAGCCATGAAAAGAAAAATTATTCATAAATATAAATTAGTTGCACTATTCTCTAGCATTCTAAGCAGTTGCAGTTGCAGTGTTTGTATTCATGTTATACACCTACAAATTATTCGGATGTAAATTAGTTAAACTTTTCGTAACTGCATCCATGATTGGCAGGAATAGTAAAAGATGTAAACAAATTCACCGAGATGATGGTGAGTGATGGCTGTTACACAGTTTTGACTGAGAGAATGATGTTTAATCTTAAGAAATGACAAAGCACACACACAGCATTATTAAGGGGGGAGCAGGTGTTTAGATGGTGCTGGATCTTACTTATAGCACAGTAAGAGGATTTCCATGTCTCTTTTTTCTCTGGGGGATGTGACACAGTGTCCTATATTCCACTTACTCTGACACAGATGAAACTAAATACCTCATTACAACAGAAAAACGCTGTAATTTGTAACTTCAGATTTAGAATATGTCCCGTTCTATGACAGCAATGGGACATCATAAATAGGGAGGCAAAGCTGGTGTGATTTGTAGCCCTGAGTTGCCCTTGGATTTCATGTCTGCAGCTATACTGTACTTGTAAATCATGTCTACAGCACTGTTTCTGCAAATGAAAAAAGAGATAACTTAACCCCAGTGGTAAATCCTGGCTGTAAACTCTTTTGGTAGATTTCTGGACACTGCCAGCCCCTGAGGACGCAGGCAGACAAGTCTGATCACATATCAAACATGCAGCGAAACCAGACTGCCCTCGTCAGTAGACAGACGTCAGATTCAGGATTTAATGTCTTGATGTTATATTAATGTACTGTCAGCCAGGGGGCCCACAGGACCATGGGACTTCAAATTAAAATGCATTTAAAGCATTTTCCATGACATTCCAAAACATGCGGGAAGCAACTTCTAAAATAAACTCAACGTGGTATTAAAGCATTTATGTCCCCAAGACAGAAATGTGTGGCTCTAAATCAAACTGTTTCTTATAATCACCTGTTCTCATCCCTTGCGACCTGAGCAGAACACCCAAGAAATATAATCCCTTCATCTTGCCTCCCTCCTTCTACTCCTTCTCTTTTCATCCTGTCTTTATCCTCCACCATGTGTGCATTCTGCAACCACTCCCTTATCAAATGTATTAAGTTGGCCTGAGTTCAGTAATACATTAATCAGATCTTATATCAGATTTAAAGAGAGAAAAGCAATTTAGGTAGGATGTAGGAAAATGAACAGCAATGAGAGATGGAATGGAAAAGTGGGCGGCAATGTCTTCTTGTTCAGAAAAAGTCAAAGATTACAGCACAACAAGAGATGATGTGCATGACCCAGATGCCTCTTTCATTGTACGATTCAGTTAAAATTAGACTTGTTTTCTTTTGGAGCTCAAGCATGGCAGAACATTGCTGTAGCTTGTTTTAGAAACTCCTTTACAAAAGTTCACCGCTTTCCAACCTGTGGATGCAATTCTTATTCCCTCTTCTCTCACGGAAAAAGCAACCACAGGTGGTCACTGACAAGCATGGCATGAGAAATGTAAATCTAGTCCATGTGTCTGTTCAGCTGTGATTTGCCCCAAAACAGTCTCTATTGGGATGATCTACACTTTATATCGTCTCTGAACTCCTCACGCACACACACACACACACACGCACGCATGCACAAACGCGCACACGAACATGACCTGTTGCTGACAGGTTACACAGCCTACACCTTCTGTGTAGATGTAGTGTTACTTTCTTCTGTACATACAGGCAAATTATAGGTTCACTTAAAGCTGCAGGTCAATATACACTTTAATTAGAAGTAGCATGCTGCAAAACTTAGTAGTTATGCAGAAATCATTTGAATTATCTGCTTGATAGAAGGTTGAAGCTTTTACAAAAACCTTCAGAAGTAAATATCTCTGTAGTGCTGCCAGTTGTTTTGTGCATCTGACTTAATGGGGAGGTATCAAAGGCACCTGTCCACAATAAGATACGTTTCGAAAGATATTTCTACAAAAAAGGGTACATATGGTAGCAGTAAGACAATAAGTGAGTAAATATTTATTTTCTCAGATACTTTGGGAACTTCCAGGAGAGGCAGGTGTTTGTACTCCTGTTTTTAAGGATTTATATTTTAGGAACCAGTCCAGTAAGAAAATATCTTAGAATGAAGTAAATATTTATTTTTTCGCAATTTTAAATTGACTTTGTAAAAAGTTTTTGTTTTGAATTAATCCTTCAACATCCTAAGTCTCATTTTATTTTCAAACCAAACTGTCTAATATGAGTCATCTTTCAATTGTCCCGAGGAGACAAAAAAATAAATAAATAAACTATGGAAGAGCAGCTATTTGCACTTATTGAAGAAATAAAAGCAGAGTGTCCTTATTTAAGAAAATCACCCAAAGACACTTGTTAAACTACCCATAACAAGCCATTTTCATGCTGTGTGATGCTGTTATTTGTTAGTCTCTGCTTCCACTTTTGTATCAGGAAGCGCCAACGGTTTTTATTCCACTGATGTGTGAAGAAGAAAAGCACATCTTGGTTCGTGTCTTCTGATACTGGCATTTAAAATAGCTTTTGAAAATACAAATTTACCTAAGTCCACAAGGACGAACAAATAAGACGTGATCTTTACATGGCATTTTCTTTTGTTAAACATTTGCTCTATGTTGGAGATTGCTCTGTAGATGAACTGCTTAGGGGACCTTGAAGTCACCATCAACGGACCTGCTGTTGGTCAGTGTGAGAGGTAACTTTTTCATTTTCATCCACAGAACAATGGAATGAAAAGGGTATTTTGGCTGCTATATAAATGTCAGCAGCTGCTCAAATGGAGAAAATGCCAATGGCAAAGTCAAGCAGTTTTAAAACCTTATCAAAGATGATTCTGATAAACTCTTGCGAACACACAAAGGGCAGAGGACCGAATGTCTCCAAAACCATAGGAGTGACAATATATTAAACAATAACAAAACTGTTAATTTCTGTATTTAGCATAACAATATCATATTACCCTTCTACTCAAAAAAACTAAAAAACAAAACAAGAACTAATATAACTAATATCAAATTTACATATACTTATTTTCTGTTTTAAGTTTCACAACCTTAAATTCAGTGCAGCCTGAAAAAAAAAAGGTCTTCAGTGGCTAAGTAAAATGTCCTGCATGAAATCTCAACACAAACACACTGCAACACTAATAATGCATGTGATGGACACTTAGTGACACAGCAGGAGAACCATGGTAGAGCAGAGTGCCCACTCCCAGCTGGAGGTTAATCGGACCACATAAAAGAAAAGCACATCTCATCTTTCATCACTAGGCAACACATTTATGCAGCAATCAATAGGTGGCATCATATTTTCCCCTTTCAGAGAAATGAGGCAAAATGAAGTACTGTGGCCTGAGCGAGATGGATGGGGCAGGGCTTCATACCGTACAGATATCAGCAATGAAGTCTGGGCCTTAAGTTTCTATAAAACCTGGGCTGCTTCTTTCTCTGACAAATCTCACCGCCTCTTTAAGTCCAAAATGGCCTCTGGGCCATTTCTGTCAATAAATTCCCTGAGTCTGAACATAAGTAATTTACAGCACCCTTGTCATCTCACTTTCTCCAAGGCCTTTGCCTCTCATCTCACCTTTTAGTCTGAACTTAGACTGCTGGAGGAGAGGGAGAAGTGTGACTCACTATCACATGGGCATCCATGTTTTAAATGAAGCCACAGGCAGCAAATGTACATCTCTTAACAAACAGAGAAATTGACCGCAAAGGCCTAATTATTATTATTATTACTACATACTCAGAGAAAGTTGAAGGAATAATGTTAAATATTGCCAAGACACAAAGGCCCTTGTGATCTGGCTTCATATACGTAAAATATGCAGATGCTACATTTGATATAATGAACACTTAACAAAAACAAAAAAACAAATTAAACAGTTTGACAGAAGAACTAAAACAATTTTAGATGCCACAGCTCATCATCCATAGATCATGCTTACAGTATTCACTGAGTCGGAAATTGTCACAGGGATGCCCCATAACCTGTAATCTCAGCAGGGCACAACACAGACAGCACAGCACTGGTCCAAGTCCGTCACTTATATTCCATCTAGCCAGCAGGTGATTTTAAGGTGCTTTCATTTTTAGTGGTGTTAGTTAGAGGTGAAGAAACCAAAGCTTTCTGAAGAAATGAATCAATATAAAGCCATTTAGCTGAAAATGGTGGCAGCTGCTGTCCAAATCCTTGGAATTACATGTGAATGGGTGAAGTAAATGATATAACAGTCGATCAGAATACAATGTTTTTGTGCTGGCAATTTTTTGTTATTTGGCATTTTTGTTAAACGGCCTTTGGCTTGTCCCTTTACGGGTCGCCACAGCGGAACATGTTCCGCACGTTGATTTAGCACGAGTTTTTACACCGGATGCCCTTCCTGCCACAAGTCTCCCATTTTTTGTCCGGGCTCAGGACTGGCACCAGGGTCACCCTTGGTGGCTGGGTGGGGCCACACCTGGTGGGTTGGGATTCGAACCCAATGCCTTCTGCATCCCAACCCAATGCTCTACCACTGAGCCACCAGACCCCATGTTATTCTGTTTAATAATACCTGAATAATGAAATCAGATGATTTTTAAATAAACTGCTCATCTTTGAATGAGAAAAATAAGAAGCAAATCTATGTTCAAAATCAGATATATTGAAGCTTCATTTGGGGAGGTGGTGATTTTTTTGGGTGATTGTTTTTGGCAAAGCTGATCTGCCCTATAAATACACCACACCAACTTCACCAAGGGGACAACAACAACAACAACAACAACAACCTTTTGAACAGAATAAAATCACCTTTTGTCTTAACTACTTGACCAACCTTACACCAAATTGCAGTAACCACTATTTCTTTGCAAGTGATAGTCCCCAAAAATTGAAACCTGCTCATTTTTATGTTCTCTGATGCAAAAATAAAAAAACGGAAAAGCTGAATTTTATCATCTAGAGCACAGAAAAATAAAACTCCTTTTCTCTGCTGGAATAGTGATTCAGTGAGTAATTACATATTACTCTGTTTAAACAATGGTGAAATTAGTTGTTTGGAAGCTGTCCTTTCTTGAACAGCCAATGTGTTGCGCTAGCTGCCTCAATTACATCGAAAATGTAACTGCTGCTAAAAATGACATTTAAAATCCATCCTCTGTGTCAGCTCACTTGGAAATAATGTATTTCATTGCAACAGGAATTTTTAAGTAACACTAATGGAAACAAAGACCATATCCCACCCGTTTGGGCATTAGTTATGCCTGACTGGGGAAAACTTCCAAAAGCTTCCAAACATTTCTTTGTCCGCATAAAGATGATTTTTTTTCCCCACTCATTCTACAGGGCATCACGTTTCCCTGGTGGTGGAGCAACAGCAATGAAGAGCACTTCGCCATTTGTGTGAAGAGAAAAAAAAATAAAATAAAAATCAAAGCCTTCTGCCTTGAAGACGCTTTTGGGACACGAATGGGCTTTTTATGACACTTCAATTCTGTCCATTGCCTGTGGGCCTAGTGTTGTGCGTTGTACAGTGTCAGAAAAGGAGGAGGTGAATGGCAGAGCAGGGAGTCACTAAGGAGCCAGTGGTTGTTTAGATGAGATGAACTAGGAGACGAGAGCTCTTGAAAGAACGGGGCCAAATGTGCTGAATAGAGCAAAGCAGCAGTTAGCCTTCCTACGAGGGCACCCACAGGGGTAATCGAAGGCTTCAACTTTAACTATGTGGGCTCTGCTCTTGGCACTTAAGACCACAGATTGCCCACGTGAGCTTATGATGTGACCAGCTCGCTCTCACAGTCAAGTAATCGCACTTTGAAAGTGAGTCAAATAAAAGTAGTGACAGTGACAGATGATGCGGTGGTGTGCTTAGACCGAGGGAGACCTGTGTCATAAATAACGACTCTCTGCACATGGTAATCATATCCAAGTGAATCCATTTCAAGTATACAGTGTCCTGTACACTGGGGATGTTTTTTTTCTTTGTGCAAATATATAAAATCAGATGCATTTAAGTGAATAAGAATAATGCAGTGAGTTGGCAAAAAGGAGCCGGGTGAGTAATGGTCTGGCATTTCCAGCAAGGTTACACTGCAGGAAAGTCAATGGGCCTTGGACACCAGGCACTGCACCTGCTCCAGTAACTCATCTAATGCAAACTACAAAATTAATTATGCTTAAAAGAAGAGATGGGCAGGTATTCAATATAATAGCTTGCCGTCTTTAAATACAAATGTACAGCACATATGGACCAGTGATGTTGGTTCCACAACAACAATCTCATTTTTTGTGAAAAAAAAAAAAAATTATTGTCTTTAGCTACTGATAGAAACTCATTTGTACAAAACCTCTGCAAATCCACAACTGGCATAAATAAACATAATGCAGTAGACTGATCATTAGTTTATGTACAAAGCAGTGAAACTATAGGCATAGCAGCAATCCTCTTATATCAATAACTAAAGACATAGCATTAATCTAACACTGCTCACCTCTCTGAATTCTGCGCTCGATGATGCCATTTGTGAGAGAGTAAAAATGAAAAGTCAACCAAGAGAGAAATGAAAATCATAACTATTCTTTTGTCAAAAATTCTAATAACAGTTATTTCACATTGCTCTATGAAAGTGTCATTTTTCCTTATTTTTATGTTCAAAACAAAAAAAATCAAAACAAGGACAAGTCTATTGCAAACCGCAATAGCAGGTTGTAAAAAAGTGCAGCCAACGTGAGTTAGAGACATGCTTTTGAGCCTAAATTTCCATGTGTTACGATATTAAGTACAATTTGTGGAACAGTGAAGCTGGAAAAAAAAAAAAAAAAAAAACTGAATTTCAGGCTCTACAATGCAATACTAGAGAACAGTGATGCAAAACACTGACATTTCAAAACACTGTTCTACTAGACTTAGTTAAACATACAAGCGATGTGGTCTGTGGTTGGCTGTAATTGCGCTAAGCTCTTGCAGAAGTCATTTTTTACAGCTCAAAGATCTGTATCTGCTTCCCGGCGGAGGGGGAGTTGGGTGCTACAACATAATGTGTGACAAAATATGTGTTGAGGTTTTTGTGGCTGGGAGTGGATAATCTAACAATCACACCACACAGTACAGACACACGATGAAAAGAAGAGTCCTTAGGAAATATGGTTCATGTGCTTCTACTGCATGCACGCATCCATGCATGCATGTGCTGCAAATGTATGTGAATGTGGAATTTGTTTTGCTTTTTTATTTTTTAATGTGTGTCTGGGTACACATTTCTATATGTATGTGACTTGTCTAAGCATGAACATACTCCTTAGAGACTAGCAGCCACATATAGACAAACTCTATCCCCAGACATTTTAAGCCAGCAAGCACCACAGTGATCAAATGGCAGATTATCACAAGTTATATCTTTTGTTATTTAAAGTTTTTTAAGATTATCTAAAGCTCAAACTGTAACAACTGTTAAGAATGGTCCAAATGCATTTTTTGAATGTGGCAGAAAGTATGTGAGAGTGAGAATGAATGAGAGTCGATGTGAGTCGTTCAGTGGCAATGGAGGAGAGGCGTGTGCCTCTGACTGCAGTGGGGTGGTGAACAGCATGGAAGAGAGGAGCCTGGTCTCTCATGGCCCTGAGGAAGTCCACTGCACGCTCCAGCAGGAGCAGAGGGAGAGAACAGACAGTCACTTTGCTGCTGCTCAGAAACTCTGAAATGAGATGAACTCAGAGGTCTCTCCCTGCAGCAAGCAACGCTCACGGCATGCATTTCTTTATCCATATCCTCCCCCAAAAATGCCACGGAGAATTTTGAGCCTTTGAGTGAGCTTAGTGGTTATGGGACCAAGCGGGAAATGGAAATAAAGATGCGGAGAGAAAGGCTGTCTATCATTTTCACTCAATGCTCAGACCTAGCTTTATTTGTCAGCCTCATCCTTCTCTTGCCAGATTTTGCGACTAACAGAAACCGTGAAAGGTTTAGCCAGATAATCACCTCACATTCGCCCTGGGTTTTGTTGAAAAAAAAAAAAAAGCTTCATTTTTTTTCCTTTTTTTTTATAGTCAATCATAAAGTGAGATACCACGCATCATAAAATGTCTTTACCTCACCGTGCCCCTCTTTAAAAAGCTGACTACCTTGGGTACATCAGTCATGTTGGGAATACAGTATGTGTGATACACAGAGCCAAGGTTACCTGTCCTATAGGGTATCGATTATCTGCCATTTCCTCTTCTTCTATAAGGTACTACCTATTTTGAGGTTATACTCTCTAGCCCCCTCTTCAGACATAGCACATCTCTGTGTGCACTCTATAAGAACAGAAGTGTGCAGGCCGTTTATGTAGGAGAACCTAAAGTTTAAGAAATGCTCCTGTCAGAGCTTAAATTTCATCGAACCAAGATGAAAAATGTGATTGCACAGTGAGACTGTCAAAAGTAAATTCGACAGTAGACGAATAATGAGAACATACACGTGGAGCACCCTGTAGCTCAGCTGCATTGTGCAGAGATGAGTGGCTGCACTCTCTGTGTGTCCCCTCACTGGGATGTGGAATAAATGAATGAATAAGGGAGTTGTGATCTTAGACTGTACAATAGAAAAAAGTTTCTTTTCTTGTAAACACGAAAAGAAACTTCTGACATGAAACATGAAATTCTCACTTAAATTACATCTAAACTCAAGACTTAACTGAAGTACTTTAAATCCCATCCTAATACCTGGAACCCACAGGCTCTTTACCTGAAAGCCCATCACCAGGTGACAGTCTTAAATAGTCTTATCACAATGCATTACACCAGCAGGATAACCTTTAACACCATTCACTCTGGTTTTCTCTAAAAAAAAAAAAGTGAGCAGGAAACACTACTTTACTGTATGGCCAGGAGTGAGGAGCTTTCCTAACAAAAAAAAAAAAATCATGACAAACTAATTCAAAGCCAAATGATTTAATTTCTCTCATTCTGTGCAAAATGTTTAATAAGTTAGCTTTGATTGCTGTATGCATCAACAGGACAAATAAACTCACTTGATAATAATAAACCACAGTTGCAGGGTGTTTGAGCACTAAACAGCAGATCTTAGACCAACTACTGCATATTTGAGAGCCAACTATACTAATCTTTACAAGACTGTTTCTTGTGTGTGTTTAGTTTATAGCACTGAACAGAGGGGTGTTTCATCTAATAGAGGTAATGATACTTGATAGATGTTGTATACATTTAAAACTGGTGCACATTTACTTGGAAAGGTGTGAGGTATTAAAAAGGGAAAACAGAAACTAGAACAAAACAAAACAAAGTGAGAAGCACATATTTGACTCACACATTAAAGAAAGGAAATGTCTTTTAGAAAATGTTTGTTCTTATTTCTCATAAAATATTATTTCGGCTCTTTGGAAAACAGAATATTTGCTTTTATTTATATTTGAAGTTAAGTACGTTTTAAATCACTTTGACAAAAAGTAAATCCACAAGCTTAATTTAATACCCACTGAGACGAGAGTAAGTGGTCTTGTAAATATCCCTGCAGATATTATAACTGACCAGAACTGAGCCACAATGGCTGGGCCTTTTAATAACCAGTAATAACCAAGCTGTTATATTGGGCAACTTTTGCAATGACATTTAAATTTAGCAAAAAGTTTTTGTGAACCATTTATGTGAGGTTTCCTCCCAAAGGGTGCTAATAATGACAATGTTTACATGAGCAAAACCTTGATTTGTGGTTATTGTACAGATTTCATAGTCTGCCACATTTGAACTGATCCACATTTGATTCAGCTTTATTCACAGGATCCTAACTTTGTTTTTAGCAATGCAAATGGCATGGCTCTGTGGATGGAAATAATGGGTGGACAGTCAGCTCACCACTTCAATCCAGGTTGAAACGTCTCAAAAACTATGGGATTGTTCTCTAAACAATGATTCCTACACTAGAGTTGAAATCTTAGAATAAAATAATTAAGGGAAAGTTCAGTTTTAGCTTTTTCTCCTTTTCTCCTTGTGTTTTCCCCACATAGCCTTTGCCTCCCCCACTCTGTGCATGTACTTTCATGACATACAGCAACATGTAGCCACAGTGACATTTATGTCATAGTCTGGCACTTGCACATTGATCGGTGCCCTTGTAAATCAGAAAAAGGCATGTACATGTATCACCTTTGCATTCCCCTGTGGCTTGCTCTCATGTTGATAATCCACATGCCATCAAGTTCACAATCTGGGGATCACATGCCCTCTCTTCTGTTTTCAGTATCAACAGTAGCCTTTTTAACACTTCAGATAAGAAGCTGCTTGTAAGAAAATTACTAAAATTAGCAAATTAGCATAAGTATAAAAAGAAGAGCAACGCACAGCTGTTATGGCCTGTGTTTAACCAGGACCTCTAATGAGAGCACCTATTCATCTTCTCTTGATTTTCTCTATTAGCATGTGCATGAGTGCATTGATATTGACATGCATTGGCATTCTTATCACATCTAAGTAGACATCATCTAAGTGTCCAGAAAGCAGAGCAGGCTCTTAGAGAAAAGCAATGGGTTGATAGGAACAGATCGATATCTAAGGTGCCTATTATCATTGCCAACCAAACTGGGAGCCCAAAATGATCCTTCATTCAGTTAATGATCTTTTCTAAATACCTGCACAGGAGAACTCACTTGTTTATGTTAGTTTGCATTGATCTGACACAGGGTGTGTGCAGTCTTGGGAGAATTCATTGTATTCACACAGATCCTGTTGAAACAGGGGATCTGCCAAACTTTGATTGCAGCTCCCAGGATGAAACAATAAACCAGAGTGGGTGACCAGCAAAGCAAAGCAGATCCACTGAATGAAAACAAAACAAAAACAAAAAAAACAAAGCAGGTATTATTGTTGTCTTCAGTAGCCGCAGCTGAATTACCAACAACGTCTTTACTTAAAGTTCACATTCAATGGCTTGATGTGTTTTAAGAAGAACAATCATATTGGGCATCATGCCTTGTAACACTTGGCAGCTTGGCTTAGCTCCCCTGGCCACTAGGAAGCTCTTGTTGTTTTTATATTCTCACTTCAGCAGCAAGAGCCATTAAACATAAAAGAACAGTGGCTCTTTGTCACACAGAGACACCAGTCATGAAATTTTAACAGCTAGAAGTACTGATCTGGTGGTGGATCTTGTTGCCCGATTTTTCATTTAATGATGCACCAAATGTTTTCTATTTGTGAAAGGTCTGGATTACAGGCAGGCCAGTTCAGCACCCAGACTCTTCTTATGCGAAGCCATGCTGTTGTGATGGATGCAGTATGAGTTTTAGAATTGTCTTGCTGAAATATGCAAGGTCTTTGCTTAAAGAGGCATGTGGAATGGAGCATATGTTGCTCTAAAACTTCTACATGCTCTTCAGCATTGATGGTGCCTTTCCAGATGTATAATCTGCCCACACCATAGGAACTAATGCAATTAAACTGTCCGTTATCAAGCTGGGTGGTCTGGGTGGTTCCTCTCCACTTTAGTCCACAGGCTACGGAGTCCATGGTTTCCAAAAAGACATTTAAAATTTTGATTCATCAGTGTGTATATAGATAAAAACATTTTTATAAAAATTTGGTTGATTAATGTTCTGTCAAATATGCAACAATAACTGAGCAAATGAATGTGTCATCAAGAAGATGAAAAACAGCTGACCAAAAGAAAAGTAGCAGCGGCTTCAAACCATGCATACCATCCAAACCTCCCACCTATCACAGCATGTAGCAGTCTGTCTACAGATCTCTGGCCCGAAATCCCCCACAATGACGCTTTTAGCTGGGCAATCTCTCCAGGGCCCTCATTCTCAACTCAGCATCACTGCAAAGTCATTTCCGAGCCACACAGGATGTTTCACACTCCTCATTCACTCAGAAATGAAATGGCTTCAAAAGGTCACACTGTTTTCTCCATAACCGCACCTCTGTGCTCAGCAATGGGGACCATGTGCACGTCTGCGGGCCTATATTGTATATTTGTGTGCATAATATACACAGGTTAGGGCAAGTAGCAAATGTGTAGCGTGTCTCAGTGTTTGTGTAAATTTGGGTTTAGATGGATACTTCAGAACATAACATGGGAACATGGTCCCACTTCATAGGATTTGTGTTTGTGTGTTCCAGATCTGTGCTCAGCCCCCTGTAAAGATCAGTGGGGCGTGCAGAGGAGTGCCTGTTCCTACAAGTACACACTACTGCTGAGCTGACAGCACACACTGTTCAGTGGCTTGGATATGAAAAAGAATATTGGGCAGCTCAAGGGGGGTCTTAGAAGTCATCGCAAGCAGACACACACACACACACACAGTCCCAGTGTCTCTTTTGATCTTACTGGTGAGACTAAATTAACACTGGACATCTCTAGGGTTTCATAGTCGCTCACAGGCACAGCGTCCATGTTACAATATCAGGGTATCACCCAAAACATTACCCAAACCTGTCTTCCCTGTTCTATTATTCACGTTCCGTTCTCTCAACTTCAACTTCAAATTCTCTCTTTCATACATCATTTACTTTCTCCTGTTCAGGAACCTTTCAACTTGTGTATGTATCAGTAACTACAACAGAAAGAAGAAGAATAAGTGCACACTAAGAGAAACCATATTGAGGCCAGCTTTTGTGGCGATTGGATAAAATGCTGTTTGACCACGGTCAGCAAAAAATAATTATTTTTATTAGTATTTAATCTCGCAATTATATTAAAGAACTGTCTTGTCTCAAATTTTGAAATAATACACATCACAATTTCCTAGAAGAAGGGGACATCTTTAAGCCAACAATTCTTCAAAACTAAATGATAAAGTCTGTTGTTGTGACTGCTTTACCTTGACTCAGACTCAAAGTGGAC